>NC_077228.1:75908578-76277328 GCF_027887165.1 Monodelphis domestica | reverse complement strand
TCTATACACTGAGTCATCTAGATCACACACACACACACACACACACACACACACAGCACTTTCTGAAGTCTAGAATGACAGAGAAAACAGGACGTCAAGCCCTGATTGTGAATATTGTCCTTTCTGGGAATTAAATGCTCACCCTGAAGATGTAACAATGGGGGTTAGTCTCAGAGAAGTAGTTCCAGCACAAACCTGCCTTGAACCCAGGGCCAGGTTTTCCTGAACTGGGGGCTGCCCTTTTAGGTAGTAGATGACTGCTGCCTCTTGAGGTAGCTTTTGCAAATATTATTTTACAGATGATGTGTCCATATAGGGATAAACTAAGTGTCTGAGGTCAATGCCCTGCAGGGTGGGCAGAGTAGAGTTAGAGGGCTGGACTAGGATATCAGGAGAGGCTCAAGTTCTCACATCTCCTGACTTTTTCTAGTTAAGTGATGCTGGACTACTTTCTACTTTCCTGGGGCCCCTAGTCCCTCAACGGTAGAGAGAGAGAGAGACAACTTGGTGCAGTGGATAGAGACCCAAACTTCTGAGTCAAGAAGGCCTGGTTTCAAGTCTTACCTCTCTGGATCCCAGGTAACTCTCTAAGAAGACAGGCTGCAGAGCCACCACTGATCTGCAGAATCACAGGTCCAGATCTTACCCCCAAGTGGGAAAAATGATACTTACAATTCTGATTTTATAGCTTTGTCATGAAGAAAGCAGATTAGAAACCTAAAATGCTATAAGGAAGTGAGCTTGAATTATTAGACTCAGTCACATAGCATGGAAACAGAATTTTTGAAGTCTTCATGTCAATCTAGAGAAAAATAATCTTGACTTCAAGCAATCTTTCTCTAAGTTTTGTCACCCTGATGCCTATCTACCCATGAGGTTAATCAGCATGTACCTAGGGCATAGGGCAGTGGGAAAAGAGGATAAGAAGGGTCTGTAGCCTCTGGAAACTATCCTGGGGCAAAGCATGTTGGCATTTTGTCTTGCTTGGATTATAGAGGCTATTCCATTTTTTGTCTTGGAAAAATTTCCTGGCTTCATGGGGAAATGCTGTGGCCTCAACTTGTTTAGGATCAGGTGGGATATTTTTGGCCCCTTAATCTCTCTCAGGGTCTTATTCAGTTAGTCAAGTATTTACTAAGGAAGGAAGAAAAAAGGAAGGAAGGAAAGAAGGAAGGAAGGAAAGAAGGAAGGAAGGAAGGAATAAAGGAGGGAAGGAAGAAAGGAAGAGGTGGTCGTTGAGCTAAATTTTAATGGAAAGTAGGGATTCCAAGAGACTGAAGTAAAGAGGGAAACATATCCCCCTTAGAAAGATAGAATGTTACATAAAAAAAAATAACAAGAAAACCAGTTTGGCTGGACTGAAAAATGTGCATAACGAAATGTCCCAAGATACTCTAGTGGTGACTGTGGACATATGAACATCACTGCTTACAATATTTTTGAGTCTTGCCTGTTTTAGGGGATTTGATTCAAATGAAGCCCCTATCTCATTTCTGGATGAAACAGGCCAGAGGAGCCTCAGCCTGAGACCTCTGGAATTAATTGAACTGCTTTTTTCCTTCTGCCCTGGACCAGTGCCCTGCCTGCTGATTAAATCCCCTAATGGAATCTTCCCTGGCTAAGAGCCCCATATACAAATCCCTCCAGCAGTAAGTAGTGGAAGGGTTTCCAACTGCTTAGAGACAAAAGAGATTGACCCTTGAAATTCAGTTCAATTTGACAGACAGGTATTAAGTACCAACCACATATAGGACACCATGCCAGGTGATGGGAGAAGATACTAAATGTATTTAAAACAGCTCCTGGCCTCTCGAAGCTTATAGGCTTAAAATTCAGAAATAAAAACAAATTTCTTAGCCTGTTCCTCAAGGGCTCTACACAATAGGCACCTTTGAACAAATGAATGAAAAGACATTGTTATAGCTAATAAAATATTATATAGAAGATTGATAAAGTTGTCAGGGGTTATTAGATATCAATAGGAAGTTGATAAAAGCTGAGGAGATCTTTCTGGTAAACCAGTAGCACTCTTTATTACAGAGGAGAAGTTTAGATAGGAGTAGTGTAAAAAATAGACTCGAATACAGGACTACAATCCCCATGAGCCTTTGCTCCACTTCCCCAGAATGCCTTGTAATCTCACCTGGGCCGAGATCGAGAAGGTATTTAAGACTGATTCAAAGGCTTTTGAGGGTTTGGCTCTTTTTGGACTTCCGTTTTGGAGCAGAGGCGTCTCTTCCATGATGTGAGGTTATTTTGTCTAGGCCTCTGGCCTAGACACATGTTTCTTACTTGTATATTCTTAATCTTTAACCTTTAATAAACCTCTAAAAAATATAATACTCCTTGCAGAGAGAAACTAATTTCTACCTGCCTCAGTCTCCACATATTCCATAAATTTTAATCTTTACAGTAGGAGGTAGGAAAATAGGAAAGTATATCTTAAAATTCTTATATTATGTCTTAAAATTCTAATCCTATACTAAAAATATCTAAATAACCCCCTGAATCTAACTGCTTTCTTTGCAGTTTCTTCTTGTCTGACAGCGCAGACCTCCTTAAACTTACTCTCACTGATCTAAAATAATATTCTCTAACTAAACTATGCTAATGAATAAAATCTTCTTCAACCTCCTTAACCAAGTATCAGAAATTCAACCTGTCAGTGATGGAAACACAGACAGCCCTCCAGTTCCCAGGAGAAGAGCCCTTAGGGTCAGGCCCTTCTCCCTCAAGGTGCTGAGAAGAAACCCCTCAGAGATAAACTTCTTTCTTAACTTCATATATAAGTTCCAGCTCTCAACAGCCAACTGCCAGATATTGGTGACAGAGAGCACACTCCCACAAAAACCCAAACACCTTGCTTCCTCTAAAGACAGAGAAAATGGAACCAAGCTTAACTGCCAAACTCTGTTTTCTCTTAAAAAGGAGGTCAAAAATCTGTCTGCTACTGCCTCTTAAAGAGACAGCAGGAGATTGATAAGACTTCTGCTCTTGAAGAGGCAGAGTGATATTACTTAACTTCCTCTAACCTAGAAATTCTGCTCCTAAGGAGATAGAAGGAAAATTAAATAAGTTCCTTCTAACAGCATTTATTAGGCACTTATTATATACAGTAGTAGGCATATAAATAGAAAATCAAGACAGTCCCTGTTGTCAAGGAGCTAATATTTTAATAGGGGGACACAACATATATAGGGTAGTTCAAATGTAGTAGGGAGATAGAAAGTCCCATTGATCTTTAGGTTCCTTTTTTAAAAAACCTTTATCCTCTGTTTTAGAAATAATACTAAGTATCAGTTTTAAGGTAGAAGAGCAGTTAGGGGTAGGCAATTGAGTTGCCCAGGGTCACACAGCCAGGAAGGGTCTGAGGTCAGAATTGGACCCTTGACCTCTGGTCTCTAGGCCTTCTTTATCCACTGAGCCACCTAACTGCCCTAAGGCACATCTTTTCAATCTTATTTCATGAAACTTCCCTTCTTGCATTATAATTTCCAGCCAAACTAGATGACTACCTACAACTCAGCATTTCATCCTCTGTCAGGCTGCATAGGAAAACCAGAGGTGGAAACGATGAAAAAATTTCTGTCTGCCCCTAACATTCTGAGTTGCATTTGACATCTGATTTGAAAATATAGGTCTGACCAAAAGTCATTCCCCAATAAATGGTCAAAGGACATGAACAAATATTTCTTTAAAAAAAAAGAGAATAAAATAATTGCAAACTATTAACAACCATATGACAGATTGCTCAAAATTGCCAATAATGAGAGAGATTCAAATCAAAACAACCTTGAGGTTCCATTTCACACCCAGCAAACTGGCAAAAAGGGCAAAGAATGGGAATAGCCAATGTTGGAGGGATTGTGAGAAGAAAGACATTGTTGGTGCACCTGTAAATTCCTATAATCGCTTTTGAAATTCATATGGCATTATGCAAATAAAATGAATAAAATGTAATACCCTTTGACTCAGAGATTTCACTAGTAGTCATATATTCCAAGGAGGTCTTTGATTAAAAATAAAAAGAATGTCTTTATGTTCACCAAAATATTTATAGCAGCACTTTTGGAGGGGGTGGTAAACAAAGGACTAGAAACAAAATAGACACACATATATCAGGAAATTGCTAAACAAATTATGGAACTCGAATATAACAGAATATTACTGTGTGTAAAAATGATATCACAAACTAGAGAAAAGCATGGAAAGACTTGGGTGAACTGAAGCAAACCAAAGTAAGCAAAGCCAAGAAAACAAAAAATACAATGGCAACAACAATATAAAGAGAAACACTCACCAAACAATTGAAATCGAATATTGAAAAATTATAACAAAAAAAAAGGTTTCCACTTTGTCATATGTAAATAAGAGAAGAGATAAATAGCTTGGGTTGGCTAAATAGCTGAACAGTACTTTTCCAAGTGTAATTAGCAGCCTGGTATGGTATAAGCTCAGAATTAGAAAGATATCAATTCAAATCTTGCTTCTGACCCTAACTGGGTATATAACCATGAGCAAGTCACTTAAACTCTATAAGCCTCAAAAACTCACTAGGATAGTGATGGTGAACCTATGGCATATGTGCCAAAGATGGCATGCAGAGTGCTCTTTGTGGGCACATGCACTCCCCCTCCCCCCTAGAGTTTATTACTAGAAAAACAAAATGACTCCGGCAGAGCTGCTCCATTCCCTGTCTCCACCATGCCTGATGACATTTTTTCATATCACCCACCCCTCCATCCAGCAGCCTAATGGGAGTGTTTTCTCCCTTCCCTGTGTGGAGTAAAGGATGAAGGGTGCTCTTGGCACTTGGTGAGGGGTATGGCACTCAGTCTCTGGGGATGTGGGCTCAATCTGGAGGGTGGAGCCCAGCTCTCCATTTCTGAGGTTCACCATCACTACCCTAGGATTTGTCTGTAAGTCATAATTAAGTTACCATCTGCTTTAGTAGATAGATGTGAATTGCCAAACTGATGAAATCATGGTTCCTTTGAGTATTGTTCTAATAGAGGCTGACTGTGAGTATAAATTGACTCCATTTTGGGGAGAGAATTTATCTTATTGTATGAACTATCCCAGGAGTGTACAGGATAACTTAAAAACTTCTAAGGTGCTAAACATATGTTGGCATTCAGAAAGTATTTATTGATTGAGTGTCTTCTGTGCTGGGGACTGAGGGAAATCTAAGACAGAGTGAAATATCTGGCTTGACACATTTACAATGAAGTTTTTTGTAGGGTTTCTTTTCTCCTTTCTCTCAATCTCCCCCCCCCCACCCCCTCACTCTTTCTCCTTTCTCTCTCTCTCTTCTCTCAACCTTTCTCTTTCTCCTCCCTCCTACTCTCTCTGTCTTACTCTCTCCTTTCTCTTCCTATCTGTTTATGTGTTTATATATATTGACACATATATGTTCATATTTGTTTATATGTTACATATATGTAATATAGATTTACAAGTTAAAAGGAATCTTTTCCAAAAATATTTTTGAATTGGTTTTTTTGTTGGATGGAAATGTATAGAAATATTAAATACATAGCATATGCATTTATGTGCCAAAAATGAATCTTCTCAAACCATTTTTGAGTTGTTCACATTTACCAAGCATCTATGTATTTCAAATACATGCAAAATACATATTTAAATACTAAAATTAATCTTTCCTGAAGTCATTTTTGAATTGTTTTTATTGACTAGAAATGAAGAAAAATATATACACATAGTATATATTTATATACTAAAATGAATCTTTTCTAAAACCATCTCAGTTGTTCATATTTACCAGATATATATATATATATATATTTAAAAGCTAAAATGGATCCTTTCCGAAACCAATTTTGAGTTGTTCTTAATGACCAGACAAGTTGGTGTAGGAAAGAGTCCTAGATATGGAGCCAAGAGATCAGAGTCTCAAACCTAAGCATTGATATCAACTAGTAATATGACCCTGAGCAAGTTACCCAGACTCTCTGATCCTCAATTCCCCCATCTATAAAAATAGAGATAAGAATCCTTGCATCAACTATCTCACAGGGTTGTTGTGAAGATGCTTCATAGAGTACTATATTTAGTAAAGTGTGTGTATATGTATATTTGAGAGAGAGAAAGAGAAAGAATTATACAAATAGGAACTGTTAATATGATTTGACAAGTGGCAGGGGGCAATGCTTACTGTGCTGTCAAAACACGATATATTGTTATCAGAACAAAGAAGTCATCACTAATGTGACTATGAGTATCTACCAACAAGGAAGCTACTAATCAAAGACCCTTCTTCGTTGGGGATGGGATGTAGGTAACTGTAATATTGTTGCTGCTTTTCTTTTTTTTTTCAATAGCACAAGATAAAATGCATTTATTCCTTCTTACTAGCAAAGGTGTCATCATCAGAGCAGAATGCCCTCCACAAAAATCACCTGGAAGAGACTCAGAGTTCTAGTTTATTAGGCAGAGAACTGAGTAATAATTTCTGAATCAGGTGGTACTTTAAGAGAAATGACTTAAAAGGACAGGAATTCAAGATCAGTAATAACATTGTTAATGGTGTGGTGGCTTTTATCTATCTATGCTCTGGCATTCGTCTAGAGTTCAGGGCTACTTTTCATCTATCACCAATACTAAGCAGCACCCAGATGATGCAGCTGTCCTGTCTGTTCCAGAATTTATAGGCTGTGGGGAAAATTCAAGCCTCTTCCCTTTGAATCTGAGTCGGAGTCAAAGGTGAGTCTTTGTAGATGAGCTACATGGGAAGAAGAAGGTTTGCAGGCTTAAAAACAGCTTCAGCCTACATGAAACCACAAATGCTACACAAGAGGTCTGTTCATTATCATATTAGTCTCAATAAAAGTCACGCCCAAAGAAAACAAAACTCATGCACACACACATACTTCATCTGCTGGAAGGTAAACATGTAAGGCCCCAGAGAACACGAAATTCAGATTCTGGAGAATTCTGTGTTTTTTCTACTAAATCATATATAGGTCTGGAAAAAGGAGCAAAGGGAGAAAGTCCTTGGAGTTCTTTAAAGCCATACAAGTAAGCTAGCACAAGTTGCTATAGGTAAGATTAATTTAGTGAGAGATTGTGTGAGATCGGCTTGTTGGAAACCATTGGCTGTTGTGTAGACAGTGGAGAGCCAGAGCTGATCTGAGAAGAGAGAGAAGAAAGGTCTTTTCCGACCTGACATGTAGAGATCTGAAGGTGTTCCAGGGACCAGACTTATTCATCCTGGAAGCAAGTCTTTTATCTCCTCAGCTCCTTCTATACAAGAGGAATGAAAATAATGCCCAGTACCTCTTAATGCTCTCTTCAAATATCTGTTGATTGACTTTTCATTTTGCTTTCAATGTTGAGAAATCAGCAAAGGGGAATTCTGGGAGAGACAGCAACTAACTGAGGATCTGGGCTGATGGGAAAGGAATCCTCAAAGGTATATTCAGGAATCCAATTATCTTTTCAGAGGTAATATGTTGGTTTGGAAAAAAAAAACCACTAGATCTGAAACCAGGGCACCTGGGTTCAAGTTCTGAATCTGGTGTTTCCTGACTATGTGATCTTTGAACAACTCATTTAGTTTTAGGGTTTAAAATAGGAAGTGACAGAATCAGAGGCAGCTCCAAGTGAGATACCATGTCTGGAATTTGTCCCTTCAATGTTTGTCTTATAGAATTCCCAGTTTCCTTCAAAGCGCAGCTTAGGTATCACCTTTTACATAAGATCTTTCTTCCAATATCCCTTTATATGGACTTCATTTTTTGTAGAGCATAACTTGGCATAGTGGACAAAATGTTTCCCCTATTGACAAAAACAGAGGTCTTTGACTTAATGACATTTTTTCTCTTGTTTTCATAAGACCACAATATACCGCCTTACATCCATCTCATACAATATAAATACCTTGTTTCCCAAGTTGTTGTCCAAACCAAACTCCATTTCAATTCAGTCCTAAATAACCCATTTGATTGGTCTCTTTAAGTGGCCTCATACTACTTTGGCTCATTCATTAAATTATGGAGAGCTAGGAACATTTAACTGCTTATAGGGGTCCATCAGATTCCTGTTTCTTCTTTCCCAAGTTAAGGCCAGAGACAGTCAAAATGTTAACCCTCTGGCCCTGGGTAAGAGAAGCTCATCCACCTGCATATGCTGGAACAAGATACTTATCTAATCCCAGCACTAATCATGGCGGTACATCCGTTGCCTGGAGATATTCACGCCCAGACTAATGTGTGCTTTCTGGACAAAGCAACTCTCATTTCTAATTACATATGGGCAAACCAGAGGCTAAGCAGATAGCACTGGGCAAAACACACAAGGGATTTTATTTAATCCACCTCAGACTTTTGTTGCTTCTTTGGATGAGGCAGGGAAGATATTCTATGGTTGAAATGGACCCAGGTTATTAGTGCCTACTGCAATATTGATGATGTCACCATGTCAGTACCTACTTACATTGGACTCTCCTGGCCATAGATCTCCAGTCATTTTAAATACATGTGGATTATCTCCTTGTCCACCCTGTCCTGGGAAGAGGGAAGACGTATTGCCATATACCCAATGCAAGTGGGGCTATAAAAGTATGGGCCAGTTTGACTTGTTTGATGTCATAGGTAAGGCAGGACTGCACTTTTCTTTCCTTTCCTTTTCTTTTCTAAACCCTTACCTTCTGTCCTGGAGTCAATACTATGTATTGGTTCCAAGGCAGAAGAGTGGTAAGGGCTAGGGGATGGGGGTTAAGTGACTTGCCCAGGGTCACACAGCTAGGAAGTGTCTGAGACCAGATTTGAATTTAGGACCTCCCGTCTCTAGGCCTGGCTCTCAATCCACTGAGCCATCCAGCTGCCCCCAGGACTGCACTTTTCTCTGTATACCTAAGAGATTTCTGCCTTCATCATTATTAGGCAAGTCTCCCAGACTTGGAATAGAATCTATAAAGAGCTGATCTCTTCAAGCAGAGTTCTAGGGAATTCAAAACTATTGTTAGAGAATACTATTCTGCTCATTCCAATTCCTTTCCCACTTCCCCATCTCTTCCCAACCACCCTCAAATTTCTGCAAAGTCTGACCTATTCTTCTTGCCCCGCCTCTAGGGGCAAGATCATCCCGGAGGAAAGCCCCAGGACTCCAATTAAGAGTATAAGTATCCATCACTCCCAAGAATTTCATCAAATCTTTCCTTTTTCCTAAATGACTCTAATTCCAACCTGTCCTCAGTCAAAGCAAACAAAATCCTGAAGCAATCTCAGTCCCTTTCTGATTCCTTCTGCCCATCACTTTCCTCCGCCCACTCTTTGGAAGTGTGAACGATATTACCAGCAGTACCTGGGGAAAGCAAGGCCCAGAAATTTGTCTGGATAAAACTCAGCACCTGGACAATTCTCATCAGAAACAGCAGAGATCTTTTAAACCACGATCACAGCAGAAACCTCTCAAGTAAAGTGACTAGACGGTAGGCAGAAAGGAGTGGGGCTGGGCAAGGATTGCAGGCTGGGCAGAGAAGAGGAGAGCGAAGGACGCGAGAATGGGCTGCCATTGCCTGAGGGCTTCAGAATAAGAACAGGTGGGAATATTTAATTGTCACCTCCCTCTCCTCCTAAGCTTTCACGCAACACGTCAGACTTGACACAAAATGCAAAATTCAAGGGCATCAGGATTTCCTATGGGGTGGGGGTTGGGAGGTAACTTCAACAGCCAAGCCTTGAAATATAGGAGAGGAGTCGGGGGGCGGGGGGGGGGGGGAGGGAGGAAGAGAAGGAACAAATCACCTGACATCATTTCCCTGGGTTGGGTCCTCCTCCCCACCCCCGTTTCCTCCGACCCCCCCACACCTCAGCAAACGGAAATATTTCATAGTTAGCACAGTAGAGCTTTCTTTTCCGTCCTCGCAGTCTACCTCTACCTCTCCCCGTCTCCCCGCCGCTTCCCTAGAGACCTATTAAGGGACAAGAGGACAAAGGGACGCCTGGGAGGGGAATGAGTTACTTACCCTGGAAGCTTTAGTTTCCTGAGAGCAACTGTCCCCACCTCCTCCCTTTCCCCTTCCCCAGTTCAGCCAAACTCGGTCTAGGCAGCAGCGCTTGAGAGGCGGCGGACGAACTGGTTAACTAGAAGGGAGGGGAAAGAGGGAGGGGGAACGCAGGGTTTCCGACTGTGTCCAGTGCCTCCCTCCGGCTCCCGCCCCGCCAAGTCTTTCAACCCAGCGGTCATATCCCCCCTCCCGCCCCAAACAGACTGAATTCAGCTTCACACTGAGGAGCTCACAATGGGCAATACTGGCCGGGGTGGGTGGGTGAGAGCAGATATTAGGCCCAGTAGGGTAATGAAGTCCATAGCTCGGGGGAAACGAACGATCCCCAAGGCCAGAGGGGGAGATCTGTATGAAATCACTTTGTAACGGAGTTGTTCTCAAGCGCGCCACCTTTCCCTGTGCTCTGCGCCCAGGGCGCATACTGACAGGAAGGCCGGACAGCCAACAAGCAACGTCTGGGTCAACACGCCCAGGAAGACGCCCTGACTGACCGAGAGCCTCGCGGAGACAGGATCGGGACAGAGAGGGACCCAAGAGCGCAGGCAGCTAGACACGCACCAACCAGCAATACAAAACAGCCCTCGGTCCCGACGAAAGGCTAATTCACCAAACTTCAAGGGAAGCGAATATCTGACTAAAGTCGGATTCCCCAGGACTGAAGGGGACAGAACGCTCAGGGAGCATACAGACAGATTAAAGGAGGGGAAGAGAGAGAAAGAGATAGGTCAGATAGACTGGCAGGTGAAGAAAGACACACGGAGAGGAGAGAGGACCAACAGACACGGTTATTTCCTGCCCCCACTATCTCCATGAACACCGAGCGTACACTCATACACACCTGGCTATTCCGTAAAACTTGAACACACTGCTGTCGGTGTTGCTGCATCTCCTCCAGCGGACCGGAGCACGGGCTTTGGTTTTGGGTCGTCCAGAGCAGAGCTGCAAAGCTCAAAGATTGGGGGTGGGGGGTGGGTAGGGCACAGGTAGCCAGGAGACTAAGGGGCTTCTTTCTCTTCCCCGGCACACCCACCCACCTTCCCAGGCTCGGCTTGTCAGCCGAATGAAGAAGGAGAAGCAGCTTCGCGGCCTGGGGGCGGGGAAAGGAGAGCAAAGTCCAGCCGGTGTCCTCTGGGGGACAAGTGAGACCTGCAATCAACTGCCAGGGCTGAATCCGAGGAAAGAGAGAGACACCTTTGGGGCACTAATGGAAATCAAAGGATCAACTAAGAGCGCCGGGCACGACTACACACACACGCGCGCGCACACACACAAACTTGGCAAAGAGGTAGGATCGGAGAAAGAGGAGAGAAGGGGAGAGAGCCTTTACACACAACCCGGCCGGTGCTGTCCATGGTACTCAGATGTCCTCGAATGCCCAATCTCTTCAAACCCCAATCCAGCCTCTTCTGAACTGAATTAGTTTACCACGCGCAATCAGCCTCTCCATTCCCCCTTTCTCTCTACTCTGACTCCCTGACATTAGGCATCTGGCCTCTCTCTCTCTCTCTCTCTCTCTCTCTCTCTCTCTCTCTCTCTCTCTCTCTCTCTCTCTCTCTCTCTCTCCTCTCTCTCAGAGACCTTCCTGTGGGCATAGAGATGGGGGAGAAGAGAGGGGATTCAGGTGATCTGACCTGTTACTTTAGCAAGGTTGGGACTCCCTTTCTGGGAGCTTTCCAGACCAGATTCGGTGAGGACTCAATGAAGTCAGCGTTTGGTTGAATGTTCTTCACCTCTCTTCCCTTTGTTAGCACAGTGAAGTGAAGTTCTCCTCTATTTCCAAGTACTCCAGGTACTTGTTTTTGCATGTGAAGGTGACAAGTCAGTAATATCTCCAGGTGACTTGGACGGAGGACAGGTTTATTATGGAGCATGATTGGTGCTGGTGGGGCCCTGGATGAATTCCCAGGCAAATGAGAAAAGACTTGGAGAAGGGCACATGGAAAGAAAGAGAGAAGAAGTAAAAGGACGGGTGTCATTTGTGGAAGACAACTCTAGCTCTATTACTGACCTTTTGTAAAGCACATTTGAGCTCTACCAGTGGCTATGCAGTTGGTTGTGAGAACACTTCACATGCCATTCCTCTCAAATCATTAGACAGTTCTCTTTACTTCCCCTCTCCTCCAAACCTTTTTGGGACAGGTCTTTGTTGCTATACTTTGAAAATAAGCTTTGCCTCAGCTGGTGGTAAATTAAAGTGCTGGGCCTGAAGTCAGAGAGACCACAGAGTTCAAGTAAAACCTCACACACTTTCTAGCCATGTGACTTTAGGCAAGTCAACCTCTATTTTCCTCAGTTTTCCCATCTGTAAAATGTGGCTAATCCATTTGCCCCCCAGAGTGGTTTTGAAGATCAAATGAGATAATATTTGTAAAAAATATTTTGCATCAGGGCAGCTAAGGTGGCTCAGTGGATAGAAGCCAGGTTTGGAGATTGGAGGTCCTGGGTTCAAATATGACCTCAGATATTTTCCTATCTGTGTGAGCCCGAGCAAGTCACTTAACCTGAATTGCATAGTCCTTACCACTCTTCTGTCTTGGAACCAATATTTATTATTGATGCTAAGGCCAGAGGTAAAAGTACCTGGCCCATAGTAAGTGCTATATAAATATTTATTCCTCCTTCCCCCCATACCCTTACAGATATGAATATAAATTCTCACAAGAAGTCTTGCAAACTATTAACAACAGTATGAAAGGATGCTCCAAATCACTAATAATAGTGATTAGATATTAGGGAAATAGAAATGAGGTTTCATCTCACAGTTGGGAAACAGGCACAGATGGACAAGAATAGGAATAGTCAATGTTGGAGGAGTTGTGGACAGATGGGCATGCTGATGCATTATTGGTGGAACTGTGAGCTAATAGAAACATCCTAAAAAGCAACTTGGAATTATACAAATAAACTGGATAAAATGTCCATAACCAAGGAGATCATTTGCAAAAAGGAAGGTTCACTTTATGCCAAAATATTTATAAATGCTTTTGTGTATATGTGCTAGCAAAGAACCAGAAACAAAGCAGACACATCCATTAGAGAATGGCTTAACAAATTGTGGAACAAGAATGTAATTGAATATTATTATGCTATAACAAATGACAAATATATACATATGGAGAAATGTGAAAAGACTAACATGAACTATTACAAAGTGAAGCAAGCATAGCCCCACTCAAAAATATGCAAACTGATTACAATACATTTTTAAATATTTTGCCATGTTTACATGATTCATTTTCTTTCCCTCCCCCCCTCCCAGACTCAACAAGCAATCCCACTGGGTTGTACAATTGTCAAATGATTACAATATAAATAGAAAGAATAACCACAAAACAAACAAGAAAAGAATGTTGCAAAATCACAAAGAACAAGCTTGATCCCAAAGAAAAGCTATGAGAAAAACTTTTTTCCATTCCTTTTCAGAGGTAGAAAATCCAAAGAAAGGCAAAACTGAATATAATTTGAGGATTTTTTTCTCCGTTGACCAGTTTTGCTGATTTTTTCTCTCCCCCTCCTCCGTTTTTCTTTTTTATTCTTTGCTTTATGGAATGACTCTCCAAGAGGGAAAAGGGTAGGGGTACAATGGGAAATCTAGGTGATACAAAAACAAATTGTACTAGGCTAGGTGGCTCAGTGTATTGAAAGCCAGGCCTGGAGATTAGAGGTCCTAGGTTCAAATTTGACCTCAGACACTGTGGTAAGGGTTTTAAAAATATCATTAAAATTTATTTTAGAAAAGAAAATGGTCTTTACTCATGAAGAAGATATATTTTGCAGTCAGATTTTATTCCAGCAGCTCCTCCCCCTGCTTTTTGTTTTCTCTAACAGGTTTCAGTCTCCTGGAAAGCATCTGAGTGTCTGATAACATGTTGTCATCTATTCCTTGGATATTCCATTTCTGCTGCTGTCAGACCTCTGAGGGAAGTCACATACAGTCTTCTGCACAGTTCATTGTCATGGAAAAAATAGAGGAATAGGAGGTTCACAAGTTCAGCACATTTGCTTGATTGATGGAAACAAAGGGTTGGAAAAGAATGGTCATTTGTCCAAATTTTGGTTATAAGACTAAGGGGAAAAGAAGGCAGACAAAGCAAAGCCAAAGAGCCTTTCCCATTGATGTACTTAACTTCAAGTTTATTTTTAAAATTAATAAGCATAATAAGCATCCTTTTCCTTCTATCAACTCTCCACAAGAGGAAAAACAATCCCTTGTGACAAATATGCAATCAAGCAGCAATTTTTGAAATATATAACATGTCCAATCAAACCCTGATGCACTTTAGTCTCCTGCAAACATATTTCTAAATCCCCTTCTTTACTTTTCCCTTACTATCTCCAGACTCCCACATACACTTAATGTTTTAAAGTCCCAAGGTGGTTTGTATTCCTCTCCTATATAATAACTTATATTAGCCTAAGTGGAAAAAAGAAAAGCCACAGGTCCAAGATGATATTTGATCTGAAGACAGAGAAAGGAAAATGGAAATTTTCCTTTTCAAATGATTTCTCTACCTTACTGAACAACACTAAACATGGCCTCAAGGTTTATTGGATTTTAAAACTGGGAGAGATTTAAGGAGTTGAATTCATTGTATCTGAGGGAAAATGCACTCAAATCACCTTAGGAAGATCATTATCTATCCTGCTCTTTAGCATTTCCAAAGAAGTATGGTCTCATAAGACCTCTTAATAATGGAAAAAAGAAATCTATACTATAGAGTTGGGAAATTCTTCTCCAAATCCAGTCCACTAAAGAATAGCATAAGTCTGATGATTCTCTTGTCTCTTGACATAGTCAGTTTCAATATCCACCTTTCAAGTGAACAGATTATTTATTTTTTAAACCCTTATTTCTGTTTTAGTAACAGCTCTAATATGAAGAGCTACAAGGTCTAGGCAACTGGGATTAAGAGACTTGCCCAGGGTCACACAGTTAGGAAGTGTCTGAGACCAAGTTTGAGCCCAGGTCCTCCTGACTCCAGACCTGGATCTCTATCTACTATGCTACTTAGCCAGTCCTTTATTGTATTCTTTCTAATCTGCTATGCATTTTTGTTTTATTATGGAGTTAATCTCATTAATGTTCATGATTATGATTGTTTATCATATATTTTCCTTCATCTTGTACTTTTTCTTCTCTTTGATCACTGTCCCCCTCATTTTTCAAAAAAGAATTTGCCTAACAGAAGTGTTATGTTTCGACTCCATTGCCTCACTTCTCTTCCTCTGACCCTAAAGTACAGGTTTTTCCTTATTCTTTTTTCCTTTTTAAGCCCATTTCATGCTCCATTCTTCAATGCTAGACCTTGTTTGGTTTATAACTAATTCCTCAACTATTCTGGCCTTCCTGTTACATCCTACTCTCCTTGTGTATAAATGGAGATTTTGAACCTTTGACTCCATTCCCCAGAAGTCCTTAGTATTTTCCCAAATTCCCTGTAATCTCTCCTGCATCTCCATGTTGGTGAGATCATGTTATTGGTATTTAACTGGTAGTAACGCCTCCCAAGTTGTCTTCTTGCATGATGTAGCATCAGCAGTGATGATGGTAAGGTGGGGAAAATTTGATAGTGGCTAACCAGCCATAGGCATGTGGTTTTTATTTTGTATCCTCTTTATTCTTTGATTTCTAATGATTTTTAATAAACCTCATAAAATATAATATTTTTATTATTTGAAGTAAAATTTTAAATTTTACACTTGTCCCCATATTTCTCTGTTAAGTTCAATGTATGTCTTAAGTGTTGTGTATGTGCCCAAATAAGTGTGTGTGTGTTTGCATGCTCGCATGAGAGAGTGCATGTATGAGAGTCTAGTTCAGATGAAAGTGAAATTTGCATCCCTGCCCCACTACTCTTTCCTTAATGTTTGTATATATATAATTTCCATGCATCTTATTATGTGAGATACTAAGATCCCCTACTTTCCTCTTCAGAATATTTTCCTTTCTTTCCCATTTCATTATTCTTCTAAGGCCAACAAAACAGAACAAAACCATCTCCAGTCCTAATCTTTTCTATAACCCTGGAAGACATTAGGGTTCTGAAAGAACCCTTGTTTCTTCTTCCCTATTAGAATGTGAACAACTCATCATATTGTCCCTTCCAACTCATCAAATGTATTTACTTCTTTAGGTATCTTTTGACTCCTGGGTTTGAATTTCAATGTTTCTACCTAGTTCTGGCCTTTCCATCAGGAATGTTTGGAAGTTGTCTAATGTTCCTGCTATAATATTTTCAACAGGTGACAGTTCTGCACATGATTAAATATCCCTAGTTTCAGGGACCTTATTATGCTACTGAGCCACTCATTCTATCTTCAGACAATTCTAATTATTAAGAAATTTCCCCTATGTTGAGTCCCAAACCTGCATTTATGTAATTCCTACACATTGATTTTAGCTCTATTTTTTGTAGCAATATAAAATATAGTTAAACCTTCTTCAGCATGACAGCCCTAACCATGGCTGAAGCCAGAAATCATGCTGAATCATCAGTAAACAAGCATTTATTAAGCACCAGGTATTGTGCTAGGCATTGGACATAGACAAAAATAAAACAATCTCCTTCCTTGAGGAGCTTAAATTCTGTCAGGGAAGCCAATATGTAAATAATATATTTTTTATTTTACCATATATGTAATGTTTAGAAAGAATCTTCTAAAAACTATCATACAAAATAAAATCAAAGTAGGTGCATATTTTTATTTTTTTACCAATTACATGCAATAACAAATTTCCACACAAGTTTTCCCAAGTTATATGATCGAACTTATCTCCCTTCCTTCTTTCCCTCCCTGCTCCCAGTGCTAGTAGAGGTTTCAATGTGGGTTATACATGTATTATGACTTAATATCTATTTCCATATTGTTCATTTTTGTAAGTGATTAATCTTATAAAACCAAACGTCAACCTAATGAACAATTGAAAAATCATATGTTTTCATCTGCATTCGTACTCCAACATTTCTTTCTCTGGAGGTGGATAGCATTCTTTGTCCTCAGTCCCTCAGAATTGTCCTGGATCATTGGATTGCCCATAATAGCTAACTCTATCACATTTGATTGTTCCACAATATTGCTGTTACTGTGTACAATGTTTTTCTGGTTCTGTTTATTTCGCTCTACATCAGTCCATGGAAGTCTTTCTAGTTCTTTCTGAAATCATCCTGTTCATCATTTCTTACAGCACAACAGAAATACAATGTTGATGGAAAGAGGGCACCAGCAGCTAGGGAGATAAGGAAAGACTTCATTTGGATGACAATCCTTGGGGAAAGAAGGAAACTTGCATTTATTTTGTTTTATTTTTGAAATTTTTATTTAATTAATTAATTTAGAATATTTTTTTCATAGTTACAAGATTCATGTTCTTTCCCTCTTCTCCCTCCACTCCCCTCTCGTAGCCAGTGCAGAATTCCACTGGGTTTTACATGTGTCATTGATCAAGACCTATTTCCATATTGTTGATATTTGTACCAGGCTGATCTTTTAGAGTCTACATCCCCAATCATATCCCCATCGATCAAGAAGTGAAACATGCATTTATTAAACAGGTACTCTATTCCAGAAGCTTTATGAACATCACTTGATATTAATAATAATCCTGAGAAGAAGAAGAAGAAGAAGAAGAAGAAGAAGAAGAAGAAGAAGAAGAAGAAGAAGAAGAAGAAGAAGAAGAAGAAGAAGAAGAAGAAGAAGAAGAAGAAGAAGAAGAAGAAGAAGAAGAAGAACAAGAACAAGAAGAACAAGAAGAACAAGAAGAAGAAGAAGAAGAAGAAGAAGAAGAAGAAGAAGAAGAAGAAGAAGAAGAGGTACTATCATTATCCCCATTTTGCAGTTGGAAAAACTAAGGGAGATTCAGGTTAAGTGACTTGCCCAGGGTCACTGGTGTTTGAGTTAAGATTTGAATTCAGGTCTTCCCAGCTCTGGGCCCAGCACTCTATCTACTATATCACTTAGCCGCCTCTATAGTGGTCTGAAAAAGACAGTGGTGGAAAAATGCTTTAAAACAGTGTTTCCCACTCCAGACTATATTGTGTAAAACATTTAACAATCTATATTCTCTACAGTAGACCATTTGACTCTTTGCAGTCTCTATGGTTCAGAGAGGTAGGAGCTGTCACTGGGTATCAAAATCAAAGAACCAGAGAAAAGAAAGATTCCAAGAAGAAGAAACAGGATAGAGAAGGCAAGGAAAAGAAACAAGAGGGATTTTTTTTTCTCTTTAAAGTTTATAATTTCTGAGGCTTAAGGGAAAAGTTTTGCCAGTTTGTTCAATCTTTCCCAGAGGCTATTAGGACACAGGAGAGTATAGTGACAAGAGCCCTCAATTTGGAATTAAAAGGCCTGGGGTGGAGTGCTTGCTCAACCACATCCTGTGTAGTCTCGGGCAAGAGAATTCTCCTCACTGTGACTTGGTTTCCTTATCATTAAATAAGTTGAATCCAGCATTCACATTCTATGGCTAGATGATGCTAAGGCTGGGAAATGCTGCCTGGGAACAGGGGTCTTGACTTTTCTGTGAATCTCTCTCAGAAGAAAGTTTTAAATGCATAAAGTCATCCAGTTACAAAGGAAATAAATTGTATCGAAATATAGTTATCATAGCTAATCTAGAAATATGTTTTATGTATATGTATAATGGGCATGGTATTGCTTGCCTTCCAATGGATGGAGTTGGGCAGGAGCTAAGGAGAAAATCTGAAATTACAAAAAAAATTTCAATGAATGTTAAAACAAATTAAGTTAAAAAGGAAACTTAGGGGGAGGCGGCTTTAGAACTTGTATAGTTCTTAGTAGGGTTCAGACGGTATAAATCCAGAACACCAATCCATCATGGATTTGTCAGGTCACAGCATGGGAAATACCAGTGTCCTCTAAAGTGGAACCACTTGCTTTGTTCTGGAGTTCCAGCAGGTACAGGGGAAGGAGGGCTTATTGGTCACCTTGTCTGTAGCAAGTTTCTGGGTCTGTCAGCCTCACAAAGCCAGTCCTTAGAGCATAAGGGGGTCCCTAAAAGGGAGAACTAAGGATTTCCCACTACACTGTGCAATTAAAATGCAAAGATAAAAAAGTTTCATCTTCTAGTGGTATAGCATGAAAGAGAAATCCAAGGAAGGTAGTATATATAGTATAATAGAAGGAATACAGATCTAGGAATCAAAAGTCCTGAGTTCTAGTCCTCACATTCTCATTTACTAGTTTTGTGACCTTAGGCATCTCTTAACTTTGCAATCCACCTATTCCTGACCACCCAGTGGGTTCTTCATCTAAGGGCTGTAAATATATAACAGCTGACTCTCCAAAAAATGTATGACACACACACACCTTTAAGTTTAATTTATATTTTTAACATTTTCTTCCTCTCTTTCTTAAGTCTAAACAATTAACAAAACAATAGCAAGCTCTGATTTATGTTTTGTGTGTTCCAAGATGTAAATAATTACCCTGAAATTTTACCAATTCGCTCCTGGGAACTGGTATGAAACTGGATCCGACATAGCCCTGCAACTCATTCCTGTTCTTCCATTAGTTTACCATGGAGGGTCCATCCATCATTCAAGGGATCTTCCTTGATTTCTCTTGATATCATGAAGAAATGAGTGAAGTATGTAGACGGTGCATTAGTTATTTCTCACTCTCATCAGATGACCATTCTAATTTCCTTTTAGATCACACATATTAATTGATTGATATTAAGAATAGCAAATTATTAATAATAATAGTAGAAGTAGTCATACTTGTAGCAGTGACAGTTATCATTGTTATTGTCATAGCAATTATATCCAGAATCTGGATCCATCTTTTTATTCTTAAAATATTTATTACCTATTTATGGTTAAAGGGTAAGACACTACATCAAATCTTAGCTTCATTCCTGCAAAGATATCTCTGTTTCCCTTATTAGTTTTGAAGGATGAGCTAAGACTTTTGATGTAACGTCTTACCTTTTAACCAGAGACAATCTAGGACACATTTCTTCCTCCTCTTGCTCCCTTCTAAAAGGCAAGAAGGGTGTGGTGGGGGTGGGGGAGGGCAGAGAAGGAGAAGTAAAAGAATCACTTGTATTATTTTAAAAGCAAGAAGACATGCTTATTTTTAGATCAACCCTTTTATTTTGAAAAAAAAAAGCATTTTAAAAGGATTCGGTCAAGGGAAAAGGTTTCTCTAAGTACTCCTCACTTTATGCAATAGGTACACTCCAGTGAAGTTGACTTTAAAGTGCATCTTTCTGTTGACTTCCATTATAAAACTGGAGATGTATTCCCAGAAAGGAAGAAATTTTCAATAAAATGAATAGAAAATTTTTGTTGATCAAGAGACAAAGACAATGGAATGATCAGCCTTGGAAAGTCAAGAATGCCCCATTGCTGGAGGCCTTGTAGAAGCTAGATGGCTATACTCGTTTGGGACGTTGAAGAGAAGATTTCTTGGGACATTGAAGAGAAGATTTCTATCCAAGTGTGGGTGAACTCGATGTCCTCAGGTCCCTTCCAACTTTTTGATTTGGTACAATTATAAGAAGGTATACTTCAACTTGGAATAAGGGGGAAATAGTCATTAGAACTCATAAAATAGAGGAGGCTTAGTGCAAATATCAATAAAATGCAAATAGGTCTTGACCAATGACACGTGTAAAACCCAGTGGAATTGTGTGTCAGCTATGGGAGGAGGTGGAGGGAGGGCAGGGAAAGAACATGAATCTTGTTACCAAGGAAAAATATTCTAAATCAACTAATTAAATAAAATTTTTCAAAAAACCCCAAAATAAAATAAAATGGAGGAGGCTGATTATACAATAGTAGCGATGACAAACTAGAATACTGAGGAAATATTCCAGCAGAGGATGAACATGAGCAAGCAAGGGAATTCTTGTTCACTCACAGGTTGCACTCAGTGGCTCTGAATAGCCAGTCCGATGTCACCCTGGACATTGTAGAACAGCAGTGGGCTATGCCTGTTGAGGGTTGTAGCATGCATACAGCCCTTCCTTTTTCCTTCTTTAACACTTGTCTGACCCAGAGGACTCCGCTCTGCTGTAAATTAATGGTGCCACTTTCTTTGATCCTATGATATTTATTTCCCTATGTCTTGGCTCTATTCTTTAACTCTATGCTCATAATTCCCCAAACTTCCTTATTTTCTTTGTAGGAACTAGATTGAGAAAACTTACTTTATTAGTTTGTTATTCCATTATTTTCCATTGTATCTGACTTTTTGTAACTCCATTTGGGGTTTTCTTGGCAGAGTTACTGAAGTAATATTTCATTTTCTTCTCCAGCTCATTTTACAGGTGAGGAAACTGGGGTCTACAGGGTTACATGACTTGCCCAGAGTCACATAGCAAGGAAATGTCTGAGGCTAGATTTGAACTCAGGATGATGAATCTTCCTGACTGCAGGCCTGGCAATCTATCCACTGTGTAGCACTTAGCTGCCCCACTTTAATTGTAGGTACCTCTAAAGTGAAGGGTCATTTGTCAATTCTGGAAGTTCAAAATTTTACAAGTCGCATTAAAATTTTTTTTAGAAAGAAAGAATACTTTTATTTTTAAATGTCACTTTCAATTCTTCAAATAATTTCTATGGCAGTTTCCTCTCTTTTACAATTTTTCTAATGGGAATGAAATAAAAGTCATTCTTCCCTGCCTAGAGACAAGGGCTTGGCAGCATAGCAACCCCCTCCCCCAAGATTTCATTACTTGAGAGCACAGCATTGTTTCTTTTCATTGGATTTCAAATGACTATAATTCAGAACCAATTATAATTACTATTGGGCATCCAGCTCCTCATTTATTCTCCGCTCATACTACTGGCATACATCCCTCCCTTGGCCCCCTTGCAGAATGATTGTATGAGCACTTATCCCTTAAGATTGCCATCATTCTACCTGCCTGGCAAGGACAGACTTGAGATCAAAGGTGGAGCATAAAAAGAACATGATAAATAACTGTTTTATACTTGGTGCTAAAGTGTTGAGTTCATGATGACTTTTTAGTGTTCTGCACTGGAGGATGGAAATACAATCTGCCTCTCAGGGTCTGTCTGTATTCTCTGGCACCAAATTTATATGCCTCACTACTTGTAAGAGAATCTGTGAGGTGTACTGAATGGAGTGTTGACTTTGTAATCAGAGAAACACGGGTTCAAATCCTGTCTCTAACTCTTCCTATGTAATCATAAACCAAACACAACCTCTGTGAGCCTCAGGTGACTCTGAGACTTAGTTACTAAGTTATGGGTTGGTTGTGATCTGTGGAGATATAACTTGGAATACTGAGACAAATTCAATTTGGTGGGTGGGGATTTATAAGGAAACTCCTGGGTATGGTTGAAGGAAACTGGAAACAGAGGCTATGGATACTGAACACAAGCTAAAGAATCGGGAATCAATGATTCTTGAAGGGAGGTTGGGTTGTGGTGGCCATAAATCAGTTTTTATTGGGGAAGATAGAGAGTGATTTGAAGGCATATAGATGATAGCAACAAAGATCTGGAGAGGGCAAGGTAACCTTTATTTTTTTTAAATCCTTACCTTTCATCTTAGAATTAATACCAAGTATTGGTTCCAAGGCAGAAGTATGGTATGAGTGAGGCAACTGAGGTTGAGTGACTTGCCCAGGGTCAGCTAGGAAATGTCTGAGGCCACATTTGAACCCAGGATCTCATGTCTCTAGATTTGACCCTCTATCCATTGAGCCACCCAGCCTCCCATCAAGGTAAACTGTAAGGTGGTTGTTGAGTAACAGTGGCAGAAAGATCTGAAAAGTAGTACTGGGTCTTTGTGGTGGCAAAAAGTTGGAAAATGAGGGGATGCCCTTGGATTGGGGAATGGCTGAACAAATTGTGGTATCTGTTGGTGATGGAATACTATTGTGCTCAAAGGAATAATAAAGTGGAGGAATTCCATGGGGACTGGAACAACCTCCAGGAAGTGATGCAGAGCAAGAGGAGCAGAACCAGGAAAACATTGTACACAGAGACTGATACACTGTGGCACAATCAAATGTAATGGACTTCTCTACTAGCAGCCAAGCAATGATCCAGGACAATTCTGAGGGATTCATGAGAAAGAATGTTATCCACATTCAGAGGAAGAACTGTGGGAATAGGAACACAGAAGAAAAACAGCTGCTTGATCACATGGGCAGATGGGGATATGACTGGGAATGTAGACTCTAAAGGATCACCCTAGTACAAATATCAATAATATGGAAATAGGTCTTGATCAATGACACATGTAAAACCCAGTGGAATTGCTTGTTGGCTATGGGAAGGGGTAGGGAAGAGGGAAGGGAAAGAACATGATTCACGTTAACCATGGAAAAATTTTCTTAATTAATCAATAAAATGAAAATTTTTTAAAGTAGCACTGGGAAGCCAGGAAGCTACGCCTTGTTTTCAACAATGACTTTCCAGAGGCTGGTCCTGAAAAGGGTTCTAAGAGATCTATCTTCAGAAGGAAGCCTGTTTCAGAGAACAATAGAAGATGAAAAGAATGTGAGAGGAAGGGATTTAGGATTATAGTGTCATGGATTTGGAGCTAAAAAGGATATTAACTGTCATCTCATCCCAAACCCCTAATTTTATAAGCAAAGAAATGAAGGTCCAGAGAGAACTAACTTACTAAAATCACACATTCAGGAAATGAGTGGTAGATCCAGAATTGTCTCCAAACTCTAAATCCAGCAATTTTCCCACAGCACAGTAGAGGAGAGGGTGAGAGAATCTCATGGAAATGTGAAGAAGAAAGGAACTGAGGGTGGATTATTCTGAGTCTACATTGGAGTCCTGGGTAAGTGGGGCAAAAGCAGGAAGCATATGCTTCCTCTATCTTCACCTCACCCAGCACCAATGAGTGGCTTGATAGGAAGACGTGTGTCATGTAATATATGTGGGAAGAATAGCTACCTGGCCCTCTCTTTCCTTCCCAGTACTCTTATTCCTTACAGATCTCCACATTCTCTGATGTTCCTCAAACATGACACTCCATACCCTGATTCTATGACTTTTCACTTGGATATACCTCATACCTGGAATGCTCTCCTTCCTCAACTATGCCTCCTGGCTTCCCTGGCTTCTTTCAAGACTCCATTCAATGCCTACCCTTTGATCCAGCCATAGCACTGCTGGGTTTATACCCCAAAGAGATCATAAGGAAAAAGACTGGTACAAAAATATTCATAGCTGTGCTCTTTGTGGTGGCCAAAAATTGGAAAATGAAGGGATGCCCTTCACTTGGGGAATGGCTGAACAAATTGTGGTATATGTTGGTGATGGAATACTATTGTGCTAAAAGGAATAATAAACTGGAGGAATTCCATGGAGACTGGAACAACCTCCAGGAATTGATGCAGAGTGGGATGAGCAGAACATTGTGGGACTATCCAATGTAATGGACTTGGCTACTAGTAACGGTGCAACAAGTCAGGATACTCCTGAAGGACATAAGTAAAAGAATGCTTATCCACGTTGAGAGCAAGAACTATGGGAATAGAAATGTAAAAGCAAAACATTTGACATCACTTATCACATTATATATGGGTATGTGATTTGGGGTTTAGGCCTTTAAAAAATTACTCTATAGCAAAAATGAATAATATGCAAATAGGTATCAATTGACAACATTTGTACAACTCAGTGGAATTGCTTCTTGGTTCCTAGATGGGGGAGGGAGGAGGGGAGGGAAAGAATGAATCCTATAAATATGAAAAAATATTTAAAAAATAAATAAATTAAAAAATTTTAAGACTCCATTCAAATATTAAGTTTTCTCAGTAGCCATTTGGGCCACCCTCCCCTCTCCTGCCTCTGCTAGCCTAGCAGCCTAGTGCCTTCCTCTGAGATTACCCACTATTTTGGGGGCTATCTCTTGAATGTACATTGTATTATTTATTCCCCCTTTAGAATGTGAGCTCCTTAAGGGCAAAGAACCATGTTTTTGCCTTTCTTTGTGGTCCCAGTGATTAACCTTGTATATACCTAATGAATTCTTGACTGACTGACCCATCTTTTTCCCCAATTATGCATTTCCTCAATCTCTCTTTATGCTTCTTATATAAAGATTACTGTTGAAAATATGCTGTAGCCTGTTTATTCCCTGCTTACTTCCCCCCCCCCCTTATTTCTCACTAACCTAGTTGACAAAAACTATGGTTTAGTATTTTATCCAGTCTTTCTGTCCTGAAGTATCTACTTTGAAGATTATGGATTAATAGTAGTCTTTGCCCCAGGGACCTTAGTACTGTCAGGTTTGGATTTGGTTCATTCAGCATTGGTGGGCTCCACTAGAGTCAGACTTGCTGACTTTGGGGACAGTAGGCTTAGTAATCTATTTGGTGTGATGGGTTCTATCTATCTATCTATCTATCTATCTATCTATCTATCTATCTATCTATCTATCTGCCTGCCTGCCTGTCCGTTTGTCCGTCCGTCCGTCCGTCCGTCCGTCCATCCATCATCCATCCATCCATTTTTCTATCTATCTATCCATCCATCTATCTATCTATCTATCTATCTATCTATCTATCTATCTATCATCTCTCTATCTGTCTGGGACCAGACTTGTGACTTCATTGGTCTAGAGAGTGCCCAGTAAGGAAATGCTCTTTACTCATTCTGCAATTTATTGTTTAAGACCATTTGGAGACATCAAGAGGTTAAGGAACTTACCTAGGGTCACATAGATAATATTTGTCAAACTTTGCCCTAAGAACTCCAACTACTATAGCATTCTACTTCTCCTGGGCTAATTTATGGAGAGTAATAAATAAAAGTATATCTAGTTTTAGCATAATATCCGTATTTACTAAACTAAAAATTTCAAACTTATTTTAATTTCACATGATCTGGACATGATATCAGACAACTAGGATTGTGTCATAAAATGTTAAGCTCTAATAGATCTTATGACAGCTGAGTTTCTTATTTAAACTATTAGTTTTGGAAACAGAAAGAGAAAACGAGACACGACTCATGATCTTGCTAATTATTCTCCCTAAAAGACACACACACACATTACTATTAACATATTCTCATTTATTTGCTTCACAATTTTGTTGTTCAATCATTGAGTCACGTCCAAATCTTCATGACCCCATAAATGGCCACAGCAATCCAAGGGGCCTTCTTGGCAAGGATATTGGTGTCGTTTGCCAGTTCCTTCTTCAGTGGCTCCTTTTGTCAGGCAGTCAGTGCCCGGGGTCACACAGCTACTGTGTCTGAGGCTGGATTTGGACCCAGGTCTTCCTGACTCCCCAGCGTTCCATCCTCTGAGCCACCAGCTGTCTGTAGATGTTGTCTCTTGCAATTACAACGTAAGCTCCTTAAGCCAGGGGACAGCTTAGCTTCCTATTTGTATCTCCACTTATTAGTACAATAATTGCCCCATAGTAGGTGTTTCACCATTTTTCCATTTCATCTGCAAGATGGTGCTTTTTCTACTGAGAGTTCGAACAAAGCCCTGCCAGAGGCTAAGCCTTAGTCATCTAGCAAATACGTACTTAACGCTGCCACAAATGCAAACACTGCGACACCTATAAACACTACAGCCTAATGACAGAGAAGGATGGATGTGGGGAGGGTAAGGGCCTGGCTGAGATGAAAGGGGAAGAGCTCCAGAGGACAGTGAGGTGAACCAGGACTGCGTTAACATCTCTGTATCAATTTTCCTGGTTACAGAGCCCTGGTGCTGGCCTCATTTCAGCTGGGGCCAGCAGGAGGCCAGGCCTCAGAGGTAGCAGGATGATGCCTAAATCTCCTAATGGAGCTTGACAGCAGCAGAATTGAAAAGCACAAGCAGGGCCCCCAGAAAGCATTGGAAAAAGCACATTTTCACTTTCTTCCACTTCCTTATTCCCATCCCCTCCACTATTAACCTATAAGAGACAGGAAAGAGAGACACGATTATGTTCTTTTTTTTTTTTTGCAAAGGTAAAAAAATGATATTTTTAAAAACAAAAATCAAAATTGTTTTTACATGTAATTTAAAAACTATATACAAATTTTCACATTAAAAATATAAATAACCAAAAGCCAAACACAGAAGGGAATAATGGAGGATTGTCGATGGTACAGAAAGATGATAGCAGTAAATGTACTACAATATTTCATAGGGGCCAGCAGGGGGAGATTCAAAGTTGTACTTATCTAAACAAAAAAAAATCTATTTGGAAGAATAGAAAAATAAGTATTTAATAAGTAATAGTCTGTAGTAGCCACGCTGCTCTTTTTTCATATGCAAAATTACTTTAAACTCCAAAACAAATGACTGATCCATTTTTTTGGGGCCATTAACTTAGCCTGGCAAACAGCTAAGAAAAGTTGAGGAATCCAACCTGTTCTACAGAGCTCAGCTGAAGTCTTGCCCCTTCTATGAAGCCTTTACTCTTCTGGCTGAAAGCTCAACCTTCTCTCCCTTCCTGGAGCACTTGCTATGTCTCTGCTGCCTTGTAGCCTTGTAATTAACATATTAGTTATTAACATTCATTAACAAAAGCATTTATTTAGTGCCTACTCTGTGCCAAGCACTGCTCTCAGATGAGGCTACAAAGGCAAAGATAGTCCCCACTCTCAAGAAAAACAGTCTGATGGGGAATACACTCAAATGACTATGTATAGACAAAATATATACAGGCCAGGTTGGAGACCATAACAGAAGAAAGGCTCTAGCATGACGTGAGGCTGAGAGAGGTTTCTTGTAGAACATGGGATTTTAGCTGGAATTTGCAGGAAGTCCAAGAAGCCATGAAGCAGAGACGAGGAGGGAGAGTATACCAGGCATACAGGACAGCTAGTGAAAATACTATCTTTGGACACGAGCTAGCAGGGGCTTTGGTCAGTTTTAGAGCCAAGAGGAGCACCAGAACTTGAGGCTGTAGGGGATTGAAGGACTTTTCCTGGATAAAGACCAGAGCACAGAAAAGTATGACCATACCTGTCCCAGGATAAAACCATCTTAGAAGCACTGAAACTTGCAGATCCCTAGAATTAGCTTTGAAAAAAGCTTCACGAAAAAGCCTGAAAATTGGCACAGTGTCTCTCCACTCTCAAGTGAGCAGAGACCAACTTTAACATAAAGTTCAAAGCAAAGAAATAGGCTGTGAAAATAAGCAAACAACAAAAAATAAATTGACCATAAAACATTATGGTGTCAGGGAAGATCAAGTTATAAACCTAGAAGACAGCAAAGTGAAAATAGCTACAAGCAAAGTCTCAGGAAAATTCTAATTGGACTTAAGGTCAGCAAGAATTCTTGGAAGAATTAAAAATGAAGATAAGAGTAATAGAGTAAAAATTGGGAAAAGAAATGAGAGTAATGCAAGAAAATTACGAAGAGGATTAAGGCACGAAAAATATTGAAAAGAATATCACACAATCTATATCAAATTGCTTGCCTTCTCATGGAGAAGGAAGTGAGGAGGCAGGGAAGGAGAGAATTTAGAACTCAAAAAAATTGTAATCATTTATATTAAAATGTTAAAAAAAATTACATGTAACTGGAAAACATTTAAAGAAATAAATAGAATATCTGGGGGAACAGATGTCAAAAAGAAAGAAAGGAGAATATTATCTTAAAAAACAGAATTGACCTATTGGTAAAAGGAGGTACAAAAATTCACTGAAGAAAAGACAGTCTAAAAAAGCAGAATTGGTCAAATGTAAAAAAAGATAAAAGTTCACTGAAGAAAATAACTCCTTAAAAATTAGAATTGGATAAATGGAAATTAATGACTCCATAAGAGTTCAAGATACAATAAATCAGAGTCAAAAGAATGGAAAAAAGAGAAGAACATTGGAAAAACAATTAACTGGAAAATGGAAGGAGAAATAATTTAAGAATAATTGGACCACCTGAAAGCCATGATAAAAAAAAAAAAGAGCCTTCTCTTTGAAAAAATTATAAGGGAAAACTTCCTTGATATCTTAGATCCAGAGGATAAAATATAAATTTAAATAATCCACTGTTTATATCATAAAAGATACACCAAAATGAAAACTCCCAGCTATGCTACAGCCAAATTCCAGAGCTTCCAGTTCAAGGAGAAAATATTATGAACATCCAGAAAGGACAATTCAAGTATCGTGGAGACACTGTCAGGATTGCAGAAGATTTAGTAGCACACACTTCTGTTTCTGGTCCCAGCACATCTGTCTTCCCATCTTCTTCTCAGGTACTATGTGTCTATCCCCTAGCACATGTTATCTGTTCTCTCCTGTCTGTGTCCATCTGGCCTTAGTGTGTCTGCCTCCAACATATCCTTCTTCTTGGATCTGGCCAGGCCTCCATGTGACTGACCCTGGCTCTGGCCCCTATATGTTCTCCCTCCCACTCTTGCTTCTCTGTCCATGGTCTCCACATATCCTTGAACTGTGTGACAGCCCTATCCCTCCTTTCTCCAAACCTATGGGACAGTTTGATTTACATAAAAAATTGCTTTACATAGTGGTCTGCACCCCATTTACATAAGGCAAGAATTGTCAGAACTTATTGAGACAGCTCACTCCATATTTGGATAGACCTAATTGTGAGGAAGTTTTGCTTTGATTTAAGCTGAAGTCAACTTTTCTATCCCCTGTTTCCATTTCTATGCACTGTGGGCAGATATAAAAAGTCTAATTTTTCTCTGACATGATAGGTCAACTCATGATTGAAACTGAGAATGTTTTCCCTAAGTCTTCTCATCTCCAGGCTAAATATGCCTAGTTCCTTGAACCAGTCATCACTTAGCATGGGCTCAAAGCCCTTAGCCACCTTGACATTCTCTCCTGGATACACTCCAGCTTGACAGATTCCTTCCTAAAACATGGTGCCAAGAATTGAATCAGTCCAGGTGTTGTTTGACTAAGACAGAATACAGTATTACTATCATCCCTCAGATCCATGACATTCTTTTTCCTACAATAGTCTAAGTTAGTACTGGATTTTGGGCTACCATATTATACTGCTGCTCCATAGCTATGTCTTACATGCCATGTTCTACTGGTGAAGTTGGTTTGGGTTTCTCTAAGCCAAATGCAATACTTATTTATCCCTATTCAGTCATTAGATTGAATTTCTACTAAAATGTTATTACATCATTGCTCCTAAATCTTATTAGATCTTTCCCATTTTTCTATTCTGTTAGGTATTTTTTTTTGTCCCATCATCCATTGTGTTAGCTATGTTTCCTAAATGCGCTCAACAGTATATTTGACATGTATGTCATTTACTCCTTCAACCACTAAGTATAGGACAGGGCCAAGCACAGATCACTGGGGCACACCAGAGATGTTTTTCCAGGCTTCCATCAAGCCATTAATGACTCTTCTTTGGATCTGGTCATTCAGTCTGTCCCAAATCCAGCTCCATCATTACAGACAGTTCTTGCTTTATACAAGTGCACTGGGTCACAGTCCTCTATATAAAGATTGTTATGGAATGTAAATTTGCCCAGGGAGGTGGAGAAGGGAAGGAGAGTGGCAGGAAGGGATGTGATCCCTTGGAGAGAGGGAGATAGCACATGGTTCAAGAACACATTGGGGCTAAGGTCAGAGAAGTGAGAGCAGGAGAAGGAATACATAAGGAACAAGAATAGTCAGTGGGGTGGCCTGCCAGGAACTGAGAGGAAGAAGGTGGGGGAAGATAAATGGGGGTTGGACAGAGGCACAGATAGGAGATGATGGCCAGGGGCAGGCACATGAATGGATGGGTAGTTCTGGGCAAAGGTTTCCTCTCTCAGCACTGGTAGTCTCCAGTCAAGCCCTGAACTGGCAGTGACAGTGAAGATAGTACTTTCACCTGGAGGGATTTTTTTTTTTTGGTGAGAGGGTAAAAATTATAGTTAAAATTATATCTAAGGCCTTAATTTAAATGCTATATTTTGCTACTTAATGTTATCATGGCTTCCTTTTCTAGATGTTCACAAACCATTACTATAATACAGTCTAGAATTTTTCTAGAAAGCTAAAGTCCCTGGACTATTGTTTATAGATTCCACTTTTCTTCTTCTTCTTCTTCTTCTTCTTCTTCTTCTTCTTCTTCTTCTTCTTCTTCTTCTTCTTCTTCTTCTTCTTCTTCTTCTTCTTCTTCTTCTTCTTCTTCTTCTTCTTCTTCTTCTTCTTCTTCTTCTTCTTCTTCTTCTTCTTCTTCTTCTTCTTCTTCTTCTTCTTCTTCTTCTTCTTCTTCTTCTTCTTCTTCTTCTTCTTCTTCTTCTTCTTTTTCTTCTTCTTCTTCTTCTTCTTCTTCTTCTTCTTCTTCTTCTTCTTCTTCTTCTTCTTCTTCTTCTTCTTCTTCTTCTTCTTCTTCTTCTTCTTTCTTCTTTCTTTATTTCTTACTTCTTCAGGACTTGTATCTTTCTCTAGTTCTGGGTCATCTTTCCTACCCTTTATGATCTTTCAAAGAATAATGGTAGTGGCTCAGAAATCATATCTCCCAGTTCTTTTCATATCCTAGGTTTTTGTTTATCTGGGCCTGGTGATCTGAACTCATAAAGGTCAGCTAAGTGCTCTTATCATTTCATTAATTGCCTTATTTTTAAATAGTCTATTAACTATTTATTTATGTGCTTTGTTGATCTGGCAAATGTATTCTTGGGTGTCATGGGGGGAGGGAAATCTAGTAACTTGGAAAAGGCAAAAAAGTGATGACTAATTTAGTTACCCAGAAATTGATTATTTTATCTGAGAATTATCAGATCTCTTCCTTCTCCTTCACTCTTCCTCAGGGTAACTATTTCAGTTAAATGCTTTTAAGTCTATCTTTTGGCAGTAGCCAGGGAAAATCAGTCCTTTTAACTTAATTGTAAAGTTTGGTAGAGTCAGTCAGACAAGTAACATTTATTAAATGCCTACAATGTACCAGGCATTGCCTTCTTTAAAGGGCTTTTAAAAACTGTAGTTAAAAAATAAACAGTTGTTAAAGAAGGAAATGGAACCTCTAGACAATCTGTTCTGAACAAACATAAATTCTTAAGGGGGTCTGGCAGCCACACTCTATTTGATCTAGATCTCATAAAAGAATGAAGCAGAAACATCAGAGAAAAATTGCCAAAAGGAAAGTGATATTTTCAGTTTTTTCTGACCGGTACCTAGCACTTGGCAGCCTATTCCAAAGCACTTTTTAAGCTTGAAGAGCTATCATCTAACCTCATCCTGCCAGCACCAAATGCTTTCTGACAGGCAGTTTAAAGCTCAAGCAATTCTATTTACAATCTCCACAATATAACTACTGTCTGTAACAGCCAAAGAAATCATCATTCATAACAACTGTGGAAGACTCTGTCTTCAGCCTCCTACACAAAACTTAAGGTAGAATCTCCAATCCAACCCTTTATAAAAAACAAACACCAAAGAATTTTTGGGGGGTTTATTTTCTTTAAGTAGGCAGAGAAAAGGCTAGGAAATATCCTTAGCTGGCAGAGAAAAAGGAATCTGCTTCTATTGAATTATTGATGCACCAGAATGAGAGAACATACCTTTTCCCTTATATTCTTATTTATTAAAAATAATCTCTTTGGTAAAAACTTGAGATTTGTCATTCTGGGAAGATAAAGATGATTAAAGGAGTATAAATTTAAGGATAGAAAGGAATTTTGAGGATACCTAGTCTAAACCTCTAATTTTATATTGAGGAAACTGAGACCCAGAGAAGTTGACAAACCCAAAGTCATACAGGTAAGTGGTAAAGCAATGATTTGAACCCATAACCTTTGTCTCCTCTGACTTTCTTTCCCTTACAAGGAATCTGAAAGCACCTGTTCTTTCTCCCTTTCTCCCTACCTTGCTCAGCACCACACTCATGTAGTATACCAGGAATGTCTTATATCAAGGGGAGAGCTGAGATACACAGGAGAAGTGACTTTCTCAGGGCTACCTCATGGGCCATTCTAGTCTTCTCTCCTTGTCCAAAGTCAGGTGTCCTGTTCCTGCTTCTACTTTTGATACTGTGAATTTTAAAACTATTCCACCCTAATCAGACCATTCTTTAGAAGATCTCATTTAGCTACTTCCTGATCAATAACAATGGAGATACCTGGAATAACAGAATCAGGTCTTGGAAAACCCATATTCTCCACCCTACTCAGTTTAACAAGATTTTGAAAGGTCTGCATCAAACTCAAGATTCAATTATTTGAGGAGATGGCCTTCAACTGACATGTGCAAAAAAAGGACAGAGGCTGTCTTAAGTCAAGCTAAGTCCTCATTGGTACAGATGAGATGCAGAAAAGTGATGTAAAAACATCCAATATAAGGCATATCAGTTTCTGCCTCTTTCTCTTTCCCTGGAGAGACCACTCTGGCTGGCAGCATGCTAAGTGTTCCAACATCTTGGAGTGTTGGATGGTGAGTTTGCCCTGGAGCTGATTTCAGGTTCAGGCCTCTTTGGAGGTCAAGCTTATTCTTTCCTCCTTTACACTCAAACCCTTACTTTATAAATCTCCTATCTTCCTGGCCGGTATTAGCCCCTTCTTTCCTCCTTCTTCTTAAAATCTTCTCTACTATATCAATTAAAGCACCATAAAATTTGGCAGCTGACTTGGGTATTTTATTATTTGGGATTTCCTTTGATGACCTCTTAAATTTATATTTTTTTTCAGTCTCAACCATAATTTCACCCTTTACAATACTCCATCTTGTCCCTCAACATTGTCTTTACTAGGAAAAGTCATTCCAGTCACCTTAAAAATCATTTGAAAAGTCTCTAGCACTTCATGTATCTCCTTTCCTTGGAAGCAGTGTGGTGCCATGGATAGGGTTTGGGTTCAAACCTGTTGTATAATTGAAAATCTGTTACCCCAAAAAAGAACTACATTTCCCGGGAGCCCACTGACTTCCTTTTGTTACATACTTTCTGAAGACAGAGAATATTAGCAAGTGAGTGGTCCTCTTGGCTCTTTTTCTTGGGCTTGCAGCCAGCAAGGTGGTGGTGGTAAGCTAAGCGTAGGGATTTTAAATGAGCTAATCAGTCCTGGGCATATAGTCTTTTATTTTTGTATCCTCTTTATTCTTTTATTTCTAATTATCATTAATAAATTCCTTAAAATAAAACATTTTTATATTTGAAATTTATTTTTAATTTTTACAGTGATGGCAACCACTTGAAGAAAATAGTTCTCAATTTTTTAAAGATAGCCTAGATAAATTTTAAGCCATGGTTCTCCTGCCAAGGATTTTTGCCCACCCCACCCACTGCTCCTGTTCCTGCCCATTTGTGTTTGTTATTTTTCTTTCCCTACTTTTTGCCCAGTTGCCCTCCCTATTGACCAGGTTATTTTTAGCCAGGAGACTCTTGGTGAAGAAGAGATAAGCTGCTTCTCTCCCCTATCTACTTAAGCCCATGTTCCTTGATGCTGCCTTTGGCATTGCTGTTGCTGGTACTGCCTGCTCCTACTCCTGAATCCTCTTCCTGATCTCTGGCCCCAGCCCAGCCCCAGCCCCAGTCCTGTTGGGATGCTGGTAGTTGCAGCTGTGTCTTCAGAATCACAAATTAGCTGGTAAAAACTGGGGTGTATTTTCCTTAGGTAACAATTAGCCCCCTAACTCCCTCTCCATGTGGCTGGGGAAACTAGCATTTTTGGGGGGGGGGAAGGAGAAGGGGGAAGGGAAGAAGGAAGTTACTCTTCCAAACAGGAAGTAAATTACAAACATGGCTCATTCTATGAAAGAGCAATGTATTACCTACTTCAAACAGCTTCCAGCTTTAGGATGTTTTTTCACTAGTGCACTAATTCTTTCACCTATCTTGCTTAAGTTTCAGGAGAGAAAACTCATCTCCCTACAACCCTTTGCATTTGGGCCTGCCCAGTCTCTAAGATTCATCCAATTTGGGATTCTTCCTCACCATGTTCATCAAGGAATTCTCCCTCACTAGGGGAGAGACAAAAAAATCTGACAAAAGGATTCTGTATGGATAGAGAAAGGAACTTTAAAAAGATTAGAGGTGAAAATTTTAAGCCTTTTTAGACCACATTGTTTTATGAAAGTCTCTGCATTTTGTTGTATTTTGTTGATTGTTTGCTTTAAGATTTAATTTTGTTGTTTTAAGTTCATATATTAATGTATTCAATACTATTCTTTTACACTGAATCAGTTTAATCTACTGTGTTTTAACTGCTGATATGTTCTGTTACCTTTCCTCTATAACTATACTGAATAAATATTATTGAATAAGCCCATATAAAAACAGATTTTTCTTCCATTTTGGCTTTGTAAATTGCCACATAGATGATGAATGGACTCCATCAACCTGGTTAAAAACCTTTGGTAAATTTAATGAGCTAAATATCTCAAATTGATTTTAAGGGGTCTTTAGAGATGATTCAAAAAAATTTTTTTAACAACTCTGACTGATCATTTTGCCTACCTCTGAGTTATTTGTAACAAGAGGTAAATGGTCCATTTTAGTAGCTGAGGTGAAGTATAATTATAATCCCCATTCCCCGCATTTGTAAAAATGTGAATGGAAAGGACATAACAGTTTCCTACCAAAGGAGCTGGGAAGTTGATCCCAGGGCATGGTACCCCTGGATGGCTCCCAAGAGAGAGCATCTCTTATTTGTAACTCTTCAGTTTAATTTACTTCCACCAGAACAATCTAGATTTCTTAGTAATGTTCCAGACCCAAATAAGTTTTACTTTGTTTAAAAATACCTCAACTAAGGTTGAAAGATTTACTACACCTGAAAAACTTGGGACAAGTATCCATTAGCTTTAAATGTCATACAGCAGACTCATGGAAAATATGATAATGGGTTTGTTTGCTATGGTCACTAAATGGGCTATTATAACTTTGGGGATTTTGATACTTCTTGAATGTGCATTACCTTTTGTACTATTGTTCTTTATAAAAACTGTTACTTTGTAAACAGTGGATCATGGTCAAATTTGAAAAGGAAATGGATCTCATTTTTTAGGTAAGAAACCTTTGTATGCTACCTTTTCTTAACTGATACAGTTTGTCAATGATTATAAGCTATATATTTTTGACTTTTAAAACTTATTTTTGCTTGCAAGTGCAATATACTATTACAGTTTTATTTTTTCTCTCCTTTTTGTATTTGAAGTATGTCACCAGTATTAAGATTTTCTTTAACTTTTTTGATTTTGTAATAATATATGTTTAAAATACAGTTACCCTGATGTCAATGCATACTCAAAAAGCTTTAGACTATAAAAGTGATGCCACTGATTATTTAAAAAAATTTTATGGGACTTTGATTAATGATTCTGTCTGATTTTAGGAGAAGGGAATACAAAGAGAGCCATTGCACAGTGCCAAAGAAGCACAAAGCTACTTCCATAGTGCCAATGGAGCACAAGGTCAAAGAGACCAAACCAATCTTACATGGATTGATGACATTCTGCGCAAAGAGTGCAAGGATTTAATTATGTGTGAGACTCGAGGCTGCGACTGTTTAACATGTGTTAAATGCAGGTCTTCCTTGTACCACACACTATATATAAAATACATGACATTGATTATTCTGGCTCCATCCTGGCTCTCATTTGCTCCTATAATCTAGTCCCTTTTCTCTCTTATAGTATGGCAACTCACTGTAATCATGGCTGCAAAAGGGTAAGTGAAATATTACTGCATTTTGTCCTACAGACTTGTGGGATAGAAATTACTTTAATTGGCCCCTGATTCAAGGACCTGTTATAAATTTATTTTTCTTTAACTTAGAATTCTTACACATAAGACTTTGATAGTCTATTTGTCATCCAGAAGTTATCTTTTCTCTTTTATTTGGATTTTTTTGATGCTTTTGATTTTCTCTTGCCAATTGATTCATATACCTAATAACTCAGCCATGCATCTCTAAGTGATCCCTGTATTTTTCAACACCCTTTTCTGGGGGGGGGGGAGGGATGTATTATTATTCTAAAATGCAAAGTTCAAATTCTTTTTGAGAATAATTTTAGGATAAGAAACATGCTGCCTCTCCAAATCCAGAAAGTGAACTGTTTGGAGAAGGCACCATGAAGATGTCTGCACAGACCACATGCTGCACTAGAAGATCCAGAGTGAACTCTGGGATGTGGCGATTTGAACTGTGTGGGGTTGAATGCATTTGTTTTGTATAAATATTCTTATGCTGAAGGAGATTACCCCCTCACTGGCTTTTTGTCAATGAGTCTAGCAATCACTGCTTTTGTTCTTTTTCTCTTACCCTCAAATTATTGTAATTTCAAAGTTGGTTATGTTTACAAGAGTCATTGGAGAGATTGGTCTTCCATGGATCTCAGGGGGAGAATGTATAATTGGAAATCTGTAACCCTAAAAATGAACTACATTTCCCAGGAGCTACTGGCTTCCTGTTGTTATGTACTTCCTATAGACAGTGGATATTAGCGAGTGGGTGGTCCTCTTGGCTCTTTTTCTTGGACTTGCAGCCAGCATGGTGGTAGTGGTAAATGAAGCTTGGGGATTTTAAATGAGTTCATCAGCCATGGGCACATGGTCTTTTATTTTTGTATCCTCTTTATTCCTTGATTTCTTTTTTTTTTAATTTTATAGTATTTTATTTGATCATTTCCATGCATTATTCATTAAAGACAAAGATCATCTTCTTTTCCTCCCCCCCACCCCCCGTAGCCAACGCGTGATTCCACTGGGTATCCCATGTGTTCTTGATTCGAACCCATTGCCATGTTGTTAATATTTGCATTAGAGTGTTCTTTTAGAGTCTCTCCTCTGTCATGTCCCCTCAACCGCTGTAGTCAGGCAGTTGCTTTTCCTCTGTGTTTCTACTCCCACAGTTTGTCCTCTGCTTATGGATAGTGTTTTTTCTCCTAGATCCCTGAAGATTGTTCAGGGACATTACACCGCCACTAATGGAGAAGTCCATTACGTTCAATTATACCACAGTGTGTTTGTCTCTGGGTACAATGTTCTCCTGGTTCTGCTCCTCTCGCTCTGTATCACTTCCTGGAGGTTGTTCCAGTCTCCATGGAATTCCTCCACTTTATTATTCCTTTTTGCACAATAATATTCCATCATATACCACAATTTGTTCAGCCATTCCCCAATTGATGGGCATCCCCTCGTTTTCCAATTTTTGGCCACCACAAAGAGCTCAGCTATGAATATTTTTGTACAAGTCTTTTTGTCCATTATCTCCGGGGTACAGACCCAGCAGTGATATGGCTGGATCAAAGGGTAGACATTCTTTTATCGCCCTTTGGGCATAGTTCCAAATTGCCCTCCAGAATGGTTGGATCAGTTCACAACTCTACCAGCAATGAATTAATGTTCCTACTTTGCCACATCCCCTCCAGCATTCATTACTTTCCATAGCTGTCATGTTAGCCAATCTGCTAGGTACCTCAGAGTTGTTTTGATTTGCATCTCTCTGATTGTAAGAGATGTAGAACACTTCTTCATGTGCTTATTAATAGTTTTGATTTCTTTATCTGAAAACTGCCTATCCATGTCCCTTGCCCATTTATCAATTGGGGAATGGCTTGATTTTTTGTACAATTGATTTAGATCTTTATAAATTTGAGTAATTAAACCTTTGTCAGAGGTTTTTATGAAGATTTTTTTCCCCAATTTGTTGTTTTCCTTCTGACAAAGGAAAGGTCTGACATGTATACTATTCTGTGTTTACCCAATTTACTTATGGTTTCCTTCTTTATGTTTAAGTCATTCACCCATTTTGAATTTATCTTGGTGTAGGGTGTGAGGTGTTGATCAATTCCTAATCTCTCCCACACTGTCTTCCAATTTTCCCAGCAGTTTTTATTGAATAGTGGATTTTTGTCCCCAAACCTGGGATCTTTGGGTTTATCATATACTGTCTTGCTGAGGTCGCTTGCCCCCAGTCTATTCCACTGATCCTCCTTTCTGTCTCTTAGCCAGTACCAAATTGTTTTGATGACTGCTGCTTTGTAATATAGTTTGAGGTCTGGGACTGCAAGGCCCCCCTCATTTGTGTTTTTTTTTTCCATTATTTCCCTGGATATCCTTGATCTTTTGTTATTCCAAATGAACTTTGTTATGGTTTTTTCTAAATCAGTAAAGAAATTTTTTGGGAGTTCCATGGGTATGGCACTAAATAGATAAATAAGTTTGGGTAGGATGGTCATTTTTATTATATTGGCTCGTCCTATCCATGAGCAGTTAATGTTTTTCCAATTGCTCAAGTCTAGTTTTAGTTGTGTGGAAAGTGTTTTGTAGTTGTGTTCATACGGTTCCTGTGTTTGTCTCGGGAGATAGATTCCTAGGTATTTTATTTTGTCTAAGGTGATTTTGAATGGGATTTCTCTTTCTAGTTCTTGCTGCTGAGTTGTGTTGGAGATATATAGAAAAGCTGATGACTTATGTGGGTTTATTTTGTATCCTGCAACTTTGCTAAAGTTGTTGATTATTTCAATTAGCTTTTTGGTTGAATCTCTAGGATTCTTTAAGTAGACCATCATGTCATCTGCAAAGAGTGACAACTTGGTCTCCTGCTTGCCTATTTTGATGCCTTAATTTCTTTTTCTTCTCTAATTGCTACTGCTAGTGTTTCTAGTACAATGTCAAATAATAGAGGTGATAATGGGCATCCTTGTTTCACTCCTGATCTTATTGGGAATGCATCTAGTTTATCCCCATTGCAGATGATATTAGCTGATGGTTTTAGATATATACCGTTTATTATTTCTAGGAATGACCCTTCTATTCCTATGCTTTCTAGTGTTTTTAATAGGAATGGGTGTTGTATTTTATCAAAGGCTTTTTCTGCGTCTATTGAGATAATCACGTGGTTCTTGTTGGTTTGCTTGTTGATGTGGTCAATTATGTGGATGGTTTTCCTAATGTTGAACCAGCCCTGCATCCCTGGTATGAATCCTACTTGATCATGGTGAATGATCCTTCTGATCACTTGCTGGAATCTTTTTGCTAGTATCCTATTTAAGATTTTTGCATCTATATTCATTAGGGAGATTGGTCTATAGTTTTCTTTCTCTATTCCTTGATTTCTAATGATCATTAATAAATCTCCAAAAATATAACATTTTTGTTTTTGACATTATTTTTAATTGTTACATCATAAGATCTTCGGCAGGTCAATTAACCTCCAGTGACTTCAGTTTTCTTATATAATATGAGGAGTCTGGGCTAAATGGCCTCTAAGATCTTTCCAGGTCTAGATAAGATCTAGTGATCCCACAGTTATGTCATGAGCATAGTGATCAAAGAAGTTGTCACTAAGTCCTTTAACCTGCACCTTTGTAACTATTCACACAACTTTTGACCTCCCTTCTATTTTTCCAGGACTTTGCTCAAAGTGCCATTCCTTTTCCTTCATGTATTTTCATTCTCTCTACTAGATTCTTTCAAATTGCCTGTCAATATAGTCATTTCCCAAATCCTTAAAAATAATTCCTAATGCTTTGGCCTTTCTAACCCCATCTACTATCTACTTGTCTCATCCCTCCCCTTACACAGCTAATCTTTTTGAATAAATATATTTACACAATAAGATTCCTCCCTTTTCTAACCATACCTCTTGTTAAACCTATGATAATATGTCCTCTACCTCCCACCATTCTATTAAAACTGCTCTCTAAAGGCCATAGTCAACAACATTTATGAAGGGCTTACCATGTGCCAGGCACCATTCCTCTAATGACCCAATTTCTAAATCCAGTGGTCTCTTTTGTTCTTCATCCTTGATCGCTTTGCAGCATTAAACATTATTGACCACTCCTATCCTTTGGCTTCAAAGACTCTACACTCTCTTGGTTATCTTTTATACTTCCCTAACTGCTTTCCCTTTGCTAGCACTTTTCAGTATCCTATGGTTGTGGTTCTTCAAGGTTCTATCTTTGATCTTAGTGCCTTTATCTTCTCTTCCTTGGCAATTTCCTTTACTCTAATAGTTTCAACTACCTCAACAAAAATGCCTGTGAAATCTCTCTTCAGCACTGACTTTGTCCTCTGAGCTTTAGACCCTTTTTCCTAGCCACTTACAGGACATGAATGAATGTATGATAAAGCATTTATTAATTTTGCTAAGTATTAGGGACATAAAAAACATGGATCTATATATGGACTACTAATATAATTAGGAGGTAGTTGGTGGTACAGTGGGTCAAGCAGTGGGCCTGGAATCTGAAAGCTAGGAGTTCACATGCAGCCTCAGATGCTTACAAACTGTGTGACTCCTGGCCACACACTTAACCTCAGTTGTTAGGAGGCTCCAATGAGGCATTTATAAGGCATTTAGCACAATACCTGGCACAGGAGAGATTTTACAGAAACGTTTGTTGTCTCCTCTTCTTCCCCAAAGTCATAGAGTAGTTTTAAGCTATAGTAGATTAAATTTAGACTAGAGAAGAGTTAATCCCATAAACCTACTTCAGGTGGTCCTCTAGGAACTTGGTACATTGTCCTGGGGGCAGGTCCCATACATGACTGAATGCATCTAGTCCCCCAGCATGAGCCAAAGAACATCCTGCTGCAAGGTGATAATACACACCCATGCTGAGGCCTTCCTAGTATATGAGCCTAGTATGGGGCTTCTAGGTCCCACAGATACCATGAATGGTAATAGCAGGTGATGCCCAAAGAACACATCACTCACCAGTACTGGTACTGAATTGCCTTCAATATCTACCACAGGATCAACCCTCTTTTGACTCAACAATTTCACAGCCCCATAAGAAGCACGAGGCTAGGCTGACATCTTTCTTGTTCAAGGAAATAGTAGAATTAGGATGGAAAACAATTGCTTCTACGTTGATAGTGTGGCCTCTTAGAGCATGCAGAAAGCTGTCATCAGGGACCCACAAGAGTTTGGAAAGCCTACTATAACAAGCTGAGGACAGTAGCTTGGAATTGGGACCAAAATCACAATAGGATATGGGTTAATCATCTCTAGTCTGGCTGTAGACGCTACTGAAAGATGGGAGAGTTATGCTATTTCTGCTTCTAGAATATCCTAGATGTCTTTGGAATCTGTTTATGGGATTGAGCTAACTTTTCACAGTCCTGGATAGTGAATAATTAGCAATCCTCAGTCTAGAAATTTTTAAGTTATTGGATCCTTCGTGGTTGCAAGCTGGTTGAGAGATTTCTTTGAACTTTTTGGATTTTTCATTATTTTTTTTTTAAGGCATCTGTGCCAACCACAAAATATCTCTTTCTCCTTTCAGCAAGGTTTTCTCCAAAGAGTGTGACTGGTTCGCTCAGGGGCTGGAAGGCAAACCTTGACTTTTGAGTCATGAGTGGAAACACTGATTTGTCGCGACTCCCATCCTTCGCTGGAACTCAGCCAACACTTCTTATTGGTCACAATGTCCTTCAATTTCAGAGGATCTCTCCAGCAGTTAATATTTCCAGCCTCAATTCGAGTGTTAACTCCTTCTTTCCTCAACATTTCTGACTCTTCTTGCTTTTCCTCCTCTTCCAAACTTCCATCGTACACGCGAGGCTTCATCACCACAGAGAAGGAGGTGTCTTCAGCAGTCCTACTAGAGGTTTCGATTGCTGTGGCTGAAGCTTGAGAAGAAGCGGTGTCAGAGTGGGAGTCTCAATCAGTAACCCAGAGAATCAACCACAGCATCTGTCGATGGAGCCAGCGTTCGCTGTCAGTTCAGATCAGAAACTTCCAAGCGTACCAGAAACAGCAACCAGGTCTGAACTAAGCCCAGCCCCTAAGACCCAGGGAGGCGCGGAGGAGGCCGGAAATTGTAGTTGTGGTGAAGGGACTTTTTAACAGCTCGAAAAGGCGCAGTGCAACCTGGGAAGGTAATCGTGATGAGACGGGAGGGAGCGAGGCATGCTGGGAAGTGTGGTCCCACTGTTGAGCCTGTAATAGATTGGCAGGTGGCCGGGAAAGTAGGGGCAGAGCCCACTGGGGATGGAGAAAATCTGAGACATCGTTTTCACCTCCAAGACTGGTCTGAGCTGAGACGGGGAGGTGGGCGCTGGAACTTGAAGGCTGACTCAAGTCAGAGACCCAAGCGGTACCGGTTATTTTTTAACCCTTACCTCCATCTTGGTATCAATAGTGCATTGGTCCCAAGTCAGAAGAGTGGCAAGGGATAGACAAACGGGGATACAGTGACTTGCCCAGGGTCACATAACTAGGAAGGGTCTGAGGTCAAATTTGAATTCGGGACCTCCTGTCTCCAGGCCTGGCTTTCTACCCACCGAGCTGTCCAGTATGCTTTCCTTCTGCTAAACATCTTTGTTATTCACTTGGTTCAGTTATGTCCAAATCTTTGTGACCCCATTTGCAGGTTTCTTGAGATACTGGAGTAGTGTCATTTCCTTGTCCTGATTTTTACAGATGAGGAAAGGGAGACAAATCGGGTTAAGGGACTTGCTAGGGTCACTCAACTAGTGCCTGAGTCACATTTGAACTCGGGTCATCCCGACTCTGGACCTCACTTTCTATCCATTGAGCCATCCTGCTGCCCCCCAAACCCGCCAATTTTATTTTTTCTTGATTCCCCATTGATTTTCCATATCTATCTATCTATCTATCACACTTTGCATCACTATTCATTTACAGAATTTCTGTGATGTATCACAGATCACCCTGTCTTTTGCATACAGTGGGTGCTTAATGTTTGCTGAAAGAATCTCCATGTTTTCCGTTCTTGGAATCTGAGAGCTAGTTCAGGTTTTACTAAAATTGGCCCAGTTTCCTGGCTATTTGGGGATGGAGGAGTCAGCAGAGAAGAAGGATCTTTATATGAATCCGAGGGATGAGATACAAATTGATTCTTGGCCACTTTATTCCCCAAATGGCAGATGGGACCTCTTGCAGGGATACACCAAATGGTGGAAGTTATTTCTGAAATTTTAGCTCAAGGAGATCTAGGGCGTGAAAATAAGGGAACTCCTCTGGATATTTTTGGCCAGCATTCATTCTCCCGTCTCCTCCTTGTTTATGGGACAAACAAGGAGAAATCCATACTTCGTGCCAAACAGAGAAGCGAGCTTTAAATCCTTCAAAGAGCTGAAAAGTTACGAGCTAGTTCCCATTTTTGTTGGAATTCTTTCATTCCTGAAGGCTCACTAATTCTCAAGCTCAACTCTTATGCCTAATCTAATTTAGCTGGGGAGGCAGGTGGAATTTCAATATAAGGTTGGGCAGCAGTTTCATGGGGACAATTGCAAAGATAATTCTTTGGAATCCAGAAAACATTGAAACCATCTTCGCAGTAGGGTAGGTAGAAACAACAGGATTGGAAAGAAACGTTTACCCAACCCTAAAAATCCCCCTAAAAGCTTATGCTAGGACAAGGCTTTTAACGCTGTAAAATCAGCGACAATCAGACAAAAGACAGGACTTACTTCGTCCAAGCCACGCTGAGGATTCTATTTAAGAACGGTCCCGTTTCTCTTCCCTCCTATTGATGCCCAGTGGCTTGGCACACTCCGCTTCTCCTGTGCTGCCCCGCTGGGGGCAGATACAGGAGGTTATGGCAGATATAGTTTTACATTGTCGTGCTTCTGTCTTGGGCTAACCACAGTTAGGAGACCTACCTGGGCGATCACAGGAAAGGAATGAGCCTCCAGTGTTCTCTTTGGGAATCAAACGTGTTTGTTTTCATCATCGGTTCCCGTCCTCCTAGTGCTTCCCAATGAAAATTATGCCAAAGGATCTCAGCATAGAGGATGGCCTGCGTACTAGGGATGAGGTTCTTCTTTCCTGTGGTTTCTTGTCTGAAATCACACCTCCCTTTTCTAGCCATCTATTACAATAACACTAATCATGATGATGGTACTCGCGTATGCAGAAAAAATGCTTTATATGCACTGCAGGCACTACTGTATTACTGCGGAGGAAATTGAGGTTGAGAGAGGGTAATTGCCCGAAGTCACAGAAATGTTAGAGGCATAATTTGAACTCAGATCTTCCTGATGGTCGGACCAACACTTATTCACTAATCTGAGGCTACAATCCCTATGCTAGACAAGTGATAGAAAATGAAAGATGGCCTCCAGACAAGCTAGCCAGTCCAGTATGTGGTTATCCTGAAGCACCTTTCAGTCTTTTGCACAAAACAGGCACTTAAGAAACCTTTACCTTGTCTTAGAATCAACATTAAGTATTTTTTTTTTAAAACCCTTACCTTCCATCTTGGAATCAATACTATATGTTGGCTCCAAGGCAGAAGAGTGGCAAGGGCTAGGCAATGGGGGTTAAGTGACTTGCCCAGGGTCACACAGCTGGGAAGTGTCTGAGGCCAGATTTGAACCTAGGACCTCCCGTCTCTAGGCCTGACTCAATCCACTGAGCTACCCAGCTGCCCCCCAACATTAAGTATTGATTCCAAGGCATAAAGTGCTAAGGAATAGACAGCTAGGGTTAAATGACTTGCTCAAGGACACACAGCCAGGGAATCTCTGAGGTCACATTTGAAACCAGGACCTCCCATCTCTGGGACTGGCTCTCTAGTCACGGAGCCACCGAGCTACCCCACACCTAATGTTGGTTGAGTGGAATCACGCTTAATGGATGAAACTCTTCACAGGCAGGATTGGTAAGGATTCTCTAGCTGGTACGCCCCCGGCCCCGGGACTTGTTGCACATTTAGTTGCAAGGACACACCATAACATGAGCACTCCTTCCCCGGGGGACTCACGCCACGGAACCCCTCCTCCCAAGGTGCTGCCGAGAATCGAGGAGTGCAAACAGCACACGCAGCCCGACGCAGCACTGACCACCAGCTACTGTAGGCCGACTTCTTCGCTGCCCTACAAACATGCCCGACTCTCCATGTTAAGTTGACAGCCGAGTCTCGTCGGCTCTCCCTGCGCCTCTCTCCGGCCTGTCCTCTCACTCTCACAGCCACCTAGCTCTGGGTCTCATCACCTCCTCGGCTAAGGGCCCATTTGGTCTCCCTGTTTTACACAAACAAAATCAATTCAGCTGCTAAAAGATGGAAAACACGATTGGAGAATTACCTTTACAACTGACCTAATCTATGGGTCAAGATTATGCTACAGTGAACCCTATTTTACCTCCAGATCAAACACACACTTTGGACACTTCAAGCACGTCGCAACCTGGTTCTGCTCCACTTTCTACCTTATGTTGTCCCCCTACCCAAATGGGCCTCCTCACCGTTCTGTGCCTCCTGGCTGGGGCTTCTGCAGCCCAGTCTCCAAGGCTCACCTCGGCCTTTCATGATCCCGAGTTTCTTTGAGACTTCAAACTTGACTCCTTAGATATAACCCTACTTTCCCTCTGAATCAGACGGCCACACACACACACACACACATACATCTACATTGTACATACTTCTATTTGTACCAACAGAATGTAAACTCGAGGGAAGGCGCTGCTTCGTTCTTGTTTTTATGCCATCAGCACCTACAACGGTGTCTAGCCCACAGCAGATTTTTTATGGTTTATAAATAATGGGAATTAACCTAAGATTTTCACAATTCCTCACCATATTTCCCTAGTAAAATAAAGGCAGGAATTTCCCATCACTTAAAGATCATAGGACGGAAGGAGAAGGGGCTTCAAACAGGAATTCGGTCATTTTTTACAAACGAGGAAACAAATCCAGAGGTGATGAGTAATTTTTGGTGCCAAGTAGTACAACTGGGATTTGTACCAAGACATCCACGTATAAAGGCAAAGGGGGACATGCAACAGCTGGAGGACGTGTGGGAAAGGTAGAGTGGACTCCATCTTTTGACTAATTTGACATTCTGCTGCAATCAAACTAAGTCTAAACACCAAGTTTAAACACTTTTGACAACATTCATTTATGGCCTTACTGTTCAAAGTCAATTAAAACAATGAAGAGAATTAACTGTCAAAAGACGGCCACAAAATGAAAAAGGAAATAGTTCCCTTGATAAAAAGAAGGCAGGTTCCTGGCATTGCTTTCCTTCAGTTTTCCTTTTAGAGATGAGAGTTATTAAGAACATCTGACAGACATGGCATTTTCAAGGCTCCTGATATTTCCACTTAAGATATGATGTAAATGGTGGGGAAAAGAGCACTACAGGAGGCAACAGTAAGCTATGAGGTATCAATTCTTCCTTAGTTTTCTTTAGATTTTACAATATTCATTGGAGCATTAAAAAGCACTAGTTAAGACTAAGCAGCTTTAACTAATCTGGCAATTTCGAAAGACACAGTTTCTTTTCAGGAAGATAACCTAAGACGATATCCTCTGGGAGGGTGGATGGATTATTGGATTACAGATTTAGAGCCAGAGGAGACTTTTTTGAATTTTGTATTCCAACTCAACTTTAACTAATATTAATGTCAATGGCCAAGCTTCCACAAATAAAAAGACTGAAAACCAAGGAAGGTGCAAGAAAGGTTTCCCTGACCTATATTATGATACAGAAGCCTCTGATGAATGGTAGGAAGTAGTACTTGGTCAGATTGCTTTGTAACTTTCTCTTTCATGAATTCCAAGTCTTCATCAGATCCTGAGCCAAATGAATGTGTCCTCTGGAGGGGTAATCTAAGCAGATGAATCTTGCTTTTCTCCATATTTCCTCCAATCATCTTTAGTAATATTACATTCAGTTCCAAATCCAAAGTTAAAGGGAATTACATTTACTTCAAAATTACAGTAAAACCCTTTTAGCATATCCTTTCCTTAAAAAAAAAAAAAACTCCACGTTTTATTGATGCCTTTAGTATTCATATCAGTCATATCTAAATATACCTCTTCTCTCCTCCCCATCCTCTAACATGCCCAATGAACTCTCCCTTCTAACAAAGAAAATCAGTTAAGCCAACATCCAACTGATTTGATTGCACATGCAACATTCTATACTAAGGTTTTCCTACCTCTTCAAGGAATTTCCTTTTCTTTTCCTGGAGGCCAAATGGGTTCTTTTAGCATAAAAGCTACTTAGATCTCCTTATTTCAAAGAGCATCCCACAATCAGTCTGGAACAAACAGAATATAACTAAAAAGATATGGTCGTTTCTTTCATCTTAGGTTATAAAGTTGTCACCTGTATATGCTTCTGTCTCCAGAATAAGTGGCATGATTGGGGTGATCTTGGATAATTCAGAAGAATGACTAGGAATAGAATTTAGTTTTATTATCTCAATGGATAAAAGTTTAAGGTATGCTTGCTTTAAAAAAAACAACCCTCAAACTTCTTGCCTCCGAAATTTTTGTGGAGTTTACCAAATTGCTTCTATCTTCAATAACATGATAGAAACTCCACAAACTCCTAATGATTTTGGGGGAATTATTTTTCTGATGCATAAAATTGGACTCAAATTTAGACATGGAGTAATTATATAAATCATATGAAACATTTTACTATAGATACACTTTCAAAAATCCCTTCCTCCATCACTAAGAAAAAATTAGGAACATAACTACTTTAACTACAATAAATCTGCCCACTTCTCTCTTTTGCTTCTTACTATACGTGGCCTCTCAGATAAAAGATAAAAACAGTATTATTTTTATCCTTCAAACTATATGTGCCCACATGGATTATCAAAGTTGAACTTATCTGCAATGGAAGTAAATGTTTTATTAAATCAGCAAATTATTTATGGCAAATTCTTGTCCATTTAAAGGTATATCACTGAAGAAACTATTGGGGGAACTTTGTAGCAGTCTTCACTAGCTAAACAGCAAAAAATAGAATAAAGGGAGCCTTATATCTCAACCAAAAGATATCTACATATATTAGGGGACATTTTAAACATTAAGCACATTTTTATAAAGAGAATTATCAGTTATTCTTCCACCCTGAGACATGGAGACGGGGGCAGCTAGGTAGCTCAATGGATTGAGAGCCAGATCCAGAGATGAGAGGTCCTGGGTTCAAATCTGGCCTCAGACACTTCCCAGCTGTGTGACCCTGGGCAAGTCACTTGACCCCCATTGCCTAGCCCTTACCACTCTTCTGCCTTAGAACCAATACACAGTATTGATTCCAAGATGGAAGGTAAGGGTTTAAAAAGAAAAGATATGGAGACCCCATAGCTGCAAAACTGGGTAACATTTTTGTATCAACCTTTGCCAAGTCACAATCAGTGAACATAGAAGGCAAGCTATACAAATGACAGGATTTAAGGAGGTAGGTAAATAAAGTTCTATTAAGGCCTTACGTGCAGATTCTAGAGTTGGAGGCCTTGGGCCCCTCTCCTACCTCTACAACTTACTAGTTGTGTGATCCTAGACAACTTACTTCCTCTCCCTGGACATTGGGTTTCTCACCTGAAAGGGCCAGTCTAAATAGGCTCTACATTTCTTTCAAGTTCTAAATGAAATTAATCTGTTTGTTCTAATATTGTAGGTATTGAGGGAAGAAAATTAGGTGCAATCTTTCAAACCTTCCCAAAGACATGGATGCAAAAATAATTCTTGGATGACGTGGGGGTTGGAGGGATAAGTCGTCATTAACAATGTTTTTTTTTAGATGGACAATAAATTTTAAAATGAAAAGCAGATATGGGGCCACTGGTCCCCCCACCCAAAGTAGGTTAGGTAAGTAGCATTGCCTGTTTTTACAAAACCAAAAGGAATTTCTCCATTTTGCTTAGTATTATGTTTGGGTGACAAAATTGCAAAACCTACTAACAGCTAATTATAAGAAAGAGATGCATGCATACCTCTGAGAAAATAAATATGGCATTCCAACTATAAAACCTGGGTTTGAGAAATAAAATCAACCATCAACAAGCTATCAACAAGCATCAGAAATCAAGAATTTTGAAGTGAAAAGTCTTTAGAGGTCATTTAGCTCAATTTCCCTCACTTTACAGAAATAACCGGCACAGAAAGTTCAAACACCACATCATGTTCCCATATATAGTAAATGGCAGAAGCCATAATTTGAAACCCCGTCTCCTGACACCGAGCAAGCATGGCACGCTTTTCATTTACTACTTCATCAGCTTTAATGCCATCATTGCCTGACTTTCAACACCTATAATTTCCCCTTAGAACATACCCCTAAAGCCTTGCATTAGGGGAGAAAAGTAAAGACAAAGCCATTCTTGAGCCAGAGACTCTCAGTTTCTTCATCCAAGGTGTGCCAAGACAAAAATGGAATTCAAATAAAATTGGTTCTAGAAATTCCATTTTCATCAATTCAAAAAGAAACCTATTCTCATTCAAATTGTAATCTGAAACAAAGGCTACTCACAAGCAGAAAGTTGTCATTTCTTTATTACTATGCTGACAACTAAGAAAATTTAAGCTACGAAGCTTGATCTTAAGAGACAAATTCTGGTCTGTATTGATGTGTGGCCAAGAATTCAATTTCATATAAAAGGTAGTACGTGATTCAGTTTTTAGTTACTGTACTAGAGAAGTCACTAACTTAAAGCTAAGTTTTATCCATCTACAGGGCTTTCCTTGATAACTGGTGAAATATATTAATTGCCTTTTAAGTCATTAGGAATGGTGCTGAGCTCAAATTAGATTCAAGAACTATGTACATCATCTGGTCATTCTCAGCAAAAGGTGAAGACTGAATGGACTGTGGGAAATGAGTGATGGAAGGAGGGACAATGGCTTGGATGACTGTAACCATTGGCACAACTATCCTGTTACTTGGATAAAAAGAATTTAATCTCTAGGAAAAATGTTCTCTAAATGTTGGAAAAATCTTGCTACGTAAAGATTTTTGTGGTGGTTCTTTTTAAGCATTAGTTTCTGATTTTATGATAATCTTATTTACATTTCAGCTTAAGAAAACATCCACAGACACACACAGTTGTCCTATTATTTCATTTTTAAGTGCTTAAGAACATAAGTTCTAAGGATAAACCCTCTTCTTTTCCTTTCAACCAGCTGATCTTCTAAAGGTTCATGATGAAGCTGCAATTTCTGGCCATTTGAAATGCTGGCTTGAAGGAACTATGACTCAAGAGGAAGAGAAGGCAAGATTGATTTCAAATGCTCCCAGGCCCTACTTGATCTAGGTGGGAATGAGTATTTCAAGAGCAAAGTAGCTGGAACCTGATGTATTTAAAACTGCTGTCACACTTGGCATCGTTCCCCTCCTTGTTTCCTTTGGTTTCCCTGGAAGTTCTCCAACCACTAGTCCAGAATCATACTTCATGAACACCGTATCTCCTGCTCCCCAAAGAACAATGGCTTATTATCAGAAAAAAAGTTAGGGATCCCTGCTTTTGGTACAGTTGATGCCATTACATTAACTCCCGATAGCCTTAAAATAAAAGCAAAACCCAAAACAAAAACCATGCTTCTTTCTTAGATATGTTATTGTTCATATGTAAAACCCTGATCATTTTCTACTTTTAAATGGTTCCAGTTCCAAGTGTTGAGTCAATAGTCTACTTAGCTCAAGTCAGAATTATGATTCATGTTGTAAAGGGTAAGCATTTAGCTCTCTAAAGTTAAAGGAAAGGTCTCAGAAGTCCATGTCTCACAGGTACCTTCTCATGATTGACTTTCTTGTTTATTCTGCTTACGTCAGAAGTTAACATTTCACCGATTAATTTTGAGTGGTCCTAAATGATCTCTACATATGTCTAATGTCAAGTTAGCTAATTATCAGGACCATAATTCCAATTATTTGCCTTATCATCTAATTTGCCTAGTTGTGGTTTGTTCTATGTGGGCTACAGTTAATTAAATTACTAAGAAAAGCCACTTCACATTTTGGCAGAGCTTTTACTGGTACTTTTGTTGTATTATTTAAAGGACAATAATTTTAGCAGCTCAACATTTGCTTTATGAACTCTTATCTACAGAGGAAAATCTATCAGTAACTTAAAAGTATAAAGCACTAAAATACAGATAAGGAAATTAGATACCAGAGCTGGTAAGAGGACATTAATGAATACTCTTCCTTACTTGGTTCTTTCTCTCACATGGAAAATTCTAAGGATCATCATTCCTTAAGCTGTTAAACCCTTGGAAACCCATCATTACATTTGGAAAACTATTGAAACCTATGTTTAACACTGGGAATTCTCCCACCCACATCAAATCATGTCCAAATAGTCACACAACACAAATGCTGTTAATTGACCACTGACTCATATTGTTTATGACTCATAAGTTTCCTTGTGTATAGTTGCTAAAATTACAATGCGTCCATTTTAGTTTAGACAGTTGTGCCAACCACCAGTAAAATTTAAAAAATACATACAAAAGTATAAATATTATCATCCTGATAATGACCCTGTATTTAATAGCAAAATGTTTTTTTCAAAACTTTACAACATTTTAAAACATTTTAAACTTGTATTATCAGCATCCAAAGTATTATTGGGTTGCTTCCCCCCACCTCATTTACTGTGTATTGCTTAAGAAAGGAGTTTTGATGATCAATAATCTTATTTGAAGTGGAATATAATATTTATGTAAGTAATTCCTTCCACTGATATTTAGTAATAAAACTGATGGGAAATCGTTTAAGTCACTCCAAGTTATGGACCAGAGTTGAACCTAATTGACCTGTGCCTTAATTTTCTCCTTGGAAGCATGGTAATAGCCACCCAAAAGGTTTAGTGCCTTTTCCTTGCAGCTGACAAGATAATTCAACGAGCTGCTTCAACTGCTCTTGCATTTCTTGTATAGCTTATGCTGCCTACTGTAGCCTGTCAGAGGGGAAGAATATGTGGAGGAAAAGAATTCTTTTCAAAACTGCAAAACAGATGTCAATTTGGGAGAAAATATATTTTACCATGAAGAACAACTAGCATTGTTTTTCTTAGTTCAAAAGTCCTGATACCATTTTTCTATGAACTAAATGGAATGTCAAAAGGCAAGTCACAGAATCTGCCTGGCTTAAGAGTGTATTTTTTACAAATGCTAAAACTGTACCACTTAAGAACCCTCACTAGGTTTTTCTTTATATATTTCTGGTTTACAGCAGCAATAGTTAAAGGAGGTATCTCAGCTAAGTTTTCATTCCTCAAGAGATTTTCCTACACAACAAAATGTATGATCTCAATTTAAAAATCCAAGTGAGATAAACTGAGCCCCCTTAAAATACCTCCAAAGAATATAGGTTTTGTTACTGAGAATGGAAAATGTTTTAATATAAAGTGGCAGAGCCAATAAAGGTAAGGGTTGGAGCCTTGAATTATCACTTCTTTTCACTTAAAAAAAAAATCAAATTTAACAATGGGAAAAAAAATTTAGACCTCTCATTTCTCAATATAGGAGGAGGAAGAGATTTTCTTCTTCCTACATATGGATCACAAAACCTTACCAATTTCTTCTTTTTCAGATATGTCAAAAGAAAAATTTATAGGGTTACCACTAAATAACCATCAGTTTAAATCACTTAAAAAGTAACATCAACATAACCATATAGCATAAGAACAAGTATCTCTACTAAAAAAAGTAACATCAACTGCCTATTTTGTAAGGCAAAGTGGACTGTTTGCATAAGAGAGCCAACATACAGTCACACAATAAGGAAAAGGCAGGATCTATCAACTATCAAAAGTCTTTTTGCCTTGGTGCTTCTTCATTTTGTATATGGAGAATACTAAGGCCTAACTCATTTACCCCATCTAGTTTAGTTTTTTCCTTTCCCCTCCCTTCATGCTTCCATTCTTCTTAATCTGGGATACCAATGGAGAAGGCTGCTAGACATGGCTAGGCGTGCTGCAGCTCCCAATGCTGCCGTTGCTGTGCTTCGAGGGATGAAGAGTTTCTGGGACACACTGTGCTCAGGAGAGAGTATAAAAGAGATCTGTTCCATGGATCCCTGTTGGGCACAGGTGGTATCTTTGAACATTGTAAGGGCATGGTTGCTAGAGAAATCCTCATTCTTCATATTTCCTGGAGTGGTTTCCTCTGAAAAGAAAATATAAAAGCATTCTTAAAAGGAAAATAAGCACATGGTTATCTCTACTGCTACTTCCCTTCTCTGCCTACACTAGCTCACTTTCTGTTAGCTTGTACTGCCCTTATTTCTCTCCTTTTAGTTGATAATTCCCAATGATAAGGCATATAATGTGTAAGGTAGAAATAAATCAAAATAACTCTGAGGTAGAAGGAGGAAGATGGTCCAAGAAAGGCTGCATTAAGACAAAGGCAATTTATATCAAGATAGTGAATAGAATAAGTGAATGGGGAAAAGGGCAATCTCAGTAAATGAAATAGTAAAAAAAAAAAAAAGCAGGAAAAATAAACCTGAAAAAGGGCACAAAATAAAATGGGTTTATGTCAAACACTGAGTAGACTCCCCAGGAAGGCTTATGGAAGGAAGGGATATGAGAAGTTCACATGCCCATTGAATTATTTAGGATTTCAGAAAAAAGGCCCTTCAACTTTTATTTCCTTATCATTAATAAAATAAACATTCAAATGGTTCCCTTCATGAAAATATTCTTTTTCTAACTCCAGGCTAATGTCAATAGTAAAATTAAAATACCCAAATATTTGGTTCAATTCAACATTTACTATATGTCTATTATGTACATGCCACTGTGCTAGATTCTGATTGCCAAGAGATCAAATTAACTGGTTTTCAGGAAAGGTAAGCAATATCCTGAATATTCTGGATTAAATTCTGTCCAATTAGGAAGGCTGGTTTAGTGATGAGAATGATAGAAATCTTTCTGTGAAAAAAAGTGACTATGCCATTTTTGCAGTTCGTAAGAATGAAAAAAGGAAATGAACTACCTTGGACTTTTTAGAAAGTTTTAAAATTGAGACAGTTGATATTTTTATTAGAAGCTCTAAGGGAAATTCCCCACATCATTCAGCAGTGTCTCCATCACCTTTGCAGTTCACAACATCCACCCTATCTAAGTCATCTACAAACCTCAAGGTCACTTTCCTTTTTTCAATGATTTCTACACCTAGATGTCTTTGTCTTTGATAAAAATGTCTGCTCTCAACCCCAACCCTTCTCATGTTTTGTTGATAACCCTGGCACCCTAAATCTTTTCTACCTCAGCTCCCATGACCTCAGTCACCTCATACTCTGAAATCCCTCTCTGGTTACAATTCCTTGTCCTTCTTAACCTTTTTACTGCTTCTGTCCTCCTAAACTTACTTTTTTCCTTTCACTAGATATACCCTAGTTCCTAAACTCCTTCTTATTCTCTTTGTCTATTGCTTTTACAGTACTGGAACCAGAAGAGATACCTTCAAAGGCCATTTAGTCCAGCCAGTGGATAAGTGAGAATCCCATCTTTATATCTCTAACAGGAGATCATATAACCTTTGTTTGAAGACATCACCTCACGAGGCATCCCATTCTATTCTTTGGGATGGTTCTAATTGTTAGGAAGAGTTTTCTTTTTGTCAAACCTAATTTTGTTTCCAATCATTGCTCTTAGTGCTGGTTAGAAGCAAGCAGAACAAATCAAATCCCTTTTCCCATGTAATAGTCCTTTAAATACTTGAAGATAGCTAAACTCCACAAAATCTCTTCCCTCAGTTGTTTCTTTTTTGAATTCCCAGTTTCCTATTTTGGCCATACTTCCTTCTCCCCGTCTAGTTCTGACCCTACAGAGTGGATCAGTTTAACAAAGGGCTATCTTCCATACTTTTTTGAATCCTTTGACTTTCTGCATCACACCTATCATCTTCCTTTTTGGATGTTTTTTGCTAAGCTACTTAACACTGTTGAGTTATGAAACTGTATGGCCTATGTACTACACAAATTTATTTTACAAACCTTAACTGGACCTTCACTGCTTCATGACTCTTTATTCCACTCTCTGGTGACCTTTCCAAACGTTTTCTGCCAGTTCCCCTATTCTCTTTCCCCTCTCCCATCAATTCACATGAAAAAGGAGGGTCACCTTAGAATCCTCATTTTTCCCTGTTCCTCAAAAACTCCCCTTTGTTTTCTTTTTTTCCATTCTCAGGGATAGTCCTCCTTGCCAAAGCTAAGCCCTTCCACTTGTTTTCTGGACCCATTTCAGATGCAGGTCTCACTATCCTTAAATTCTCTTCTTTTGGGCCCCGCTCTCCTCTCAAGCTACTATAGTATAGTGTTTTTCCTTTCTGGCTGTTAAAATCCATGCGAGGCAACATAGTGTAATGAATAGTGGCCATGAAGGAGAACTGAGCCCAAATTTTGTTTCTGACTCTCAAGAGCTGTCTGGCCATGAGAAGAGCCCTTAAACTTCTCTAAGGCTCAATTTCCTCAACTATATATTAGGAATAATACCTGTAAGTGCCTACCTCATATGGCAATTGTAAAAATCATGTGTGTAGTGTTCTGCAAGATATAATGTACCATGTATTCAGCCAACACTATTAAACTCCTAGAAAGAAGTTTTTGTTTCACTTCCTCCATTTTTTAATGATATATTTCTTCTTCATTTGCTTGAAAGCTATCTTCTGACTACCTTATCCTGATAAAACTTTTTTCTCAAAGGTCATGAATAATTTTTTTTTTAAATAGAATTTCTTTCCAGGTATCTCAACCTCCTTTTCCTCCCCTCACTGTAGAAAGCAACATCCCGTAAAAAAGATATATAAATATATCTTTCATGTTTCCATTTTTCAGTTCATTCTCTGGAGATGAACATTCACAAGATATTCTTCAAATATTAAATCTGAAGCTGAATAAAATGTTCTCTTGGTTCTACTCATTTCACTCTTGTTAATTTCATGTTGTTCTTTTCAAGTTAAAAAAAAATTAACCTGCACATCACATCTTATGGTGCAACTGTATTCCATCAAAATCATCTACCACAATTTGTTTAGCCATTCCCCAACTGCTGGACATACCCTTGATTTCAAGTTCTTTGTTACCATAAAGAGAACTGCTACAAATATTCTGGGAGCTGTATGAAGTATAAACTGGGAGTAGAAGATAAGGGAAGTCTAGAGAGTTTTTTAAAGATTCAGGCAAGAGGTAAAGAGGTCCTGAACTGTTAGATGAATTTCTAGAGAACACATTCTTCACACTTCTATGACTTTTTGAACTGTGAATGGAGAAAAAGAAGAAAAAGGAAAAAAAGGAAAAGAATACAAGATATATCATAGAGGTAGAATTGATGACTAGGCCAATATATTGGACATGGAGACTGAGGAAAAAACAAGACTCACAGATAACTCTTGAGGTTTTAATTAAGTCTACATGATGAGGATAGTGATGCCTTTCACAGAAATTGGTGGAAAATGCAAGTAGAGAAGTTTGCGGAAGATGATAATGATGGGTTCAGTTGTATATGTACAAAGTCAGAGTTTCTGAGAACACATATGGGTAGAAATGTCTTGCAGGCAGTTGGAGATGTAGGACTAGAATTAATGGGAATGATTAAGATTAAAAATCTGGTAATCACCTTCATTAAAGTAATACTTCAATAATAGAAGCAAATATGATTACCAAGAGAGAGAACTAGAGAAGCGGGATGAAGACAGGGCCTTGGGATATATTCACACTTAGAGGGAAAGGGATGACGAACAAGCCGTGAAGAAGTAAGAAGAATCAGGCAAAAATGTCACTTTCTAGAAAAGCTGTCAGTGGCATCAAATGCTTCAAAGAGGTATGTATATAGGAAGGAAAGGACTGAAAAGAATCATATATCCCCAGTTTACATTTCATATAGCTCCCAAAATTTTTTCATGTACAGGTATGACCATATTACTTTCCTACTTGAAAACTTTCAGTGGTTCTCTAATTGTTGTTGCTTTTCATCCTTCATTTTTGAAGAGAGCCAATGACATTATGGGATGATGTCTTGACTCATAAATGAATTGGATTTAAGTGAGGCAGAGTTGCACAAAGTCTTCAGCCTCTCTCTCTTCCAGTCACCAATGTCCAGGGGTGAGACAAAAGTCAGGATGATGCATGTGTGACGTTCAAAGAGCTCCACAGTGTTTACTTCAGCTACCTTCATGGCTGTTGGAACAAATTATTCTCACCTGACCATTCCTCTAGGGAAGGCTTCACATGGTTGGGATAGATATCCCCCTAACTCACTGACAGGTTGGAGTTGCTGGTAAGTTATCCTCAGTTTGGTTTAGCCTGTCTACCAAGACAGTTTTACTAAAATGTAGTTGTTCCACATGAAAGGTGAACACCAAAGGTGGGTAAGTAGCCTTGAAAATGGCTCAGCAAGCAAAGCCCTCATACCAGAAGTGCTAGTCCTCCCTGAATAGACTATGCCTTGATACCTCTAATTCTCCAAAATCTCTAGGATAAAATACAAATTCCTTAGCCTGGCAGTTATACCCACTTATAATAGTTCCAACTTACCTTGCAGCCTAATTATGCATTACTTCCTTTCATGAACTCTACATTCAAGCCAAATTAGACCACTGACTATTCCCCAAACTCAAAAGGCCATTTCTTACTTCCAAGCATTTGTGCAACAACCTGGTTTTAAAATGGACACTTATCTGCCTTCCCTTTCCCTTCAAAGTTCAATTCAGTTCAGGTGCCAAATTCATGAAGGGCAAGAACAATCATTTTTATTTTGTTATCAATATCTACCACAGAGTATTACAAGTAGCAGGTGCTTAATAAATGTTGGCTAAATTGTTGAAAAAATGAAATTCTGACAATATAAATAGGAACAATCCCAACAAGAATGAGAACAATAATCAGTGTATAAGAGAAGTCAGTGTGATTATAGGAATTCTTCAATGCATCCAGATTTAAAATTAAAGTTTTCTGAAGATGGAAAGAGAAGCTTAGAGACCAGAATGAATAGAAGAGAGTGACACAAGCATGTCTAATATCTAGAATCAAATAATTCTGAGGACAACAAAAAATGTTACCACCACCAAGAAAACACAGGAACTATTCAACTACTCTGTGTTTCATGGTAGAACAGTAAGTAACAATTTAAATTCACATTTTAAAAATTGGTATAAAATCCAAAATAGGGGCAAAAAGATAGTAAGAGTACTTTAGACCTACTGGCAAGGACAAATTATAGTACAGGATAATGAAATAGCTTATGCCATTAAAGAACCCCTATAAATGATTACTGACAAATAATAGAGAATTGGGAGATGTGCCAGAAGACACATGCCCTGATATTCAAAGGAAAAAAATAATGAATCCTCAAAATTATAGATAAGTCAATATGATGCTAGGAACCTGGCAAAAACTAGAATGGATTTTAATTTATAAATTCTTTGGGAAGAAGGCAATGACTAATAGGAAAGAAGGTTTGTAAATCCCACATGGCACAGTGGATAGAGAGCTGCTTTCAGTCAGTCAGAACTGGGTTCAAGCACTACCTCTAATACAAATTGTCTGAGGGATTTCAGGTTAGTTCCTACTTTCTCAGTGCCCTAAGTAATTCTTAGAAACCATAAATTGCAAGGCAGATGCTGATCTGCATTGGTAAAAAGATTTGATCAACTCATCAAGAGTTTTATATACCAATAAATCACAGTTATTGTCAAAAATTTTTTAAATCAAGACAAGCTAATTTCATTTGTTTCTGACAGGCTTACTATTACTAGGCAGACTCTCTGTGAAACTCCTCTTCTGATGCCATTACTGAAACAAAGAGGAGATCCTCCATTCTCAAATACGTTATTACAAAAATGCAAGATCTGTGGGAAGTACTAATAATCTGGAAAGAATCTGAATTTGATCATGTGCCTACCCTCTGAGTATCAGGCTAACTAATTTCAGAAAAGATAATCACTAAAAGATAATTTTGACTATCACATTTCACAAAGACTATCAACTGATTAGTGGAAGTATCATCTGAGTCAGTGTTCACACCAATGAAATTACAAATCTTTTAAAACATTAATATAATTATTAATCTTGATATCAAAGGAATGACATAGGTATAAGATTATTTAGATCTTTTCAAGGAATTTTATAAAAATATATTATTATATAATTAGATGGTATTCTAGCACACTGAACTTTACCCGGAGAGAGCTAATAAATGGAATGATGTTAAACAAGAGGGAGGTATATAGTTATAAGCTCAAGGTTCTTATTCTAAGCCTTGTTCTATTTGATATATTTAACAATCTGGACAAATAAATACATTAAAAAGGCAGAATGTTCACATATGCAGAATATACAAGGCTGAAAGAAATCATTAACATTAGACAACTGGATCAAAATTAAGAAATAATAGCAGGCTGGAATGTGAACATGATTTGGATATAAGTAAAATCCTGCCTTTGCAATAAAAAAATCAATTGTGTAATTATGATTAAAGAAGATCTGAAAACTTCAGTTTATATGAAATCTTTGGCTATATTAATAAAAGTATATGTAGATTTATCTAGACCCTACAGTTCTATCATGTTTGTTTTTTTAACCAAATATAATCAGACCATATGTGAATATACTGTGTTCAATTCCAGATAGAGATCCACTAAGAAATAAAGGAATTGAAAGGACGTCAACCAAAATGATGGGCTATTTGTAGAGCACTTCACACATGGAATGATTTGAAGAAATCAAACATATTTAGCCTGAAGATATTTTTTTGGAAGAGATAAGATAAGAAACAAGGGACATTAAATAGCAGTCCTTCAAATATCTGAAGATGATTATATGAAAGAAGCTGTAATTTCATTTTATTTTTTTCCCCAGATAGCAAAACCAGTAGGTAAAAATGAGAAAGAAAATTCTTTAATTACAAAAACCTAATTACTGGAGCAGATCAAAGAATGACTCACTGACTTTTGCAATGTAATGAGTCTCCTCTCAATGGAATATTACAAACAGAAAACAGTTGATAATTTGTAAGAGATGGATGGGTGGCTGAATCGGATTATTAATATGCCTTCTAACACCAAGATTCTACTAATCTATGAAAGAGAACCAAGATCCACATAAGAGTACAGGATCAAGAATATATTACATTTGTTATTCATTTGCATTTAAGAGAGTACTTAAACCTACTTAAACCAGTGTGCTTCTCCTGAGAATCAACCACTGTGGGAAGTAAATTACAGGTAAGTGCTGCTGTTGAAAGCTGGATTTGCTTTGGCAGAGTCTGAATTCGACCAGGCTCAGAATGGTTCAATTCTGTTGACTGCTGAGAATGGATCAGAGAGATGTAGAACTCTTCCAATGATTTGGACAATGTGGAAGAATCTGAAGAATCTTCTAGGTTTAGTTGCTGTAATCATATTAGGAGGGGTGGGAGGGAGGGAAAAAAGAAAAATTAGCACTAGATAAGTAGAATGACATCACCTCCACCTCTCTACCCTTCAATTATTATAGACAAAACTGGGTATTTCTTCTAAGAATATTTTGTAGTATAGGAATAAGATCCCTCCATTTTTGCCCTGTTGTCAATTCAAGATAGGGTTAAAGCTGTAAGTAAACACAGCCATATAATCAAACTGTTTTTTTCTTTTTACAAAAATAATTGATTTAAGTGCTACATTGCTACATGCTAGTCTTACCAATCAACAAGATACTTTGAATCATCCAGCAATTATCATAGACTACTATTGCAATCCTTCCATACCCTAAAAATAACCAAATAACTTTTAAATTTGCATTTTTTAGGTCCAATATAATTAGCTTAGATTCATATTGCTATCTTGCAATATGAAAGCTTTATCTGTCATTTCAGACTGTATGCTTAACATTCAATTTAACAAATTCAATTAATATTTACTGAATACCTATTTGTGTGCAAGGTGCTATATTAGGGCACCGTAGACACAAAGACAATAAAAAAGTCTCATATTTTTAGTGTAGTCATCCAGTACAATGCAAAATCAAAAGAGAATCCCTATAAAACATGCCTGGCAAATGATCATTTAACCTCTGTCTGAAGACTGCCAATGAAGAGGAACCCACTCTAAGACACCCAATATTCCATTTACAGATGGCTCTGTTAACAAGCTTTCCTTATATTAAATCTAAATTTGTCTTTCTGCAATTTAAAACTTTTGTTTCTAGTTTTGCCTCATGAGGCCAAAAAGAATAAATCTTGTCTCTTTTCCTACATGACAGGTCTCCCAAAAGTCTTTTCTTCTCCAGGCTCATCAGAGGAACACAGATTTAGAACTGGACAAAACCATAGAGGTCATCTTGTCCACCTCATTTCATACATGAGATCACATGAATTTATTAAATCCAGATCCTGCAACTAGTCCTCCTGTGGCATAGACTCAAGGCTCTTCATCATCTTGGATGCCCTTCTCTTTATATTTTATAGCTTATCAATGTCCTTCCTAAACTCTGGCACCAGGAAATGAACACAAACCTTGAGATGTAGTTAGCAAAGGTACAAATAGAGAGGGACCTGCTTATTTTAGAAAGCTATGCTTCTCTTGATACAGCCCAGGATAACATTTACTTTATTGATTTGAATATTACACTATTAATACTGAGCTTTTCAGCTGTTAAAATCCCCAGAATTATTTCAGACAAACTGTCTAGATATGCTCCCCTTTTTTATCTTTGCAAAACAGATTTTTTGAAGCTATATAATACTTTGCATTTAACTGTATTATATTACATTCTTATTAAATTCAGCTCAATGCCATAGCCTTTCAAGATCTTTCTGGATCTTGATATTATCAACTGGTATTAGTTATGTTTTCAGCTTAGTCTCATCTACAAATTTGCTAAGCATGCCAGGGATGTCTTTATGGAAATCACTGATAAAAAAGGGTAAACAGCACAGGTCCATTGGATCCTACTTTCCAAGTAAACAAGGAACTGTTGTTAATAGTTACTTTTTGTTATGGACCAATCAACTGGTTCCAATTCTATCCAATTGTATTTTTTTTAAACCTCCATCTCACTGTTCTTCATGATAGTAATACACAGTTGTCTAGCAAACATTTTGCTAAAATCTAGCTAAACTATAGTTACAGTAATGGCAGTATAGAATGACCTTTTCTTGATAAAATAGCTATGATCACTGTCTTCTTTCCTAGATGTATGCTATCCTTTAACAAGTGCTTCTAAAATTTTTGTTAGGAAGTGAAATCAAGTTCACTGGCCTAGAGTTTACACTCTAATTTTCTGACCTTTCTGGAAAATCATAGAAACATTTTGCCCAAGTTCAGTCCTGTAGTAACTCTCCCATTCACTTATGTTCTTTCTTTTTTTTTTTTAAACCCTTACCTTCTGTCTTAAACCTGTCTTAAACCTTCTGTTTAAAACCCTTCTGTCTAAGAATCAATACTAAGTACTCGTTCCAAGGCAGAAGAGCATCAAGGGCTATGAAATTAGGGGTAAGTAACTTGCCTAGGGTCACAAAGCTAGGAATTATCTGAGGCCAAATTTGAATCCAGGATCTCCCATCTCTAGGCCTGGCTCTCTACTCACTGAGCCACCTAGCTGCCCCTGCTCTTTCAAATATCAGTGGTTCACCTACTGCATCTGCCTTTCAGTACCTGAGGATGTAGTTTATTTCGGCCAGGTGTCTTGAATTCATCAAGGGCAGCTAGGCGCTGTTTTATAATCTCCTTACTTATCTTGGGTATCAATTCTCTATTAGTCATTTTTGTTCTGTCCTTTCCCATCCAAAGGTCATTTTCCTTGGCAGAGAAAAGAGAAGCAAAATAATAACTGAGCAACTCTGCCCTTTCCCTATTAAGTTACCTATGTCCCATCCACCCCAAGCAGCAATTCTGTTCTTTGATACATCCTTTTCTCCCCAATAGTCAACCCCACCACAAAACCTTTTTTTTAACCTTTCTTCCCTAGCCTCAGATCATTCTAAGCTTTAGCACTCCTACTGTTCTTTTTACAGTACTGTGCTAGGCTTTTGAATTCATCCTGTTACTTGCCCTTGCCATCATCTATATATTTTTTGAAAATAAATTGGTTGGTAAGCTCCTGTGTATCAACAGACAACTTTTGTTTTTCCTCTTCAAAATTATTTCCCTTTGTCTCTTTGGAATTTCATCCCGAATTTCTTTTCCAAATATAATTTTATTCTATGGGATCTTACTCTAGTCTTTCCTCTGAACACTTTGAAATCTGATCTCTTAAGATGTTGGGTTCATGTCATACCTTCCTTTCCACTATCAAATGCTAGGAAGGGTGGTCATTTTTCCTGAAGGTTCCTAACATTTATACCCAAGCAACTTGTCCCTTCCTGTTAGGGAGAAGTGGATCCAGAATATAATTTCTCCTTCTTAGTTTCTCTACCTTATGAAGAATGAAATCATCATTAGGGCAAATAAAGAAATTGTTAGTCATTCTACGTAAGTGGAATGAGAGTTCCAATACACATCTAGAAGATGGAATGCTCTTATCACTAATATATTATGCCAATATGTCAGGCTTGTAATATATTGCCTCTTTTGGCCTACGTGTTTTGTAGTAAATTCTAGTGATTAAAAAGTATGATTTTTACCCGGCACCCGTCATCTTCACTCAAATGCTTTCTAGTGTGTTTCCCACCTTTGATTCACAAATTCATCATATGACTCTCTATCCTTCTAATATTTAAGACTACTTACCTTACCTGGCCCACCTTTCCTATCCTATTTCTTCTTAATCCTTGCCAGAAAGGAATTATTATTTAACTGGATATGTGAATGCAGATATAACTCATGAAAGAACATGTGTAGAAAGCTTAACAGCTATATTCAGCCAGTCTTTTATTTTATTAGCTAAAACCTATTTCATCATAATTATTGAGAATAAAAAAGGGGGAAAGTCATGCTAGCTAAATTATTTGAAACAAGGTTGGGAAATAATTTATTTTTGAACTTATGCTAGTTAGTTCAGAATTATGTCCATTTTTCATAGAATAACAAGTTTCTGAACTTGTTGCATTTGTGTAAGTTTCTGAACAAACAAGGCAATGCAATCAAGCTTAGAAAAAAAGCAGAAAGCCAGGGAAAAATTTTATAGCAAGTTTATTAAATATAAAGGTCTCATTTCTCAAATATATCAGGTACTGAGCCAAATTTATAACACTACAAGTCATTGTCCAATAATAAAAGGGTATGAACAGGCAGTTTTCAGGCAAAGAAAACAAAGCTAAGTATAGTCATATGAAAAAAATGTTCTAAATAACTACTGATTAATTAAGACAACTCTGAGGTACTACTTCATACCTATCAGGATTAGCTAATATGGCAGAAAAGGAAAATTACAATGTTGGAAGGAATATGGAAAAATTGGGGCACTAATACATTGTTGATTGAGTTGTGAACTGAACCAATCATTCAGGAGAGCAATCTGGATATGCCCAAAAGGATTATAAAACTGTATTCCCTTTGATCTGGCTATACCATTACTAGGTCTATATCCCAAAGAGATCAAAAAAGAGGGAAAAGGCCCCATTTTTACAAAAATATTTATAGCAGCTCTTTTTGTTGTAGCAAAGAATTGGAAATTGAGAGGATGTCCATCAATTAGGAAATGGCTGAATAAGCTGTGGTATATGATTGTAATTAAATAAATAGTATTGTGCTATAAGAAATGAAGAGCAGGATGATTTAAAAATAAAACCTGGAAAGACTTACATGAACTGATGCAAAATGAAGTGAGCAGAATCAGAAGAACATTGTACACAGTAACAGCAATATTATACAATGATCAACTAGGAATGGCTTCGCTACTTTTAGCAATACAATGATCCAAGACAATTTCAAAGGACTTCTGATGAAAAATGCTATCCCATCTCCAGAGAAAGAACTGATGGAGTCTAAATGCAGATAGAAGCACACTATTTTTCACTTTAGTTTTTTTGTGTGTTTTTGTTTGTTTAATACAATCCTTCTTCAACATAACCAATATGAGAATATGTTTAACATGATCATACAACTATAACCTAGATCATATTGCTTATCTTCTCAGTGAGTGGGAAGTGGAAGGGAAGGATTTGGAACTCAAACTTTTGGAAAACAAATGTTAAAAATTACTATGTGTAATTGGAAAAAACAAAAATATTACATTAAAAATAATTTAAATATCATAATTATAGGATACCTATCCTTCCTAAAACTGCCAATGAACAAGCTACTTTGCCTTTTATCCTCTGGTCCAATGTTACAAAGCATTATGACAGTAGTATTATTCCTTATGAGCCCTTATTAATCACAAACTTTCCAACTGTTTTGAAGATATCACCAATATATCTGAACAACATCAAACAGTTAGCTAAACCTGCCACCAAGATACAATGAGAAACTAAATGCTACAACCCAGAGATAGTTGTAGAAGCTGAATATTTTCATAGGGCTTGGTTAAAAAAAAAAAAGCTAAGAAAGACCACTCTCCTTTCACAAAAGTTTTTAATTCTGATTTTTCAACAACTTCTCCAAATCTAGGCCCGAGTTGTCTTTCAAAGAGATTGTGATATTTTAGGCAATGGTTTAAGTAACTATACAAGTAAAACTGTAAAAATATTAGATTCAGCTTCGGTTAATTATATGCATAATTAAATCTATATTTTCCTTATTAAAAATCCTATCAATTGTAAGAAAAGGAACAATCTAGTAAAAATAAAATAATTCATAAAATTCATTGAAAAATTCAAAGTATTCCACAAGGAGATATGCAAACCTATCACAACACCAGATATTTATACCTTGTGATTCTTGGTAGTATCCGTGTTAGTTTCCTGAGCATCCTGTTCTTGGAATTCAGATGTTTTAAGTTCAATCTTCATGTCATTCTCAGACTCTGAATGTTGCCATGCAGCATTCCATAGCTCTTCAGCAGCAGAACACCAACCCTATGTGGGAAAAAAAAATTGCAGCCAGAGTAAGGTCAAGTACCAGTTTAACTAAGAAGAATATCTTGTAAGAAAGCTTAAAAAAGATACAGCAAGCCCTCGGAGAACTCTGAGTTCAGATTGTCTCACTCTCCAAATTCCTTGTTTAAGACCAGCTGCAGCATTGCTACTGGAGTTTCCTGTGGCTACAAAAGTCACCCTGTCGGTGCTTGCATAAGGCTAGGGGATAAAATGAGGGGGTGGACTTGCTGAGTCACCACCAGTTCTCTAAACAGTCTTTTAAAAGGGCTTGCTTTTCGAGACTTCCGGTTAAGATGGCGGCTTAGAGAAAGCTAAAGTTCAGATCTCCGGAAAACCCTTCCCGACCGATCTCAAACTATAAGCTCCTAAGGCCCCAAAATTCAAAACGATCAACAGCACAGACCCTGGGAACCTTCCTCCTGGACCTGGACCCGGTTCAAAAGGTACGGCTCCCCTCAAAAGCCAGAACCCGAGATCACTCGGACCTCAGGGGTAGGAGCGCAGAGTCCAAGGCTCCCGGAAGCCGCAGCCCGGCCTGGCTCAGAGAGCAGGGTCCTCGGAACAACAACCCATAGGGCCTTCTATCTGAGTCCCAGTGAAAGTCACTGCCTGGAGCAAGACAGCCTCACGGGCTGGATCCTGCTATCCAAGTCTCAGTGAAAGTCCCTGCCCTCGGAGCTTGGGTTAGCTGCAGCCCATCCCCCCCGCAGGCCGACGAAACAGCCTCACGGCCAGCGATTCTGAAGGCAACTTCCGGAAAGCAACGTGGTCCGACCCTTCCATTCCAGTTCCAGTGAGGCATACTCAGTTTAACCCAGGGAAAGCTCATAGAACCAACAATCTGCCCAGGACTAAAGCCTCTGAACACCAGACAGAGATAAGAAAAGCTAATCCTCCACATTCAGAGATGGCAAATCCCACAGAAGCACAGAAGCCCCAAAATACCAAGAAAAATAAGAAGAAAGGGGCGACTTTGGACACATTCTATGGAGCCAAAATACAAAATACAGAGCAGATAGAAGATAATATACAAGAAAATGCTCCAAAACCTTCCAAAGGAAATGGAAACTCTCCACAAACCTATGAAGAATTTGAATCAGAAATGACCAAAAAGATGGAAGCCTTCTGGGAGGAAAAGTTGGAAATAATGCAAAAGAAATTCACGCATCTACAAAACCGGTATGATGAAACTGAAAAGGAAAACCAGGCTTTAAAGGCCAGAATCAGGCAGCTGGAAGACAACGATCGTGTAAAAGAGCAAGAATTAATAAAGCAAAACCAAAATACCAAGAAATTAGAAGAGAACATAAAATATCTCACCGACAAGGTGATAGATCTGGAAAATAGAGGGAGAAGGGATAATTTAAGAATAATTGGACTCCCAGAAAAGCCAGAAATAAACACCAAACTGGACATGGTGATACAAGATATAATCAAAGAAAATTGCCCAGAGATTCTAGAACAAGGGGGCAATACAGCCACTGACAGAGCTCACAGAACACCTTCTACACTAAACCCCCAAAAGACAACTCCCAGGAATGTAATTGCCAAATTCCAAAGCTATCAAACAAAAGAAAAAATCCTACAGGAAGCCAGAAAAAGACAATTTAGATATAAAGGAATACCAATCAGGGTCACACAAGACCTTGCAAGTTCTACTCTGAATGATCGTAAGGCATGGAACATGATCTTCAGAAAGGCAAGAGAGCTGGGTCTCCAACCAAGAATCAGCTACCCAGCAAAACTGACTATATACTTCCAAGGGAAAGTATGGGCATTCAACAAAATAGAAGACTTCCAACTTTTTGCAAAGAAAAGGCCAGAGCTCTGTGGAAAGTTTGATACCGAAAATCAAAGAGCAAGGAATACCTGAAAAGGTAAATATTAAGGAAAGGGGAAAATGTTATCTTCTTCTTTTACTCAAACTCTCTTCTATAAGGACTACATTTATATCAATCTATGTATACTAATATGTGGGGAAAATGTAATGTATAAATAGGGGGTAAAGAAAGACCAAATAGAATAATCATTCTCACACAAAGATTCACATGGGAAGGGGAGGGGAAGAAAACTCCTATAAGAAGGAGAGGAAGAGAGGGGGGGGGGGTTTACTTAAACCTCAATCTCAGGGAAATCAACTCTGAGAGGGAAAAACATCCAGATCCATTGGGATCTTGAATTCTATCTTACCCAACAAGGGTAAGGAGAAGGGAAAACCAAGGGGGGGTGGGGGAGAGGGAGAACAAAAAGGGAGGGAAAGAGAGGGGGGAGGGGAAGGGAACAAAAAGGGAGGGACTAAAAAGGGAAACATCAAGGGAGGGGATAAGGGGGACTGTTTCAAAGTAAATCACTGGACTAAAAGGTAGAGCCGAAGAAGAAAAGGTTAGAATTAGGGAAGGCAATCAAAATGCCAGGGAGTCCACAAATGACAATCATAACTTTGAACGTGAATGGGATGAACTCACCCATAAAACGTAGACGAATAGCAGAATGGATTAGAATCCAAAACCCTACCATATGTTGTCTTCAAGAAACACACATGAGGCGGGTTGACACCCACAAGGTCAGAATTAAAGGATGGAGTAAGACCTTCTGGGCCTCAACTGATAGAAAGAAGGCAGGAGTGGTAATCATGATATCTGATAAAGCCAATGCAAAAATAGACCTGATCAAAAGGGATAGGGAAGGTAATTATATTTTGTTAAAAGGGACTCTAGACAATGAGGAAATATCATTAATCAACATGTATGCACCAAATAATATAGCACCCAAATTTCTAATGGAGAAACTAGGAGAATTGAAGGAAGAAATAGACAATAAAACCATACTAGTGGGAGACTTAAACCAACCATTATCAAATTTAGATAAATCAAATCAAAAAATAAATAAGAAAGAGGTAAAAGAAGTGAATGAAATCTTAGAAAAATTAGAATTAATAGACATATGGAGAAAAATAAATAGGGATAAAAAGGAATACACCTTCTTCTCAGCACCACATGGCACATTCACAAAAATTGACCATACATTAGGTCACAGAAACATAGCACACAAATGCAGAAAAGCAGAAATAATGAATGCAGCCTTCTCAGATCACAAGGCAATAAAAATAATGATTAGTAATGGTACATGGAAAACCAAATCTAAAACCAATTGGAAATTAAACAATATGATACTCCAAAACCGTTTAGTTAAAGAAGAAATCATAGAAACAATTAATAATTTCATCGAGGAAAATGACAACGGCGAAACATCCTTTCAAACCTTTTGGGATGCAGCCAAAGCGGTAATCAGAGGTAAATTCATATCCCTGAATGCTTATATTAACAAACAAGGGAGAGCAGAGATCAATCAATTGGAAATGCAAATGAAAAAACTGGAAAGCGATCAAATTAAAAACCCCCAGCAGAAAACCAAATTAGAAATCCTAAAAATTAAGGGAGAAATTAATAAAATCGAAAGTGATAGAACTATTGATTTAATAAATGAGACAAGAAGCTGGTACTTTGAAAAAACAAACAAAATAGACAAGGTACTGGTCAATCTAATTAAAAAAAGGAAGGAAGAAAAGCAAATTCACAGCATTAAAGATGAAAAGGGGGACAGCACCTCCGATGAAGAGGAAATTAAGGCAATCATTAGAAATTACTTTGCCCAATTATATGGCAATAAATACACCAATTTAGGAGAAATGGATGAATATATACAAAAATACAAACTGCCTAGACTAACAGAAGAGGAAATAGAATTCCTAAATAATCCCATATCAGAAATTGAAATCCAACAAGCCATCAAAGAACTTCCTAAGAAAAAATCCCCAGGGCCTGATGGATTCACCTGTGAATTCTATCAAACATTCAGAGAACAGTTAATCCCAATACTATACAAACTATTTGACATAATAAGCAAAGAGGGAGTTCTACCAAACTCCTTTTACGACACAAACATGGTACTGATTCCAAAACCAGGCAGGTCAAAAACAGAGAAAGAAAACTATAGGCCAATCTCCCTAATGAATATAGATGCAAAAATCTTAAATAGGATACTAGCAAAAAGACTCCAGCAAGTGATCAGAAGGATCATTCACCATGATCAAGTAGGATTCATACCAGGGATGCAGGGCTGGTTCAACATTAGGAAAACCATCCACATAATTGACCACATCAACAAGCAAACTAGCAAGAACCACATGATTATTTCAATAGATGCAGAAAAAGCCTTTGATAAAATACAACACCCATTCCTATTAAAAACACTAGAAAGCATAGGAATAGAAGGGTCATTCCTAAAAATAATAAACAGTATATATCTAAAACCAACAGCTAATATCATCTGCAATGGGGATAAACTAGATGCATTCCCAATAAGATCAGGAGTGAAACAAGGATGCCCATTATCACCTCTACTATTTGACATTGTACTAGAAACACTAGCAGTAGCAATTAGAGAAGATAAAGGAATTGAAGGCATCAAAATAGGCAAGGAGGAGACCAAGTTATCACTCTTTGCGGATGACATGATGGTCTACTTAAAGAATCCTAGAGATTCAACCAAAAAGCTAATTGAAATAATCAACAACTTTAGCAAAGTTGCAGGATACAAAATAAACCCACATAAATCATCAGCTTTTCTATATATCTCCAACACAGCTCAGCAGCAAGAACTAGAAAGAGAAATCCCATTCAAAATCACCTTAGACAAAATAAAATACCTAGGAATCTACCTCCCAAGACAAACACAGGAACTATATGAACACAACTACAAAACACTCTCCACACAACTAAAACTAGACCTGAACAAATGGAAAAACATTAACTGCTCATGGATAGGACGAGCCAATATAATAAAAATGACCATCCTACCCAAACTTATTTATCTATTTAGTGCCATACCCATTGAACTACCAAAATACTTCTTCACTGATTTAGAAAAAACCATAACAAAGTTCATTTGGAAGAACAAAAGATCAAGGATATCCAGGGAAATAATGAAAAAAAACACATATGATGGGGGCCTTGCAGTCCCTGACCTAAAACTATATTACAAAGCAGCAGTCATCAAAACAATTTGGTACTGGCTAAGAAACAGAAAGGAAGATCAGTGGAATAGACTGGGGGAAAGCGACCTCAGCAAGACAGTATACGATAAACCCAAAGATCCCAGCTTTTGGGACAAAAATCCAATATTCGATAAAAACTGCTGGGAAAATTGGAAGACAGTGTGGGAGAGACTAGGAATAGATCAACACCTCACACCCTACACCAAGATAAATTCAAAATGGGTGAGTGACTTAAACATAAAGAAGGAAACCATAAGTAAATTGGGTAAACACAGAATAGTATACATGTCAGACCTTTGGGAGGGGAAAGGCTTTAAAACCAAGCAAGATATAGAAAGAATCACAAAATGTAAAATAAATAATTTTGACTACATCAAACTAAAAAGCTTTTGTACAAACAAAACCAATATAACTAAAATCAGAAGGGAAACAACAAATTGGGAAAAAATCTTCATAGAAACCTCTGACAAAGGTTTAATTACTCATATTTATAATGAGCTAAATCAATTGTACAAAAAATCAAGCCATTCTCCAATTGATAAATGGGCAAGGGACATGGATAGGCAGTTCTCAGATAAAGAAATCAAAACTATTAACAAGCACATGAAGAAGTGTTCTAAATCTCTTATAATCAGAGAGATGCAAATCAAAACAACTCTGAGGTATCACCTCACACCTAGCAGATTGGCTAACATAACAGCAAAGGAAAGTAATGAATGCTGGAGGGGATGTGGCAAAGTAGGGACATTGATTCATTGCTGGTGGAGCTGTGAACTGATCCAACCATTCTGGAGGGCAATTTGGAACTATGCCCAAAGGGCGACAAAGAATATCTACCCTTTGACCCAGCCATAGCACTGCTGGGTCTGTACCCCAAAGAGATAATGGACAAAAAGACTTGTACAAAAATATTCATAGCTGCGCTCTTTGTGGTGGCCCAAAACTGGAAAACGAGGGGATGCCCATCAATTGGGGAATGGCTGAACAAACTGTGGTATATGTTGGTGATGGAATACTATTGTGCTAAAAGGAATAATAAAGTGGAGAAGTTCCATGGAGACTGGAACAACCTCCAGGAAGTGATGCAGAGCGAGAGGAGCAGAACCAGGAGAACATTGTACAGAGACTAATACACTGTGGTATAATCAAACGTAATGGACTTCTCCATTAGTGGCGGTGCAATGTCCCTGAACAACTTGCAGGGATCCAGGAGAAAAAAACACCGTTCATAAGCAAAGGATAAACTATGGGAGTGGAAACACCGAGAAAAAGCAACTGCCTGAATACAGAGGTTGAGGGGACATGACAGAGGATAGACTCTAAATGAACACTCTAATGCAAATACTATCAACAAAGCAATGGGTTCAAATCAAGAAAACATCTAATGCCCAGTGGACTTACGCGTCGGCTATGGGGGGTGGGAGGGGGAGGAAAAGAAAATGATCTATGTCTTTAACGAATAATGCTTGGAAATGATCAAATAAAATATATTTTAAAAAAAAGAAAATAAAAAGAAAATAAAAAAAGAAAGCTTAAAAAAAAAAGCAAAATAGCTATATACTGTAAGTAAAAAAACAATTTGTAATGATGAGACATGGAAACTCAAGCTTATAATCAGGAAGTTATTTCTCCTTTCTGCTCGTTACACTATCCATTACTCCAAACTCCAGAATGTTACATTCAATTTGATTAAAAATTCCCAATTTTGCTAAAAATTACTTCAGAGAAAAATCACCAATTTGAAAGCTGCCTAGATATAATTCCATTAACATATCTTGTTACAAATATAATTCATTTCTATTGAGTTTGCTTACACTTTCAAGCCAGCTAATTTTAATACCTGAAACACAGAAAAGTGAAAGCAACTCTCGAAGAACAACCTCTTTTCTGTTTTGTGTAATTTGACTATCATGATCAGTTATCCCATAAAGGATAAAAAAAATATGAAGGAGCAACTAAGGACATTTTTCTGTGACCTTGTACTAAAAAAGAGAAAATTTTAAAAGAGAATTTAGCTAAAATGTCTAGAAACATTTGAGATAGACAGGAAAAGTGAAAGCAGCAAAAAATGAAGTCACTTAGCAATTTATAATTCTAAGATGCAAATAAGTCCACAATGATGAGTATAATACTCCCACCATGACCCTACCACCAATTTAAAATTTTTTAATTTAAAATTTTATTTTGTTAAATATTTCCCAATTACACACATAAAAAATTTTTAACTCATTTAAAAAATTCCATTCTAAAATCTCTCTCTCTCCTACCCTCCCTTTGATAAAGCAAACAATTTGATATTGAGTATGCATCAATTATCTAAAACATATTTCCATATTAGCAAAAGAAAATACAAAATAAAACAAAGTAGGAAAAAAGTATGCTTCACTCTGTATTCAGAGTTCATCTGTTCTTTCCCTAGAAGTGGACAGTATCATAGGTCCTTTAGGATTGTCTTGGATTATTGTCTTGTTGAGAATAGCTAAGTCGTTCATAGTTGATCATCTTCAAGATATTCCTCTTACTATCTATAATGTTCTCTGGTTCTGCTCACTTCACTTTGCATGAGTTCACAATAAGTCTTTCTATGTTCTTCTGAAACCATTCTGCTTGTCATTTCTCATAGTACAGTAACATTCTATTACAAATCACATACTACAATTTGTTCAGCCATTCCCCAACTGATGGACATCCCCCCTCAATTTCTAATGCAAAAATGTTAAATAAAATACCATGAAGATTACAGCAATATATGACAAAGATGACACATTATGACCAGATGGGATTTATACTGGGAATGAAGGGCTGGTTCAATATTTGGAAGACTATCAGCATAACTGACCATATCATTAACAAAAACAACAAAAATCATAATTATTTTTGATAAATGCAGAAAAAAGCTTTGACAAAATACAGACTCATTCTCATTAAAAACTAGAAAGCATAGGGATCATTGGAGCCTTTCTTAAAATGATAGGTATGATCTATCTAAAACCAAGAGCAAGCATTATCGGTAATGGAGATAAACTTAAAACTTTCCTATAAGATCCAATAGTGAAACAAGGATGTCCATTATTACCACTATTATTTAAAATTGTACTAGAATTGCTAGCTCTAACAATAAGACATGAAAAAGAAGATTGAAGGAATAAAAGTAGGCAATGCAGGAACAAAACTATCATTCTTTGCTAGAGAATAAACTAAATACTAGTTGAATCATTTAAGAACTTCAGCAAAATTTGGGGCTATAAAATAAACCTACATAAATCATCAGCAATTCTATATATTACCAAAAAAAGACCAGCAGCAAAAGAAATCCCCTTTAAAATAACTGCAGACAATATAAAATACTTAGAAGTATATCTACCAAGACAAACACAGGGATAATATGAACATAATTACAATTTTCACACAAATTAAGACAGATCTAAACAGTTGGAGATGTTAACCGTCCATTTGTAGGCAGGGCCAGGAGAATAGAAATGATCATTCTAAGTTAATTTACTTATTCAGTACCATACCAGTCACACTACCAAATAATTATTTTATAGAGCTAAAAATATTACTATGCAATAAAAAATTCATCTGGAAAAACAAATGGTCAAGAAAATTAGGGGAATCAAAGGAAAAAAAGGCTAAGCAGTTCAGATTTTAAAGTATATTACAGAGCAGTAATCCTCAAAGCAATTTGGTAGTAAGAAATAAGAATGATGGATCAATGGAACAGATTAGATATACAACACAGAGTAGATAAAAATAATCCAGAATTGGGTGATTTAAAAAAAAAACAAACCCTTATCTTCCATCTTAGAAGTGATAATAGGTATCAGTTCTAAGGCAAGGGGGCAGTAAGGGAAAGGCAATTGGGGTTAAATGACTTGCAGTTATACAGCTAGGGAAGTGTCTGAGGCCAGATTTAAACCCAGGACCTTCCATTTCCTGGCCTGGCTCTCTATCCACTGAGTTACCTAACTGCCCCAATCTAGAGTTTGATAAACCCAAAGATCCAAACTTCGGAGGCAAGAACTCATTATTTGACAAAAATTGTTGGGAAAACTGGAAAGCCTAATGGCAAAAACTAGACATACACCAACATCTCACACCATATCCCAAGATAAAGTAAAAATGGAAAAATGATTTAGACATAAAGTATGATATCACAAGTAAATGAGAACAACATGGAAAAATGTACCTGTCAGATCTACAGAGAAGGAAAGAGTTTATGGCCAAATAAGAAAGGGGATTACTGGAAGTAAAATACATAATTTTGATTATATGAAATTTAAAAGTTTTGCCCAAACAAAATAATACAGCCAAAATTTTATAGCAAGTTTCTCTAATAAAGGTTTAATTTCCCAAATATATAGGGAACTGAGCCAAATTTATATAAATAAGAACCATTGCCCAATTGATATAATGGTCGAAGAATATGAACAGTTTTTGTAAGAAATCAAAGCTATTAATAGTCACATGAAAATGCTCTAAGGCACTAATGATTAAAGAAAAACAAATTAAAACAACTCTGAGATACTACCTCACATCTATCATATTGGCTAATAGCACAGAAAAGGATAATGATAAATGATGGAAGGGATGTGGAAAAATTGGGGCATTATGCTGGAGGAGTTGTGAACTAGTCCAACCATTCTGAAAAACAATTTGCCCAAAGGGATATAAAATTGTGTATACCTTTTGACCCAGTAGTACCACTACTGGGTATATATCTAAAAGAGATTAAATAAAAAAGGAATATTTGTACAAAAATATTCATAGCAGTTCTTTTTGTGAATTAGAAACCAATTACTAACTTAAAGGTAATTCATCATAAGGTCTTCTGAACTTAAGTTGATTAAATATATGTGAATCCTAAGATCCACATAATCTTGTGATTAAACTTAAATATCCATCTCTCTGTAGAGATGCTTTTTTTCCTCCTGAAGCTCTAACCTTCTGCAGTGATTCTTTGCATGGCTGACATGGTTTCCTTCCAGCAAGTCCTGATGTAAATAAAAGTGAGGCATCCCCACTTCTCTTCTCTCGGTCAGTCTGAAGAGGCAACCAGTTTTCATCCCACACATCATCACCTATAGACACTGACTCAAGGTATGGCATCTCAACAGGATACTCTAGCTGAAAAGGAATTAAAGAGAAAGAAATGAAACCAATTATGATTTACTGTTCTTTCTTAATCTGCTTAAAGTTTTTCTTAATCAATTTTTTTGTTTTATTGTTTTAATTATAATCAAAAGCTGTGCATAAGCCTTTCCAAAGCTGCACTAAGGAATATAAGCAGCATTATGTGAAACTCTTCTTGATTCTCCTAAACCAGTATTAAGAATCTGTAATTCATGCTTGTGGGGGTTACCTTGAGATATTAAGTGCTCATTCTTCCCAGCTTTCACTCCCTACCTTTAACCAACACTTTATTAAATTGTTCTGTTTTGAAAAACTCCCTTCTCCAACCTCATTTTCTGATTTTAGTTCTTTGGGGTCTGGGTAGTTACCTCTTGGTTTTCTTTACAATCCTCATCTTGGGTTTCTGATGAAACTACGTCTGAACTTAGAAATGGCGCCTCAGTTTCAGGGTCCAGGTAGTTCATAGGCTTTTGGTCACCGATGTCTCTCTAATAGACATAAAGAAAAGCAATTTTATATTTTTTCTACACCTGCTCACCACATAAGCAATATTTATTTTTAAAATATATAATCAGATTCTAGTCAAACCCATAGAATAACCCAAACTGGAAAGCTATGGTAGTGGAACAAAAACTGTTTTTCCTTAATCTCTGCCATCAGCTAGAATAAAACAATTTAGGAACTGGGAATCAAAAACTGCTGGCTGAATCCCTAAAAGAATCCTAGCAGAGGCAGTCACCACACTCATTTAATTTGAGACATAGTTTATTGCAAACTAAGACTTTGAAAGAGAAGGTGGGGGGCAGTTCAGTGGATAAGAGAGCCAGGGCTGGAGTTAGGAGTCCTGGGTTCAAATCTAGCCTCAGACACTTTCTAGCTGTGTGACCCTGGGCAAATCATTTAACCCCTATTGCTTAGCCCTCATCACTCTTCTGCCTTGAAACTGATACTTTGTATTGATTCTAAGGGAGAAGGTAAGGATTTAAAAAAGAACAAAGAAAGGGAAGCTAAGATCCAGGAAAGAAGGAATAACTTGTATACTTCATATACTCACTTTATTTGCTGGGTTAGGAGTCACATTAGCACCGCTAATTTGATATACACATACATATATCTATGTACAGACATACATACACATATAGTAACACATATAATAAGATTTTATAGATGTATGTACACATATAAAATCTTATTACCTGTATGTAACTCATATAATCATGCTTTAAAACAAAACGCTAAAGGAATAAAAAAATCGTTAAGATACTCTTCTTTCATAAGACATAGCCTTATGAGATGACCTTATATTCACAATAATAGAAATGATGTCAATTGTGTGCAGTTTTAAGGCTCTTAAAACTGTGAGGCAAAAGAAATAAAGTTCTTCTGCTTCAATAAGCTAAACAATTCAGTTTGCAGAAAACATCAGAACCTAAAAATTAATGATGATAGAAAATCAAAATGTTTAAATTTAAATCTGCTTTTAGAAAATGTGGAGTTTTATAAAAGTTCATATAAATGCTACAATGGTAATGTAAAGTTTTTTAAAGTAAGTCATAACACCATCTAGTCCAGATGGCTCTTTTCTTTTTCGTTCTGCCAATCATTAAAGTTCTCCTAAATAATTATACAGATAATCTATATTATTCACTTAAAAAAAGTTTAAAATTTAATTTGTAATAAACTATGTCTCAGATGGAGATGGATGTGACTATTCTCTCCTCTAGGATTCACCCAAAAATTTATGGTTCATAGACCATAAGTTCAAAACTTACAAATATTCTGTTAATACATAAAGATGTTTTTATGATACATTCAAAGAGAAAAACAGTCTTTAAATGCTTCAAAAATATATTTTGGACCACAAAGATAAACAATTGTATAACCAGCATTGCCCCAATGGTGTTTATTAAATCAAGGCTCAGGGCTGGTCAGTGATTTCCTTAGTTCATAAAATTATTTAAGTGACAAAGCTGGGACAAGGATCTAGGTCTCCTAATTCCCAGCCTAGTATGATTTCTGCTATACCATTCAACTTCAGTAGTGGCACGATACAAGCCCTTCCTACATGGAATGAAAATGAAATCAGAGAATAAACTCGTTTGTATAGGAGACACTAGAATGACTACAGTAACTATAAAAGAAAAGATCCCTTGGGTGAGAGTTTCCTGAAGGAGATATGATATGAGCCAGATCTCAAAGGAAGTATAATATTGGATGTGAGGAAGAGAAGCAATAAGAATTTTGCAAACAGAATGTACAGGGTATATACAGGAACATGAATGGCATGGGGGAGACTGTGAAGAGTTTCATGTAGATGACTGTATGAAATAAGGTACTTATTTTTTTAAAGCTTCCTACAGGAGGTACCATTTCATTTTCTGGGCTTGTTATTTCTCGATCTTCATTAAAGTAATGTTGCTGGGAAGGAAGACCCAATTCTGTCAAACCAGGTTCTTCAGGCCTTGGACTGCATTTTGTATACAAGGCTAAGGGATTGAGCTCTCTGAAACCCTAAGATTTAAACATAAGACATACATAATTAGTCAAGTGAACAAATTATAACTAAAAAGAACTGTAATAGACTTTATACTTTTCAAGTTACAGAATGTAGGCTATTAGAATCTCTTTGCTGATTTAAGGGATTTTTTCAACAAGAGCATAATTCCTGAGTTATAATAATTTATCTTTTTTGTTTTTTAACTATTACCTTCCAACTTAGAATCAATACTGTTCTAAGGCAGAAGAGTGATAAGGACTAGGCAATGGGGATTAAGTGACTTGCTTAGGGTCACACAGCTAGGAAGCGTCTGAGGCTAGCTTTGAGCCCAGGACCTCCCATCTCTAGGCCTGGCTCTCAATTCACTGAGCCACCCAGCTGCCCTCCTTAATTGTAATAATTTAAATGCCAACACTAAAATAGGAAGTTATATCTTAGATCAATTTAGTATAAGAAACAATACATAAGTCAAATTTAGTACTACAGGTCACAACATCTGAAGTAGATAGGAAAGGAATAAGCACTTATATAATACCTATGCTATTAAGAGCTTTACAGATAGCATCCTGCTGATCCCTCCAACAATCCTAGGAGACAAGTGCTATTAATATTCACATTTTACAGTTGAGGAAACTGAGGAAAACAGTGGTGAAGTGATCTGCCTACGGTCACACAGCTAATCTAGGCTGGAGTTGAACTCAAGTCTTCCTGGCTCCAGGCCCTGCACTCCATCTACCATGCCACCTAGATTATTATAATTTAAAATTTGCACTTAAAGAAAGCAGAAATTCCACTACTATATGTAAGATCAGTTTTTAAAATTAAATAAATACATTTCTGGATTGAGTTCTTTCATTATTTTGCAAGATAAAATATAGCCAGAGTTGTCTACCTTAGATGGGACATTTTCTCGGCAGACAATGGCATGGCCTTCTGCTCTCAGGACATGATGGAAATAGATGTCTTCATTTGAGGATGTGTCACACAGAAAGAGGTTGAGAACTCCATCGACATATTCATCCACTACCCCTACCAATGGCTTCAAGCCACACAGCTTCTGGAACTGTAAAATTGCTTGGGGTGTCCAATGCTCCTGAAATAGAGTCAAGCAGTAAGATTAACCTCAGAGGATTTAAGAGTGAGTCACTGAATGTTTCCTTTTATTTGTCCAGAGCTGGGTAAGAAATCTATGGGCAAAAAATGTTTATAAAATGTGAGCCTCTGCCTCATGACTTTAAATGCATGTCAATTATGCTTTTCTTTCCATTAAAAAAGATAGCACAACTCCCAGTAGGTCGTAAAAGGGCCAATTTAGCTGGTAAAATCCGCATGTGACCATAGTAAATTCATAACAACCTAAGAATAATTCATAAGTAAAAATAGTTCCTTAAAAGAACAACAAACATTTATTAGACAAAAACCCTTTAAGTGTTTACTACGTTCCAGGCACTGAAACTACATGCTGTGATACATTAGGAAGAACTAAATCTTTTGACTCCCAATTTAGACCTGTGTTTTAGTTCTGTACCTGTCACTAAGAAGCTGCTGACATAAGGTAAATTGCATAACTTCCATGTCCTGTTTTTTTCCTGCCCTATTGCTGTAACTTTCTCCCTAGTACTTGAGAAGGTTCTTGTTTTGTTTTGTTTTTTTTAAGGGTAATCAATCAGCAGTTGCAAAAGGTTGTTAAAACCCAGAGCTTCTATGCAGCAAATTCAGTGTCAATCTCCCTCCCTTCTTGACTCACTCAAGGTCCCTTCTGCTATCTCTGAAGATAAGACAAGCAGTGCTTCCCTGATTCATCACATCTTTTTTTCATAAATGACAAGGTGGGCAGGTGAACACAGCATTGCTTCTCTGTACCAACTTCTCACCCAAAAAGGAATAGTCTTGCCTCATATTCAATTCCTAATGAAACCTAAAGGGTTGTTTTAAAGAGGCAAAAATTCTGGATAAGAAAAGTTGTTTAATATACTAGCAGATGTTAACAGGGAAAGAAAGGAAAGGGGAAAGAAAGACAACATAGACCCTGGTCACTGTTGTTCGTTTTTACTTGTCTTGCCTCGTTCTGTATTTATCACAATTTCTGTTATAGAATATTTTTTTATTTTTAAGTATTTGAGAAGGGTTTTGCTTGTCATCTCCCGTCTTAGTCTTCTGCATTCACCAGTAACTGAACAGATTATTTTGTGTCCCCTGACTTTAGGAGAGAGGGAATTTTTTTGTTTGTTTTTTCTCCTTAGCAAAACAACTTGGTATTTTCAACTCTGGAAGAACTAAAAGATGACTAAAATGTTTGAAATTTTAAGTTTGAAAAAAAGATTTTTAAAATGAGCTCTAATTAGCTCAAATGAGTTTTACTTTCTTAAAGTAAAGAATATTACAATGTTAAAATATGCTATGTACATATACATACCTCTATGGGTCTCACCCATGCCAGGGAACAGGGAATGGCCTGTGCAGGAAGCTTGATGTAGCAGCACCTATAAAAGAGATTCCAATCCATGAAAATTTAACATATTTTAAAAATGAATTTTAATTGATATTTTCTGTTTCCTACATTACCACAGTACCCCATGTACACTTTTCCCTCCCCTTCCCAAAGAGCTGTCCCATATGAGAAACGGTATTTTAAAAAATGAACCACAACTAAGTTCAAAAAGAGACAGAAAATGTACAAAAGCATGTGCAATATGGAACCTATAGACCTCCCACTTCCACAAAGAAATTGTGGGTGACATCTCATATCACTTCATTCAAGTCCTACTTACTCTTAATAATTTTAAATAACATATTTTTAAAAATGTATAGTCTTAGCCCTGTACACTTAGTAAAGTTAATCACATCACTTGCCCCAAAAGCAAATCCAATGGTAACTAATGACTTATTGAATAAAGGAGAATGAGAGATACAAAGGCAAGTGACCAAATAAGACACTGTTCGAAATCTACCTATGAAACATAGTGACAATGCTTTATCTAAGTCTGGCCCAGGTAAAGAAATATAGGGTTCTGGAGGTAAAACTAAAAGAGACCACAGAGGAAGCATTTCCAGCCCTAATTGAACATTCTAAAACCCAAGCTCATCTTATTAAATCTGTTAACTTACTTGAGAAACCTCAGAGAAGACTTCTGAACAGTTCCCAAATTTCCAAAATCTGGGTAAAACACCTCAACTTCCTGTTTCCCAAGAACTCGATGAATTATGACTCGGTACCACCACTTATCCTCAGAAATCCTTACACAACAGAGATGGCCAGGCTGGATAAAAGATTCTGGCATGATATAACGATCAGATACTAGCTGATTGGAATAGCAGCGCCTGCAAAATTCCAAAAAAAACAGAAAAAGCAATCGTGAAAGAAAACCGAAGCAATTTTTGTTATTTGTTTCATGAGCAGGAAAGCCTAAGCAAACAATGAAGAAAGGTATCCTATATTTTCCCCAAGCTATTTTTCTTAGAGACAGGAATAAGACCTGTAATTTCATCGGTACAGTAAGCTGCTCCTGGCAATGCTGGGCAGCACCTTCTCTGGAAGTCATAACTTAAGAGATCTGGAGTTGTCCAGAGCACTAAAAGGTTACGTGACTTGCCCCGGGTCACACAGCTATTGAGGTATTAGAGGCAGAACTCAAACACAGTTCTTCCTGGTTTCAAGACCAACTCTCTCCACCATATAATTTCTTTCTTCCACTACTCTTAAATAAATCTCTTTATTCCTTCTTCAGAATTCTCTCCCCTAGTTAAAAAAATCTACTATAAACTTTTCAAAAGTCTATGATTTCAGAGAGGCAATATGACATGGAGACGGAGAACTAGCCTTGAAACCAGAAGGATCTTGGTTCAACTCCCACCTTTCCCCTGTCCTTGCTCTGGGACTCTGGACAAATCACTTAACTTTGAGTCTCACAACTCTTCAAGAATATAAGGTGCCTTAGACCAAGATGAATATGCTTAATTCTAGTTTCCACGTTTTAGAAGAGGCACTAAGAAATCATAATGTGTATAGAAGGTGACCAGAATGGTGAAGAGATTCAATATACTACATAAAAGGATCCGATGAATGAAACATGTTTAACCTGGTAACGGGTAACATGATAGCAATCTCCAAAGAGTTCTCGTGTGGAAGAGAGATGAGACTTACTTGCTTAATGCCAAAGAGCAGAAGTTAAGACCAACAAGTAGACATTACAGGAAGGTATTTTGGCCGAAAGAACTTCCTAATACTAAAGCTGGTCCAAAATGGAATGGGATACCAAGAAGGTAATGATTTTCTATTCCTGAATGTGATATTAAGTAAGAGAGATAATGCTATTTTATGACTCTATGAACATGGAACAAAGAAAGGGAACAAGAGTTTTATGAACACCTATAACATGCTAAACACATACAAATATTATCTCATTTAACCTTCATGACAATCCCATGAGTTAGGTGCCATGATGATTTCTGACATCTAAGGAAACTGAGGCAAATTTACCCAGGTCATTTAACAGAGGTTAAGTAACTTACCCAGGGTCATTCAACCAATAAGTGTCTCAAGTTGAATTTGAATTCAGATCTTCCTGACTTCCAGACTCCATCTAATGTGCAGCACTTCACTGATTCATATAGCATCTACTGTATATAGATTACCAGATATGAAGATAATCTCAAACAATACAGTAGGAGCAACTAGGTAGCATGGTGGATAGAGCACCAGGCAAGGAGTTAGAAGGTCCTGGGTTCAACTCTGGTCTCAAGACATTTCCTAGCTGTGTGACCCAGGGCAAGTCATTTAGTTCCAATTGCCTGGACTACACTGTTCTTATGCCTTAGAACTGATATTTTGTATTGATGCTAAGACAGAGATTAAGAGTTAAAAAAAAAAAAACATCAACAAAAACAACATAATACAAATCACAGCAACCCTATATGAACAAAACAGCAAAATTCTTCAATAGGATTTAATTTTTAAAAAGACTTGGATTCAAGAAAAATAATTTTATGTGGAAAAAAATTCAGGCAAGCAACCTGTTCTTTACCTCATTTCAATCATCATATCCTCAAGTAACTCTGATGAATCCCTGCTATAGATTCGGATATAAAACTGACTGGGGGAGATTATATACTCTACAAAGACCCCTACGAGGGTACTGCTATCTAATGGCGGAAGGCTGCAAAGTTTTCTGTTCTGCACAGCATCTGGTGGGATCTCATATCCTGACATCTCCAAGTTGAGCTGTGATTGTTTCATTCCCATATGCTGCAAGAAAAAGAGAAGAAAAAATGGGATACAAGGAAACTATTATGATCCTAAAAGTATAATGCTAAATGCTGCAATGCAATCATAAGCTAAGCAAGGCACTGGATACATGAAGTGAGATTTCTGCTTCTTCTAGTAACTGCCCGTCATTAAATCCTCCTCCAGCCCTATAATGGCCAAACTCTTAGCGATGGATGGACACTATCAGAATACCCCCCAGCACAACCTCATTTGGTCATACCACATCCTTCTGCAGGATTCTCTGTTTTCTTTCCCCAACTCTCCAACCCTCCCATTCCTCACCAAGGACTACCTACTCAAAAGCACAACACAATTTCCATATTTCTCCATGTTTTAGATCTTTCCGAGAGGAAAAAGGTTCAAAGAGCTGATGGGGAACAAAGTCCTTAAATATTGAATGATTGGAAGATGCTGGATAACAAGAAGGAGGGAGTCAAAAAGAAAAGGTAGGAGTGAGGTAATGAAGAAAAGAAAGTGAGCAGCACTCCTTTCAAGTTAGGGGTAAACACTGCAGTTTGTATTGAGGCCTGCTGCCAGCAGAGCCAAAAATAGTTATTTAGGGTACCTTAATGCTGCCCAAAATATCCCAGAATTTCGACAAACAACAGTGGTTGAATCAGATCCAAAATTGTAAGAAAGCTATCAAGTCCTCCACAGCCATAACAAAAAACTACAAAATGTGATGAAAAAAGCCAGCAACAACAACTGACAGATGGTAGGCAGGTGATCCATTTAGTGGCTTCAGACCAACAAGATAAAAGATTCAGAAAGAAAAGTTACCTTTGGAAACATATCTTTGATATTTTAATTTAATTTATTTAATTCAACATCCATATTACTTCTACAGGTCTAAAAATTAAAATTATTACATTCCACTCACCAAAGGCACAGGCTTTGTGACCAGGTTAAATTTCTTACAGACCTTTTCTTCTATATCTCTATGCTTTTCCACCGAACAATTCCAGGCAGTATCCTTAATATCCAGAGATGACAAGGAATTCCGGGGGGGACTGGCTTTGCCTTCTATTTTCTTATCTAGTAGGACCAAACATTCATCATTGAAAGGTAGAACAGTCATGTTAAATAGCCAAATTCAGAATGTCTTATGCACCTGAGACAGCACTACAAAGTTTTGATTGGTAATTTGTTCATTTCATTTCAACTCAGGTGACTGCTTTTATAAAACAGGCTAACTTCCCATAGTCACAGTCTCATATTATCTCAATACTAATGACTGAATTCTTCTCAGGACATTCTCCAACTAATCTCATATAGTAAGATGATTATGACAAAGGGCAATAAAATATAAAAAGAACAATTTCAGGCTGTCAGCAGGTATAGAACTGAACAGATAAAATCTATCATGACAAATAATAAAAATGATTTCAAAATAAATCACTTAATACAATAACTGCTTTCTTTGATTCATGCCCATGCAGTAATCTTTTTCTAACAAAAGTGATTGGTTGTGAATTGTTTGCATCTCAGAGAAAAGTAGAAGAGCTGAGATATAACTGAGTTATTTATGTCCTTAGACTAAATAGCAATTAACCATCAATTCTCTTCATCTCTTTAAAAAAAAACAACAACCCTTACCTTCTGTCTTAAAAGCAATACTAAGTACCAAATCTAAGGTAGAAGAACAGTAAGAGCTAGGTAACTGGGGTTACATGAGTATCCCAGGTCCTCTGAATCTAGGCCTGGCTCTCCTCCACTGTGACCTAGCTGTCCCTAATTCTCTTCATCTCTTTACACCCTTAACCTCAGAAACATTTTGTACCCCTCAAATCCTACCTAAAAAAACCCATCACCATACAAAAGCTTAATAGTAATAAAGAAGTTTTATTCTTTAAAAATATATATAAAAACAAAATTGAAGTGTCTGTGGAATGAGCTATAAGTAAGATTTTAAAGGTTAATTTTGGTGTTTAGTTTTCTTGAAGTCAAGGTTCAAGTCTTGGCTCCACTCCTGGTATAAATCATTTCAACTAAGTATCAATTCCCTCCATCAGTTAAAAAAAAAAAGTGGGGAGGGGGGTAGGTTATCTAAACGATTTCTCTCTCTCTCAAGTTCCTTCTGGTATTTAGGATTTTTAACCACCTTGAATCAAAGAGCTCTCAAACTACCAAGGCTACAATTCAAGCACTGTAAATCAATTTAAAAAAAAACTTAAAACAACTTATTTTATTACTGTCGTATGTGGATATTTGCTTAAGAATTTCCATAATGAAGTTAAATGGCACAAGTTACAAATCAAGGCGCATAGCACTAGCCTAGTCATTATAGACACCACTAGCACATAGCCATTCATTTATTTTTCTTAAAAGTATTATATGCTTTTAGAGAGAGGCTGAAAAATGTCATCTGAAGTATGTATACAAAGTGAAGCATGAATGACTACAAGTGCAGGATGTTGATTTATTTTTGCTTAATTCTATTTCTTTATTACCAGAGGCTTCTTCTGGGAAGGTGCCATAACGAAGTAACTGATTTTTTAAAAAAGCAAAAAAAGACTTTTTTATAAGTATATAACAGATAGCTTAGCTAGGTAGGGAGGAGAAAAAGGATATAAAAATAAACTCAAATACTGCAAAAGTAAAAAATGGCAATAAAAAGTATCAGAAGCAAAAATCAATGTGAAAGGAAAAAGGCAAATTTAACTATCCTACATCATCAAAATTAGAGCTTTTTTTCTCACCATAAATGAATACACCAAAATTCCTGTTAGTAAATTATACTTAGAGATCACTCATAGTAAAGTATGTCATCAACTCAGTCTTCTATTTGAAAAATAAGTCATTATTGAATTGGCAAGCACTTAATGAAGATTTTTCGATCATGTCACACAAACATAGGCCCTACTTTCAACAAAGGTAGTATTTAAAAGCTCAAGTAATAACAATTTATGTGCATGAGACAATAAAAGAATAGTTAACATATTTAATCATCTCAAACAATACACCAATATAAACTCTATTCTTTACTATCTAGCAATAGTCATTATTTGGCCACATATAATAATGGCACACATAATAATCATACATTATGGTATTAAGCAATTCCAAGATGAACTAGCAACTCTCTCAATTTTATTCTTATTTTGTGTTCCAATATATAAACTCATCTGTGTATGTATGTGATGTTGTGTACTAAGCTGAACTTGTGTGTCTGAGTCAGTTCCACCCACAGTTGAAAAGAGATTAATAAAACCAATCTATACTGACTGAAAAAGGAGTTCTTCATTTTTGCCAGGTTATCTCTTAGTATCTTTCCTCTGCTTAACATAAAAACAGAATTGAAAAAAAAAAGCTCAAAAATGTACTGCCTTGGCTTGGAGGAAAAAGTCATGAAGAAATAATAATGGTATAGAACTTTAAAAGAGATTATCATACAAAATCTACTTTGCCCCCAAAGAAGTTAACTCAATTCAAGATTTACTCAAAATGGGCATGAATGTCCAGATGTTATCTGTGTTATGTATTATTATAATATATTCTGGTTAATCCTATTATAGATCACATGGGCCACTTTGGCCACCTTTAAATAATGAATTTCAACTCACCTGTTGTCAAATTCTTCATTTCTGCATCAAATACCAACAAGTCTTGTTCCCCTTCCCTGAACTCAACATGGAGAATGTCACTAAGAGATCCAACAAGCTCTGCCACATTTAAAAATCCCAATCTCTTAGGTGAAAGTGGCTCTTTAAAAACTGCCTGCCATCAAAAAATTTTAAATTAAAATGAAGGGCAGAAGGAAACTGGCATAATTAATCAATAAGCACTTATTAAACCAGACACCCTGTTAAGTGCTGATAAACAATGGAGACAGTCCTTACTCTCAAAAGAGCATAAATTTTAATGGAGACGATACACATACACACACAGAGAACAAAAACAAGGAACCTGTGAGGCAGAAATAAAAAGGAAAAAAGTTCAGGTATGAGAAATAGTCAAAGAAAAGACATGGAGGTGGGAAATGGAAAATCATGTCTAAAGAAAAGAAAGAAGACAGGTTAGGATAGATTAGAGTGAGAGAGGGAAATGGTGCAATCTCGTTGTAAAGAAGGGTAGATTGTGATGGTATTTAAAAGCTATTCAGAGGGAACAGCTAAGTGGCTCAGTGGAGTGAGAGCCCAGTCCAAAGATTCGATGTCCTAGGTTAAAATCTAGCCTCAAACACTTCCTAGCTGTGTGTCCCTGGGCAAGTCACTTATCCCTTATTGGCTAGCCCTTACTACTCTTGTACCCTGAAATCAATTGATTCTAATCTTTAATCTTTATTTTAAAATATTTATTTAAAGATAAATAAATAAAAGTTATTCAGAGTAAGTTTATATGTCATTCTAAAGGGAACAGGAAGCCACTAGAGTTAGTTGAGTAAAGGAGTCACAGTCAGATCTGCATTTAAGGAAAAACTTTTTAGCTACAATGTGGAGGCTGAAGTCAGGGAGAGACTAGGGACAAGGAGATAAGAGTACTATTACCACAAGCTAGGCCAGAAGTGATAAGAATTTGAACCAAGGTGGTTGTGTTGTGGAGGTAGAAATAAGAAGAAATGGCAACTGATTGGATGTGTGACAGGATGACAGAATAAGGGGTCAAGGCTAATTGGTCAATTAGCAAAAAGTGGCATATTAATTAGAGAAATTGGGACATAAATTTGGAGTAAAAAATTAGTTCAATTTTTGACATGTTTAGTTTGAGCCATTTCCAGCAAATCTGGTTTAAAACAATAATAACAGCTATCACTTATATAGCAGTTTAAAGTTTAGGAAGTACTTTACAAATATCTCATTTATTCTCACACTCTTAAGATGTGTTATTTTTATCTCCATTTTAAGGTGAGAGAACTAAGGCAGAGGGTAAAATTATTTGTCCAGGATCCCATAGTGCCTGAGGTTAGATTTGAAATAAGGTCTTGTACTGGCACAGTGAGCATTCTGGGGAGACTTGAAATTAGATTAATAAATGGGAAGCATCAATTCAGAAATGATAATATCCCTATTCTCTCACTTATCTTCAATCTCTCTCTTGACCTACTGTCTTCTTTACTTCCTACAAACATGCCAATGCCTTCCCATCAAAAAATGCTCATTTGTTCCAGCCATACTCACTCTGTTCCATATCTCTCATCCTTTTTATAATTAAGTTCATTCAGCATGCCATCTATAATCAACACTTCTACTACCTTTCCTCCTATTCTACTCATCTGGATTCTGACCTCATCATTCAACCAAAACTGTTCTCCAAAGTTACTAATTATCTCTTACCCGCCAAATTTAATGGCCTTTTCTCTTAGTTCTCATCCTTTTTGACTTCTCTGCAGCCTTTGACACTGTTAAAAATGTCATCTTGAAATTGTCTTCTCTCTAGATTTCTATGATACTATTTTTTCCTGGTCTGATTCCTTTTCAGTCTTTTGCTGGATTTTTGCCCAAGGTTCACTCACTAACAGTGGGTATCGGCCAGGGCTTTCTCCTGGACCCTTTCACTTGGCAATCTCATCAGATCTAATTTTAAATCTACTAATCCTGTCCTAACCTCTTCCTGACCTCATCCTACATCTCCAACTGCCTATTGGAGATTGAAAAATGGATATCTTGCAGATGTCTTATGTTCAATATGCCCAAAATTGAATTCATTATCTTTCTCCCTAAAGTCTCCCCTCTTCCTAACTTCTCTTTACTAGTGAAAGTACCACACATCCTTCCAAATCACTCAGGCTCACAAACTACATGTCATTCTTGACTCCTCACCCTCTCTCTTCCATATTCAATCTGCTGCCAAGTCCTATTGATTTTACCCCTGTAACTTCCTCCATTGATGATTTGCATATTATCCTGTATATATTTAGTTTCTATATAGTTGTTTGCATGTTGTTGCTTCCATTTGTTAGATTTAAAATAGTTTTTAGTGTTAAATAGTTGTAGATAAGAGAGTGGGAGCCATAAACTGTGATAATTAAAATGTTTTGGGAGCAAGGGAAATATATAACAATTATGACCGCTGAAATATGTTTTCTACTGTGCCTTGGTTTTATATAAATATAAGATGGTCGCCAGGGAATATATTCCCAATTTATGAATATGCCCAAGCCATCTGGGTTTTATAGAGAAATTTAATTTATAACACACTGATTAATCAATAAAAAAAGAGAGAAAGTAAGAAAGGAATAAGAATGAATAAATCAGTCAGTTGGTTTTATCACTCACCCAAGATCTCTCTAGGTAAGGCTTCTCATGCCAACCTCAGGCTCCACCTTCAAGAGAGCCTCCTTTCAAGAAATGTTTCCAGAGAATTCCCCTCCTTCAGAGCCAGCCTTCTCTCCTGGTCCTCCCACAGAGCAACCTCCTCAGTCCTCCTTCAGAGCCACCTCGCTCAGAGCAAAACCTCTCGACCCTCCCCCAGTCCTCAGACCCCGCTATCTTTAAGGAACCCATCTAAGTTCCCTCCCCTCAGTTCTCACATCTACCAATCACTGTCCATGTCTTCCCTGTGCCAATGGTGGCTCTAGCTTAACCCAGGACCACCCAGAGGTCTGTGGCTTTGCACATGTCTATTGAAGGTCATATTCTCAAATAATTAAATCTTGATCCTTTGCTGCAGCCCTTCCTAAATCCTTTTACTCTGAGTAGGGTGGAGATTGTATTTTCCAAGACCTGGTTCTGTCATTCCAAGTATCTCTACTGTATTAATTCTAAAATCAATCATGACTCAAAGAACTTCCTGTTCTATGCTTAAGCATAGGTCAAAGCCCTTTCCATTGTTCAGCAAAAGGTTTCTGTCCTAAAGCAGTCCCAAGTAGGGAGGAGAAGGATCCTCCCATGCCAAAGGGGTTCACATTCCAATAGAGTTCTTACTATCAGTAGGAAATTTTTTCCAAGTATGGAACTTTCCAATGGTGAAATTTCCAACATTCACAAGTCTAAGAAATTTCAAGGTTTACACATTAGACTGTGAACTCTCTAGAAGCAGGGACTGTCTTAATCTTTCTTTCTTTCTTAATCACCCCAATGCTTAGCCCAATTCCTGGATAAAATATGCTCAATAAATGTTTCTCAGATGACTGATGAGAGAGGACTGGGTATGTCTGAATTCAGAAAGAAAGGAAACAGCAGACAGGGAAAGGTTAAAGTTCAGGAAGAAGTTGAATCAGAAAGATTTAAGTTGCAAAGTGTTGGAGAAGATGGGAAGGGATAGAACCAAAAGTATATGTACAGAGAGGTTGGCCTTGGCAAGAAGAGCTACCTCATTGTCAGAAACATAGGAAACAAAGCAAAGAAACCGAAGATGAATAACGTGAATTTCTAGCACTCTATCCGCAGGACTGTTTGACTTTTTCCAGATCTATTATCAAGGAGACAGAAAATTGGGGGGAGGGGCGGGTAAGGGGGGCAGAGGGAGGGAACGAGAATTGAATGATGAAGGGATAAGAGATCTGGATATGGGCAAAAAATGGGATTAGGAAGGGTGAGGCATTGAGAGATATGGAGTGTTAGATTATGATCAGAGACAGAATGTCAGTTTTTTATTAAGAAGTCTAAAAAATATGACACCAGATATTTCTGGGCAAATCTCACAGAGACTAAGCAAAAAAAAAATGACTCAGTCCCACATACATCAAATTAATAACCAAAAAACTTATACTGCCTCAGCAGCTGACACACTAATCTCAAACTTTTTTTGCAGCCATGATTAGTTCAAAATGATATAGAATTATTAAGTAGCATTATGTACAAGAAGTCTGAGGTTTGTCCACAATGTCAATGAAAAGAGTGGGGGAAAAAAAAGCTAAGTTCAACAAGACTCTCATAAAATCTTATATTAGTATATATCTTTTATTAGACAACATGGGACAGTATTTTCTACCATATCCAATATAAAGTAAAGAAACATTATTTATTAATTATCATAAAGCAGCCTACTGAAATTAAATATAGCATATATCAGAGTCACAGGTAAAGTCAACAACCTTAAAACTAACATTTAAATTGCTCAAGTTGGGTTTTATTTTATTCCATTTTGAAAATATGTACTCTAGCATTATTTCTTCTTAATCCTTATTAATAGATATTGTGTATTGGTTCAAAGGCAGAAGAACTGTAAGCCAATCAGTTAAATGATTTGCACAGGGTCACATAGCTAAGAAGTGATACCAGATTTGAATCCAGGACCTCCTATCTCTGGGCCTGGCTCTCAATTCACTGATCCACCTAGCTGTCCCCTCTGGTGTGATCTTAACATTTAGTAGTTTTAAAAATTATCTTCCAGTAAAACATCTGAATATTAATGTTCTCATATATTTTTCTTTCTGAAAAGAAAATATTAAGAATGGAGAAATAAGCCAGTAATAGGGAATGGGTTAATTGAAATGAGTTATATGAAAACTTATAGACTCATAAATTGTCACAAAGTTTTAAGTGAATTAACTCACCTAATCTTTATAAAAATCCTAAGGAAGTAGATATTACAAATATTATTTCCTTTTTACAAAAAGTGAAATTGAGGTTTGGAGGCATTAGGTGACTTGCCTAAAGTCACTCTGCTAGCAAGGAATATAGATAAAACTTGAACTCAAGTCTTCTGAGTCAAAAGGTTCAAAGCTCTTTCCACTATATTATACTGCTTTAATGACATAATTAAACAACCATTAGAAAATAAAGGCAAACTGGATGAGCAATAGAAAAGTAGATCAATTTCTAACTTTTCCCTAGGAAGAGAAATTTTACAAGGCTCTAATTGGTAAAAGAGAAAATAAAATCCTTACCTCAAACTCTCCAAGTAGCTTAGAAATAAGCAATCCTTTTGGAAATTTGGATGCAACCTATAGAAAAGAAAATTTCAGACTGATTTAACTAGATATTTAGAACTTTGGCTGGCAATACTCAAATATACTTAACTATTCCTAAACTAGATTAGCACCTCCAGAGGATTGAAGCTTCAGAAAACTGAATCTTTTCAGCTTTTGTTTAACCCTTGCTTAACCTATGGGAACTAAGACAAAAGGACAGAGAACATAAATATATATTTCTATAAAATTATCTAGAACTAATTTACTAATATGTTGAACATGTTGATAATCATGAACCCAGGAGTGAAGCAATTTGGTGATAGAAACAATGTCACAGAAGCAACACAAGAGAATGGAAAATAGAGATTTCATCCCATATCTTCTAGAATGTATGTCTCCACTGCAATTTGCTTGGTTCCCACCAGAAATTTGATACATTTCTCCAAGACGAATAACATTTTTTCCATAGTATTTGAAAATATTGGACATTATTCAACAATAATTACTCAATACACTTCTTGTACACCAGGCACTGTGCTAGTACTGGAGTTACATAAAAATAAAAGTTAAGTAGTCTTTGCCTAGAGAGTTCCTAAAGGAACTTGCTTCTTGTTGGAAAAAAAAAATTCCATCCATAGGTTCAAAGAGAAACAGATGCCGGAGAGGCAGAAGTGGCATAGTACAGAATCTTGGAGCTGCTCCCAACTGATCATTACTTTACATTGATGCATTACAAAGCATCTCAGAAGGACAGAAATCAAAACCAGATGAGTAAAGGGGTTCTCCCACTGGACAGAGTGAAAGGTAGGCAGTGAGTGGGGATTCCCACACTATAAGAGAGGGTGGGGGTAAACTGTATGAGTCAAAGTGCAAGCTGACCACCCCTCCCTTCAATCACCTACTTCGCTAGAGTTAAAGTCTGAGCCAGGGAAATCTCCAAATTCTAGGGGCTGGCTGAAAGCATCACAGATTTACCTAAGGGCTGTGCCAGGCCTTGGCAGTGAGACTGAAGGCTAAATAACGGGCAGCCATAGTGGAGGCAGCAAGGGCTGGGAAGATAGCCTCAGGGCAAAACACATTGCATACCATAGACTCACCCTAGAAAATCCAAGCCTAAGCAGCTAAGGAAGATAGCCTTAGTGCAAAAGGCTTTGAAGCACCCTACACAAAAATAGATGTTAGGTGATATTAGTTGAGGAAGTCACTGGCAGCTGAAAATTATCAGGAAAAGTTTCATGTAAAAGGTGACTTTTAAAAATTTCTCAAAATGGTGCACTCTTTTGTCTCTTTTTTAAAAAATTAATTTCTTTGTTGGTTAAAATAAAACTCCTAGATATCTACCTAAATAATGCATCATTTGACAAAAAAATGTATATTTAAAACCGTTTTGCATGTTTTTATTTATCAGTTCTTTTTCTAGTGGAAGATATTCACAATTTAGTCTTCAAACATTATTTTTGTTGTTGAATGTGATGGTTCTTAGTACTATTTGTTTCACTTTTCATAATTTCCAGTAGGGTCCATGGTTTTTAAAAATTAATCTGCTCATCATTTCTTACCCCCCAATCATATGCCACAACTTGTTCAGCCATTCCCCAACTGACGAGCATCCTCTCAGAAAGCAGGGATTTTAAGCAGCAGAAGCAAAGAAGTGAATGGCATTGGGCACAGTCAGTACAAAGGCTCAGAAACAGGAAATGGAATGGAATACACAATCCAAAGTAAGGAGGTCAGTGTTCTCACCAAGTGAGTGATTACAAAGAGCAAAGAAGGAGGCCTAGAACACCTCTTGTAACACACCCATGGATAAAAGGCAGGACAACCAAAAAAGAATATCATAAAAACTCATTAAAAACTATTAGAAAGAGTTCTATAAGAAAGTGGTCAGATCAAATGATGAATACGGGATAAGAAAGAATAGGCTTGAGAAACTTCCATCAGATTTGGCAATTAGTACATCATTGATAAATTTGTTTGGTTGTGTCATGACTGTCAGTCATGTTCTGCAGCATTTGCAGAGAAGCAAAGAAAAGAAGATGGTAGAGAGAGCCCAAGCTTAAAGAATGAGCAGTGATAGGGCAAGGGGAAATAAATTAGAGAGCAGGAGCAAGTGAGTAGCTGAACCAGTTTACTAAAGGGTCAACATTTTCAAGGAAGGAAAAGTAAGAACATAATTGAAGTGATGGATGGGAAGAAACTAAGTAAAAATAGGTCTGGGGGGCTCAAAGAAAAGGTATAGGAAAAGTAAGGGGCAGGGAGGCATGTGGACAGAGAAAGTAAGTTCAAAGTTCTAGATCAAGCAGAAGTATGGATATAAGAGATGCAATTATGGATATATGTCCATTTCTTCTTATGGCTGATGGTGGAAAGGTCATGGAAAACAACTGATGAATGTGAAGGCTAGGGTTTTTAAAGTTCTGGAATATAAAGCTAAGAGTTGAGGAAAAAAGGAGGATTGTGAATAACATTCTGAACTCCTTAGAAAGGAACCAGAATGACTTGTCGAATGTCAGGCAGCCAATCACTAACCGTACAATAATCATTCCAGGTCCTCCAATTGTAAATCTGATATTCTTTCACTATACCAGTCTGCTCCCTCTCCCCCAAATCCCATTGTTCTTATACATTTCCCAGAAATATAAAACACTTACAAATTTTATTTTCTTTTTTAGTTCTGAATTGATGGTCCCTCCTGGTCCAATTTGTGCAATCACTGATTTGAATGTATTTTCCAGCTTCAAAAAATAAAAAAGACAAAACCATGAGTACAAGAAAATAGTAAAAGGTAAAAATATAAAAAAAGATACAAAATGACATCTCCTTTGCTTAAGCAGATGCATTCAAAAGTTTCAACATAAAGCAATAAGTATGTTAGAAACATTCAAGTTATTATTATTCAAGGTTTCTGATAAAAATATTCTCAACTTAGAATTTTCTATCATAATCAATTTTACCTTCTTCAATGGTACTGTACTGTTAGTCAAGTGGAAGAACTTTCACTCAATCAATATATTTTACCTAGAACTTCTCCATCTTAAAGTATTTCTTAGTTAATAGTGTCAGTCTTTTGTTAGTTTTCCAACACATTTCTTTTAAAGGCTAAGAGAACTTCTAAACAAGTCTCTTTAGCATCCCAATAATGCAAAGGATATTATTGACATTAGAATGGATTTCCAATTTTTCCTTTTTCTAAATGATACTTTTCACACTAAGTAAAAAGTTTTTAAAAATCTAGCATCAGACATTATCACATCTAGATTCAAAGTTTAATATTATAAACTTTATATTAAACTTATTTTAACAGCACTTATTTTCAGATATGTACTCATTGTTAGATTAGAATTATTCAAGTTTTTGGGATTTGACTAGGTTCCCTGTGGAAATTAGCATATTTATCCCTAAAAAAACCCAAATTTTGGTATTAAAAAAATCTAGAGCTCTTTTTAAAAAGGATATTTTTTCAATGATTTTAAAAAAAGAAGTACCACTTTCAAAGTTCCTTACCTGGTTCAATTTCTCTGACTGATCCAAAGATGTCTCCATGCCATTCAATTCTGTGTTTTTCAGAGGATATGATGGCTGTTTCAGTGGCTCATTAGCTGAGGCAGGTTCTGGTAAATGTGTCCTCATTATAGGTGCTAGCATGGAGGATGATTTGGGTTGTTTTGTTCCAACTTGTGGTGTTTTACCTTAAATGTATATAAGTGAAGGAAAAAAAAAACCTTATCAAAAGCCAAGCTTATCATTCAACATATTTCTGAGAAATTGACTTTTAATCTACCTCCACAATCTTCTTACGTACTTCTTACTTACACAATCATCTCATTAATAAAACAAGTTTAGGAGAAAGGCTATCAATTACCTCAAATTGGGGAGAAATTATATAATTAAGTTCCTACTTGTTCATTGGCACTTATTTTAACTGAGACTGTAACAGTGATGGACAAACTTCATTTTAATGAGATTGCATTATAAAGTAGAAAGAACATTGGAATAGCACTCTGAACACCTGGAATCCAGCTTGACTAATGGGTAACTTTGGGCAAGTAATTTACTTCTTTGAACCAGCTTTCTCTTTTATAAAAAAGTAAAAGAATAAATTATGTATATGAAGATATACAGACTTAGATCTCTCTTACTTGACTTTAGAGATAAATTTGGTAAATGTGGTTAATTTAGCTTGACATTTCCCTCCATAGCTCCATTCATAAAACAAAGCTGTTCCCTTGATGAAAGAAAAAAAAATCTTTCCAAAAGTATTAAACTTTCATCAAGTGCATTTTCCTGCTAAATCTTGCAAGTCTATACTGCCTGTTTTTCAAGGATCTTGAGAAGATCAAATAAAAATCTATTTAAAAATTATATCACTTTGTAAACCATTAAGCATAAGAAAAATTAAGACAAAATGTAAAGTATTATTACACCACAAACAGTACCAGAGTTCTTCAAGTATTATTAAGCAGTGACATCATTGCTGACTGGAAAAAGACGCAGAACTATCAAATAGTCAGAAAAACCACTCTTTAATCAAGGAAAGGGGTTCAGTGCTAAATTAGGCTTCCAGGAAGAACTTGAGCTACACATTCACACAGAGCTCAGAGGATTAGAACTCTGGTCAATTTGGTCACTGACCCCTGGGAGAGCCAATCCTACTGGATTGACAACTCCAAGGAGCCATTAAAGTGGGAAGCTTAAATACCTTTCTAAGGGAACACAGGGGAGGGAGGAAGAGGCTGAGGGTGAGAGAGACAGTTGATTGACTTTACAATGGTAACCAAAGGGAAGGATACAGTCAAAGGCTGGGCCACCTTGGTCAAGGACTTTGGCCTAAGGAGAGAAATTGGGACAAAAGAGATACTTGACACCTGTTGGGATTAACCATCCTCACTTAAACTACTTTAAGGTCTATTGTTAGTCTGAGACTCCTGATGTTGGACTTTCCCCCAGGGAGAGACTCTCACGTGACAAGGTCAAACCTGAGGTTTTCACCTTCAAGCTAACTAAACTGAGGGTCATCTAATCTTACTAGGCTACAAGTTTGAGGGCTTTTTGATTCTGTGTTGACACAATAAAAACCCATCAAATTGGAATTTGCATTCCTTTCCTTGATTAAAGAGTGTTTTTTTCTGACTAGTAGTTCTGTGTTTTTTTCCCAAGTCAACAAATGGAGGTCCCACCAAGATTCCAAAGTCCCAGCTGCCTGAGCCACCATGCTAACAAGGACCGCAAGACCTGAGGTACCCACATAACTTGTTTGGGGTTGAGTAAGGAGTCCGGTTAGCAGAGGGACCAGGTAGGAAAAAAGGACTTGGTCTTGTGTATTTGGGAGTGACCCACTCTTTAATTAAGGGGGCTTAAGTGGTGGTCTGTGGGTTGCACAGAGAGTCACTGAATCTAAAGCCTACCCTGGGGCTGCTGGAATGGGGAACAGCATATCTGTGTCTCTAGGAGGAGGTGGGGGCAGCTGGCAGGAACCACCTAATAATATGGCCACAAATTATATATTTTCAAGATATGATTCTAGTGCAGGCAAAGGTTTGGCTAAGATGGCAGACAATATAAGAATCTGACCCCAAGGTAAGTTGGACAAAAATGGAGTCTAGTTCAACCTGACTATAAGGTCCAAGCTTGGCTAGGTTTTTGGATATGTGTCTGTCGGTGCATGTGTATGTGAGTGAAGCAGTGTCTACGCTAGGAGTAAGGGCAAGGAGAGTGTAGTTCAGATGCGTGAATGATTGGCTAAAAACTTTGAATGGGAAGCTGAGCTGGAGTTTGGGAGCCCAAGTGTTCATTTGAAGTTCTGGGTAACTGCTTTAAGTCAATTAAAATAGAGAAAGGTTCTCCTGGCTTGAGATGCTATGACTTAAGGTTTAAATGGTTGTAAATTTTTTTGTGAAAAAGGTTCTCATAGAAGCTTAAGAACTTAAAAGTTCTGGATTTCTTCTCAATTTTCTGTGGGGTTTTGCTTATATTGTATGTCTATAAAGTTGTGTTAACAGTTAATTCCTCCCAAAAGCTGAAAAGGTGAGATAGGTGCTGGTGACCTAGATATATGAATATCCAGCAGGAGGCAAAAGGAAGTCCAGAAATTCATAACTTTAATCTTTTCTTCCTAGTTTTGGTATGGTTAATGTGTGAATTATTGTATATCAAGTGCAGTTAATTTTTAATGTTGACAATAATATGCATTTTATTCTACATATTAATTTGTTGATTTGAGTGCTGCAATTTCACATTTTTGTCAAGCTATTGTTTATTTCCATAGAACATGGTTTTTCTGATTAACATGTGTATGTTCTGAAGTAAAGAAAGCTCATTTTAGATTGGTAAATAGCAGACCTGGCTGGTCATTGTGTTGTTGTAAATGAACAAGAAATATTTAGAAAAAAGACTTTGTGCTAATAGTAAAAACCCTGAGCATTTTTAACTGACCAACAAATTTCCATTTAAGAAGCCATTTTTGGCTTAGGCCAAAGAAAGGTGTAGAGCACAGCTGAGAGAAAGGAGCCACAGGTAAATTAGAGTAAAAAGTAAAAAAAAAAGAGTAAAAAGATAAAGAGAGAAAATAATTGGATAAGTATTCTAATTTAAAGGTAATTTTAAGCTTTTTCCTTAGTGATCCTAAGTTTTGTGTTTGGTGAGAAATTTTTATGGGTTTTATTTCTGGAAAAGTAAAAGAACCATGAACTATTGCCTGATATTTAGAGTTTTAAGGTAAATTTCCAGAATTCAACCATTACAATAGATAAGTTTTTGTTTTAAAAGACCAGTGAATCCTGATTGTTTCCTATAGTGATTTACCTTTAATTTTTCCTTTTTAAGTGGAGAGAACTAATCTGATTTGGCATTTATTTTGTGAGCATTATTTTTTTCTGACAGATGATCATTGGCACATGACTACTATTAAAGAAAGGAATTCCCTATCTAGGGGAACTTCTAGAAATTTTCTAAGGAAGCCTTGCATTTCACCACTCCAGTTCTGGAGTGTAGGTGAAGTGATTAAAACTTATTAAGTTTAGTAGATTTCTTGTTAAAAAGAATTTATTTAGAGAACCACTGGAGTACTATTGTCTCTAAACGCCACCTAAGCAGCCAGATTTTCCTGCAGCCTAGAATCTAAAGGATTCTTGAAGAAGACATTTCTATGAGAAATTCAAAGGAACCCCCAAGATGTCACTGGGACTGATAAGTACTTGCCTTTCTTAACTGCTTTCATTTTGCCTTTTAGTTTTCTGTAGCAGACAAAAACTTGCCATTTGCTTTCCCCTGAGAATTATATTTACCCTGAACAAAGTCCCTTTTAAGTATAGAACCTAGAAAAAAGAATTATTCCCCAAATTTAGCTAAAGTAGGGAAGGTTTAAAATAGTAGCATTTTACCTTGTTAAGAGGTTTAAAGGTAATATCTGTTAAATTTGAGAATTTGCAGCAGGAATTCCAGAGTGCTACTTCAGTATAGGCCTAGAATTGCAGAATGTGTTTTGTCTCAAAGTAGTATCAGAAGAATTTAGAAAAGAAATGATGGAAATTAGAAATAATTGTTAATAATAGAAGATAATTTATTGCCAATTGAAAAGTATACTCAAAATTAATTTAGTAAGGCTAGAACTCAGTTAAATCAGATCCCATGATACTGCCACAACAAGAGAATTATTTTCACAATAATTTTTATCTATAGGCTTTTTACACTGGCTGATTCAGTTGAAAAATTATTTTTCATACAAAGTAGCAGTTAATAGTTAATAGCCTAAGCTATTTAAGCATGATTATAGGTAATAAGTAGTTAAAGATGAATGAAAAGTTTTTAAGTCCTGAGCATCTCAACCTCACCAATGGGGGGTGTGAGAGGTTAAAAATTTAGGAAAGTTAGAAGCATTTTTAATATTGAGAATTTTTGGAGTTAATTTTGAGACTTTTTAAATTTGACTTTTAAAATTGTTTTGAAGCTGAAATTGTTAATAGTTTTTTAAAAATATGATTTTTGTAATAGAATATTTAAGTAGAATTTACTTGGTATTAGATGACATTTTAATTTTTGGCCACGGAATGGGGGAAGGGCCATTTTCAGATTTATAAGCCCTGAATAACCCGTGATGTGGATTTTATTTTTGCCTTTATATTTCTATAGTTTGTAGGATTGCTTTTTATATGATTATTTTGGTAGGAGTAAGGCAATCTTTTGAAAGGGAACTAGGCCAACGAACCCGGGGGAAATAAGCACCCTACCTAGGCCAATGTACCCTGTGTGATGAACACCTTGACCTTTCCACCCTGTGTGATAACCACCTTGACCCCTCCACCCTGTGCGATAACCATATTGACCCCAGGTAAGCTCCATGGGTATATAAGCCTGCCTTAAAATTGCTTCGGGGAGGACCTGCCTTGGGATCCTCCCTATGCGTGTGGAAGTGTGTTACAATAAACTACCTCTCTGTGCTGATTGCAGCTCTGTTCTGTTCCTTGGCCCCTAAACGGACCCTAACACTTTCTGATTAAGCATATAGCTTAAATAATTTTATAATTAGTATAAAATAGCCATTAATAGAATTAATAATAAGGAATTGCAAACTAAGATTAGCAGTGTGGATAATCTTTATAGTGAGTCAGTATATTGGGAATTGATCAAGTCCTGTTAGAGAATGTGTTTATGGATTTCTCTTGTTTTCCCTTACAACAAATGAAGCTATCTGCACAAAGGAGAAATCAGCAGGAGAAAAGGATGCTGAAGCTATTTTATCAGGACCCACTATGGGGACCCACAGGATTCAAGAGACTAAAGACTTTGTGGAGAGTGAGGTAATGTTGTGTTGTCAAAATTTGCAAAAGGTAGACTGCCTACCTTTCTCTGGCACAAGTGTCAATGCACAGAGCACTTGGGGAGTGCTCTCAAATGCCAATTGCCATACCTGTTCTGACAGGGTTCAACCCTATTATCACCCATTTGTTCATTTGTTTGGTCAGAAGGGCATTCAGCCTTGGCTAAAAGGGGGGTGTGTCAACTTGGAATCTAGAAGCCCCCAAACTTGTAGCCTAGAAAGATTTAATGATTCCCAGTTTAGTTAGCTTGAAGGTGAAAACCTCAGGTTTGACCTTGTCACATGAGAGTTTCTCCCTGAGGGAGTCAATAGACCTTAAAGTAGTTTAAGTGAGGATGGTTAATCCCAACAGGTGTCAAGTATCTCTTTTGTCCCAATGGTTTCTCCCCTTAGGCCAAAGTCCTTTACCTAGGGGCCCAGTCCTGGGCTGGATCCTTCCCTTTTGTGTCCACTGTAAAGCATCAGTCCCTCACTGTTATTCAAGTCTAGGACTCCTCATTTTTCTTTGTTACCACTGTAAAGTCAATCAACTTTCTCTCTCATCCTCAGCCTCCCCCCTTTACCCCATCATGTTCCCTAGAAAGGTATTTAAGCTTCCCAACTTTAATAGCTCTTTGGAGTTGTCAGAGAGACCAGTTTCAATCCTCAGAACTCTCCATGGGTGTTAGTGCCCAGCTCTATGTGGAGGCCTAATTTTGCACTGAACCCCTTTCCTTAATTAAAGAGTGATTTTTCTAACTATTTAATAGTTGTGTGGTTTTTTCCAAGACAACAACCAGATTGGCTAGAAAACTGGTGTCAGTGGATTATATTCTTCATTAACTATCTAATAAGTCTAATAATAATTAACTGCATAATAGTCTGTGGAGACAACCTTCAACTACACTTCAACTATACTTTTTACTACTCTTTAAAAAGAAGTAAATAAGGGGAAAAAAACTGAATTTGTTACCTATGCTCACTCTTACCTGCAGGTAATCCCCTCTTCTGATCACTTGGTAGATTTCGCTTTAAGGTCAACAAAGAACCTGCCCTGGTCTGCTCAACAGCAATGATATCTGAAGCTGCACTCAGCACTTCAAACATAGAAAGAAATCCATATTGCATGTATTGGAATGATCGTCCAAATCGTTTTGCAAAAGCCTTTTCAAAATCAGAAAGGAGTATTGGTGAAAAAGCCAAGAGGTCCCTTAGCTCACTCTTTACCACAGCTGGAAGAATGGGAGGTATCCTTCCTCGGTAAGGTAGTCTCCGACGAGAGCCAGAACTAGAACCAACATTTGCCCTTCCTTTCTGTGATGAATTGCGAAGTTTGTTACTACTCCTCTGTTTTGCAACCAAACTTGCTATTCCTTTGGTGGTTTCATCTGGAATGGCTGAGAAAATGGAAGAAAAAGGTACCTTAAAAATTCTGTAGTTCCTCCTTAATCTCCTGAGAGACATAATCTTTTAATTTTATTTGGCACTAATTAGTTTATATTATTTGTATGTGTATGTATATAATTATATACATAGGCATACATACATAAATATGCATAGTTGTTATATTGTCTGGCGTTTTGATTGGGCCAAATGCCCGGGCTTCTATGTGGCTCAGGTGTAGAGATGGGAGGTCCTGGGTTCAAATTTGACCTCAGACAAGTGCTGTGTGACCCTGGGCAAATCTTTTAACTCTTATTGCCTAGTCCTTATCATTCTTCTGCCTTGGAATCAATACACAGTACTGATTATAAGATGGAAGGTAAAGGTTTTTCTTTTTCTTTTGAACCAAAGCCAGAAGAATCCTTAAAGATTACATCTAGTATTTTCCCTTTTTCCTATAATTTCCTGATTTTTGGTTGCTTGAAGCAACCAAAAAGACTTTCCAGAGTAAAGAAAGGAAAGGCAAAAATATTACTTATTAATAACTCTTAGATTTGAAATCCATGTAAAATGGCTTGATAACCATAAAGGTACCTTCCATCTCTAAATTTGTGATCCTATTAATCAGAACAGAACTGAATCTGAATTCTGGTAGTGATCATTTACTAGATATGTGACCTTGTGCAGGTCACCGAACATACTGAGCCTTACTCCTCTTACTCTGATATCTCATTCATCACAGCATGAAGTAACCTAGAGTTCAGAAAGGCCATGCTGGAAGAGTTTTTGGAAGACTAAACTAGCTAAATGGAGAAATGCTTATTATCAATAAAGATACCTGACAATAAAATTTTCAGACATGACAACCAAATAAAAGAAAAATGGAAAATAAAAACAGCTGTTGGTCATGTATATGGCCCTTTCCGAAGAACGAAGAAGAGGGCAGAGAATGCTAAGAAATAAGAGTTCTTAGACCAAGAATTAACAGCGTGAGAACTTTGTTCAATGATACGATATTGGAAAAACTAAATTTCATCAGTTTTGGTCCTCCTTGCCATAAATGAAACCAGAAGAAGCAAAATAAATAAGTTGTCAGGTGTGGTTTATCATTCTTCCAAATGTTTTTGAGATATTTCATGGAATATCTGGTCAACTGATTTTTTTTGAAAGACTAGACTATACATCAAAATCCACATAAGACAAAGGTATAGAGAACCCTTACAAAGAAATCAATGAGAGCTTCAAAATTTAAAGTATAATTTGGCTCACAGTGAGTTCAATGCAGAAGTAGGAACAGGTAAACAGAAAAAAAAAACATACTGGAAAAATTGGTTCATGAGTAAAGAAAGAGGTCAAGTACTGTAGACAACACTCAAGCCTCACATCTATACACCATTAATACTTTAAGAAAAGAATCTTAAGATGCTCACATAGTAAGCACCAGATAATATTTTTTAAATGATACTGATTATTGATAGGAAATGACTTGTTACTGATGTGGGAGTTATTCTTGAATCAAGTGCCTGTACAGTACAGTATAGACTCTGGGCTTGTTAGAGTAATAATTAAAATTTTAAAAACAAAGAATAAACAGGAGAAAATGGTATGCAATTATAATAATAACTTTGGTCTGACCTATTTACACAAGTTCTCAATGAATGTAGATAATTGGGAAATTCACAGAGAAAAGGAAATCAATACAGAAATGATGATAACTTCATATAGAAGTTCAAAAGATATAAATTGTTGTAATGACCAAAAATGTCTAAAATCCACCTTCATCAAAAAATCTGACTCACTTGTTAAGTTAGAAAAGATATGGTAATCAAATGCTAGCTCCAACTGAGACTAAAAACTAACTTCTAAAACCATGTGGAAAAGGATGGCAAAAGATCTTGAGCACAGTGCTGTCTCACAAAAGCAATGGAGTAAAGATCCAATGAAAAGGAGCATTTGAGAGAATCTAAGGATGAAACTGAAAAGGAGATTAACAGACAATAGATTAAAAAGATTTACAAAGATTTTTCACCATCAATGACAGTTGAAACCAAAGGACATTTGAACTTGAAATTAGGGAAGGTAGTAATGGGACTTGAAGAGAACATAAAGATGGAAAAAACAGCTGGTCTAAATCAAGTGTACACAGTGGATGTCAGCACTAGAGGTGACAATTTTAAACATGTTGTAGGATCTAATTTCAATGAATTTAAAGGAAAGGAAGGGGAAAATGGCATGGAAAAAAATATTAGAATTATTGAGAAGACAGAGAACAATAACTACCAAACCATATGCCTACTTTTGCAATATCAAATTATGAGAATAATCTACACATGTATCATGGTCAACCTTAGCAGGGGAAGAGGAAGAGGCAAGTTTTCAAAAGTATAATATTTATCAGTTGACAATATCTTACCATCACACAACTGATCTGAGATGTATATGTGGACAAAGGGAATATAATAATATAATATAATGTAATGTAATGTAATTAATATAATAAAGGGGATATAATGCTAGGCATGGAGGTCAGATCCAAGTTCAATTTTAGCGCTGGACAATTACTAGCTATGTAACCCTTGACATAAGTTACTTAACCTTGTTGCCTTCATTTTCCTCATCTGTAAAATGAACTGGAGAAGGAAATGACAGACAACTCCAGTATCTGCCAAGAAAACCCCAATTGGGTCACATGACTGAAATGAATGAACAACAAACAAAATCTAATCCCATGTTTGACAGTAAATTTTATTTGGTAGAAATATTGATTTAAATGTTTTTCCCCAACAAAGTACCTACCATTTGTGTTAAAATTATAAAAGACTTAAAAAAAAAAACCCAACCCAAAATAACTAAAACAGGGGCAGCTCAGTAGACAGCCAGGAGATCACGGGTTTAAATATGACCTTAGAAACTTCCTACCTGTGTGACTCAGGGCAAATCACTTAACTCCCACTGCACGGCTCTCACTTGCTCTTCTACTTTCTTACTAAAGTATTGATTCCAAGACAGAAGGTAAAGGCTTTTCTTACACACACACACTCACTCTCTCACTCACACTCTCTCTCTCATATTATTAATTAACTAGGACTTTAGAAGAACTAAGGCTTCTAAAGAACCAAAAGAGGGCAAAGGAGAGGCACAGGGTGAGTATAGGTATGTTGCCACACATTACAAAACCTGGAATTACAAAGGAGGATGTCATCTAACAAATGTCTAGAGTAAAAGTTGAGCTGCTCATATAAAGGATAATCAATAGCCCGCTCATGCTCTCTATTGGTGTCCTCACAGTATCAAAAGTAATAAAGAAAGGCCCCCAGAATGTTGGGTGAACCCTTCAGTAAATTTCTGGGAAGACAAAGACAAAAGTCACAAAGGATGCTAGATTAAGTTGTGTCCAGCATCTTTGCAGGGAATCAATGGGTTCACAGATTCACTGGAATATAAGAGTCCCGATTTTCTGCTTAGGTAAGATGAAAAAAATATTCATACAAGTGACCTTGTAGATTATTCCATTAAGTACTTTGTATCCTTTAAAGTTATGTCATTGCCTTCAATTAGCTTCAGTTTCCTCAGGCTTAAAATAACTTCATTTAGATTGGATCATGGAACTACAGATTTAGAGCTGGAAGAGATTCCATTCTCTTAAAAGAGTTCCTTCTAGCTCTAATTCCTGGGATATCTTTGACAAGTCAGAAAACGTATCTTTAGGTTAATTTTTTCTTAGAACTGACCCAGGACAGGGCCTAAAAGCCTACCTTTAAGGATGACGGTGCCATCACCACAGGGGCAGACGCTTACCACATCAGGCATATCCAATACCAGCTCCATGGTGGACCGATAACCAAGAATTCGAAGAGGCAGGTGATTACCAACCATTGAGAGGTACTCCCTCTCCAGCTGCTGTGGGGTCAAACCATCTTTGGTAGAGATGAGGAGGGACCGTATCTCCTTCCTCAGACATTCCTGAATTCTCTCCTGGTCAGACATGGCTCCTTCACTAGAGAAGGATAAAACAACACAGGTGCATGAAAAAAGGCAGTAGTTCTGATTTTTAATATTAGCAGTGAAAAAGGCATACAGAAGCCCAGGGGCTGGCCAGGTCGGCAAGCGTTTATTGAGCGCCTGAGGTGTGCCTGGCAGCAGGCAGAGTTCCTGGATATGAGGAAAAGTCTGGCCTTGTCCTCGTTGTGCGGCCAGTCTGAGCTGTCTTCTCCACGGGATGGTTTACTCAAGTAGGGGCCCGCCAAGCCCCCAGAGAGATCTGATCTTGGCGGTGCACCGCAAAGATAGGTGCACAAGCTTTCTCCCACCACGAGACGGCCCCCAAGGCGAGCCGGACCCCCTCGCTCTGTCCACCCGGAGGAGGCCGCCCCGTAGATCTCTTCGATCAGCCTGGCCTGCTCCTGTCCGCCTTTCCCCCTCCCCCCTCCCGGCGGCCCCTTCCCCTGGCCTGGCACGACCCACTTCACGCGGCCCGACCCTGGCCCCGCAACGTTCGCTCCCCGCCCGCTGCCCCCCAACGTCCGCGCACGGGCCCAACGTCTCCTCAGGCCGCTGAGGCCATGCCGGGTCGGGTCGGGTCGGGTCGGGTCGGGTCTCAGCGCGAGGGAGCAGGGCGGGGCCCGGCAGGCGGCTTCGACGCGGCCGGGGGCGAGAGCGGCCCTTTCCCGCCGCTCACCCGCTGGGCTGGGCCGCGGGGCCCCCGTTAGAGCTCGGCTCGCCTCCCTCGCCGGCCGCCGCGGCCGCTGCCGCCGCCGCCGCCGCCGCCGCCGCCCCCGCCTCCTCCTCCGGCTGCCCGCGGTCCAGTGCGCGCGGCGAGACGGGCAGAAGAGCGAGCTGTGAAGGAGGGGCCTCGCGCCTGCGCAGCAGCACCTGCCCTTCCGGACACCCGGGAGGCGGGACGCCGGGCGCCTGGCGGGAGACTGCGCGAGGCAGCCGGGGCCCCGGGGACGGTTGGAGCGCCGCGAGGCCGAAGGAAAGGGCCAGGAGCGGGGGCGTCGCCGTCCTCCCCCGCCCCCTGCGGCCCGGCCCCTGCTCGGCCGGGCCACGCGCGCTCGCGTCGTCCCAGGCGCGGGCCGCTCCCTCGGGGGCCGCGGGCCGGCAGCTCGCCGCCGGGGCTTCGGCGGCGATCGGGGGCCAGGAGCTCGGGCCGGGGCCCGCGGCCTCGGCGACGGCGGCGGGGATGGGGAGCCGGCAGCTCGCCCTCGGGGCCCCGGAGCCCCGCCCCGGGCCGGCGGCCGTTAGCTTCAGCAGCAGCTACGGCGGCGGGCGCGGCGGGGACAGCAGCGGGCGCGGCGGGGACAGCAGCGGGCGCAGCGGCGGGCGCAGCAGCGGGCGCGGGCAGGGGCATCTCAGAGCGGCCGGGAGTAGAGCGAGGCCGGAGCCCAAGCACCAGCGGCACATCCCCCGGGGGAGCGGGAGCGGAGCTGCCCCGACGACGGGGACGGCGACCCGGAGGAGGAAGGGCGGGGGCGGCGTCGGCGCCAGCGATAGGGGCCAAAGGGGCCTCGTGCCCGGCCGGGTCCCAGCGGCGGGTGGGTGCTGCCCCCTTTCCAGCTAGAGTGGCCCTGGAGGAGGTAGGCAAGTGCAGTCCTGCGGACACCGCCTCCCCTTTGGGTTCTAAACTTTGGGGAGGACTGGGATGCCCGAGAGCCTAGTGGAGTATACAGATCTCTGGTTCCATCCCTGGACCAGAGTAACTGATGGAAAGTCCAACATCAGCCAGGAAACCATTAGCAAGAAATGCAAGATGTAGCACACTTAGGGAGCCCTAAGGAAATCCCAGAGTGCTTCCATCATCTCCTTCGACTCCCACTTTCAATCCCACTGCCCCAGGAGGTCTGTCATTCAACCTTTGCATGAAGACTTCAAGTGAGGAGGAGCGCTACAGTCCAGACAGTTTATTCCACTTCGAAATAGTTCACCAATCATTATTAATTTTTTCCCTTTGCCTAGAAGAAATCTTTTCTACAGCTTCACCTCAGTGTTCCTATTACTGCTTCCTTTTTGGGAAAGAAACTCTTCTCTTGTGCTCACAAGACTTTCAGATATTTAAAGAGACTTTTCCCACCTTGCCTGCTCTCTGGATGTTGTCCACCATGTCCTTAAAATAGGACAGCCAGGTTGCTGACTATCATTTTAGGAGAACAGGCTAGCTCATTTTGTAAAATTGAGGGAGATTGGGCCAGATGCCTTTGGGGTTTTTTCTTGCTTTTAAATCTATCATCCTACAACTCATATCTCTTGTGTCTTGAACACTATGCCTCATTTAATCCAGCATATTTTAGTTTGATTGAGGGCCCTTTCCATTTTTTTGGTACATGTGTCCTCAGCATCTAGTACACTAGCTTGTTAGTAGATACTTAATAAATATTTCTTAATTGGTTGAAAGCTGTCATTATGAATTTGCAGACCATTTCCTAACACTGTGATCTACTTTAGTTTTTTCATTCTTATTTAACATCCCTTTTAAATTTTCAGTTACAAATTCCCTCCCTTCTTACCTCTCACCCCCCTCAGCTACTCAGAACGCAAGCCATATATCAGTTATGCATGTGAAATCGTCCAAAACATTTCCGCATTTGTCTTGTTTTTGTTTTTTAAAGCAAGAAAAATGAGAAAATTATACTTCAATTTGCACTCAGTTCATCAATTCTCTCTGCATTTTTTTCATGATGTGTTGTTCAGTCCTGCTGATTCTTTCTAATATTGTTTCAGGTTTAATTAACAAAAATACTGTAGTGGTCTGCCATTTTCTTCTCCAGCTCATTTTATAGATATGGAGAAAGAAAAGCAGGTTTAAGTGACTTGCCCAGAATTCCACAGCTAGTGTCCAGGCTAGATTTGAAGTCAGGAAGATGAGTCTTCCTGAGACACCAGGTCTGGCACTATTTACTGAGTCATCTAGCTGCCCTTTTCATCATGAGACCTTTGGAATTGTCTTGGATCATTGTTTTGATCAGAGTAACCAAGTCTTTCACAATTGATTATTACTAAAGCATTACTGTGCACAATGGCCTCCCAGTTCTCACTTCACTTTGATCAGAGTAACCAAGTCTTTCACAATTGATTATTATTAAAACATTACTGTGCACAATGGCCTCCCAGTTCTCACTTCACTTTGATCAGAGTAACCAAGTCTTTCACAATTGATTATTACTAAAACATTACTGTGCACAATGGCCTCCCAGTTCTCACTTCACTTTGTCAGTTCATAAAGGTCTTACCATGTTTTTCCGAAACCATACCCCTTGTCATTTTTTTAGCACAGTAGTACTCTATCACCATTATATGCCCCAGTTTGTTCAGCCATTCCCCAGTTGATGAACATCCTCTTGATTTCCCATTCTTTGCCACCACAAAAAGAACTGATAGAAATATTTTTGTACTGTAGGTCATTTAGAGACCAAGTGCCAAACTGCAACTCTCACAACATGTGAGCTGTCCCCTTACCCCAGACAGGGGAGGTAGGCTGCTGGGTAAAGGGGCAGATGATGGGAGAAATGTCCTCAGGATCAGTGGAGAGGGGGAAAAGAGCAGCCCCCTTCAGCACATAAGTTCACCAAGAGCAGTATAGGTACTTTTACTTTTTTAAAATTTTATCTCTGATGTACAGACCTGGCAGTGGTATTACTGGATCAAAAGGTTATGCACAGTTTTATAGCCCTTCTCTCATCTAGTTTTTAAAAATATGTTTGGGGTTTCCTGTCTTGACATTCAGAGTCCTCCAAAATCTAGCTCCAAACTATCTAGCCCTATCATATACTACTTACTCTCCATCATGTATTCTTAATTTCAGCCAAACTAGACGGCTTTCAATTTTTGCTTACCCATCTAGATTTTTACACAGAATAGACTCCTTTCTCCTTTTCCCCCAATTTCCATCTACTGAAGTTTTCCCCCTTCCATATATTATTTCTATAAAGCTTACTCCAAAGTGAAAGTAAAATCTCTTCAAATTTCTCATAGCACTGCCTGGACCTTGCCAGTCCCAAGTTCCCAATACCCTTTTTAAATGGTCCTTTGAGACCCTAGCAAGAGGAGGCTATATGATCTAAAGAAAATTTGCTTCACAAATTGGGAAGTTCCAGCCCTTTCTCTGTTGATAAATAAAAGTCGCAATTAAGGGTTGTAAGAAGTAGGCTCCAAGTCCATTATTTTACAGATGAGGAAACAGTAAAAATACTTTTTAGTCTTAGTAAACTTTTTAAAAGTTAAATGGCTTAACTAAAGTCACAGGTAAGTTAGCAGAGACTGGATTAGAACTCGGGTCCTCAGTCTAGTTGGAATTCTTCCCACTATTCGTGTTTCATTTTTTTAGCTAAGCAAGTTGTTCCAAATAACCCTCCCACACACCACCCATTTGATACATGTCCATTGTGTAACCCAGAATTGGAAATACTGGAGCTTCTAGTATCTATGTAGCTGATAAGAATGCCCCCTGATTTGCAACCTAAATAACCTACTACAATCTAGATAATCCAAATTATAGATGTCTTTGTATCCCCAGTGCTTTGTATATGGTAAGAACTTTGAATATAACTTTTAGGCAGGAACTGGTTGTCCATTGTATCTCGGATGTCTGGCATGTAGTAATTGCTTAATGTTGATTTTTTTTATCTAATTAAAATCATGCTTTCTGTCTAAGTATTTAAAGGGCCTTCATGTAAAAGGATTGGCATTTTGTTAGGGCCCAGAGGGCAGAACTAGTGACACTGTGGGTGAAATTTAGCAGATGGACACATTTTCATCCACTATAAAGAACTTCCAAATTCTTAGAATTGCTCATAAATAGTTAGAGAGACAGTGTCATGTAGAGTTTTGGCCTGCAAGTCAGAAAACTGAATCCTTCCCCTGACAGTAGCTCAGTGACCTTGGATGGGCACATCACTTACCCTCTTGGAGCCTCAGTTTTTTCATCATAAAATGGAGGTAATATTCCTGTACTTATAGTATGTCACAAGTGCTTGGGAGTACTAAAAATAGATGACATACTTTAAGTGGTTTGTAAATTTTTAAGTGCTTATAATTATCTGCCATTGTTATTAAAAGCAATGAGTTCCCTGCATTAGGACGCAGTGAGCTCCCCATCCTAAAGACCAGTTGCCCCTCCCCAATTTGGTTCTCCTCAGTAAGCAGTTCCAGGTAGCTTTCATGCTTCACAGTCAAAAGGAAGAGAGGTTGAGATCTGAGTTCTCCTCAGTAACCAACTAGGGACCTCCTTATTTCCCATTGCAAATTCCTGAGTTATTAAATCTTCCAACTCAATTGGGGGTCTCCATCATTTCCTAGTACTAGTCATCGAGATCAGCTCTTCAAGCTCAATGTGCAGTTAGGAGAACCTTATCTCATAAGTCCCCAAATAGAATAAAAATAGGTTGTCCCCAAGCTTTTACATGGTTATCAAGAATGGCAATTGATCACCATCTAAAACACCCACAACATACAAAATTAATACAGGGTAATGGGCAGTGCAGATGGACATTAGCCACAGGGGAAATAAAGAAAACCTTCATGTTTAAGATGGTGTTTGAGCAGAATTTTATAGGAAATAAGAGGAGGAAGAGCATTCCTGGCATGAGGATAGCTAATGTGAAGGTGTGGAGATAAGAAATGGAGTGTCATGTATGAGAAAAAACAAGTTCAATCTAGCTAAACGCAGATGACAGCAAGGAGAATACTTTATAATAAAGTTGGAAAGATAGACTGGGACCAGATTGGGGAAAGTTTTAAAAGGATCTTAAAGACTGTAAGGAACCATTGGAGTTTATTGATTAGGAAAGCAAAATCAGCTATGGAGGGAAATACAGCAAGACTGGGGAACTGATTAGATATGAAGTGCCTAGAAGGATGGTGGTATAGTTGACAGAACTAGGGAAGTTTAAGAGAGGGAAAGGTTTGGGGAAAAAAATAGTTCTATTTTGGTCATGTCCAATTTGAGATACCATCCAGTTGTAAATGTCTAATAGAGCAATAAAAATGCAGTGTTAGAAAGAAGAAGAGAGGTTACAGCTAGAAAGATTAATCATTAACATCAAGATGACCATGGGAGCTGATGAGCTTACCCACTGAAGTGTAATAGTAAGCATGCTGCTTATAGCCATAGTTATTCAGTTGTGTTCAACTCTTCCTGACCCCATTTGGGGTTTTCTTGGCAAAGATATTGGAGTGGTTTGTCATTTCTTTTTCCATTTCATTTTAAAAAATTAAATAATTTAATTTAGAATATTTTTCCATAGTTACATGATTAATGTTTTTTTCTCCCTTCCTCCCACCTCTCCCATAGCCAATGAGCAATTTCACTGGGTTTTACATGTGTCATCAATCAAAACCTATTTCCATATTATTGATGTTTGCACTAGGGTGATCATTTAGAGGCTACATCCCCAGTCATATCCCCATCAACACATGTGATCAAGCAGTTGTGTTTCTTCTGTGTTCCTATTCCCACAGTTCTTCCTCTGAATGTGGATAATGTTCTTTCTCATAAATCCCTCAGAATTGTCCTATTGTTGCTAGTAGAGAAATCTATTATGTTCATTTGTGCCACAGTGTATCAACCTCAGTGTACAATGTTCTCCTGGTTCTGCTCCTTTCTCTCTGTCAATTCCTGGAGGTTGTTCCAGTTCACATGGAATTCCTCCAGTTCATTATTCCTTTGGGTACAATAGTATTCCATCACCATTTGTTCAGCCATTCCCCAATTGAAGGGCATCCCCTCATTTTCCAATTTTTTGTTCCCAGAAAGTGTGGCTATACATATGTTTGTACATGTTCCATCTCATTTTATAGATGAGGAAACTGGCAAACAGGGTAGTGATTTTCCCAGGTTCATATAGTCAAGAAGTATCAGACCAGATTTGAACTCAGATCCACCATTCTATCCGCTGTCTCACCTATAGAGTACATGATATGGAAGATGAGCCAACAAAGGAGCTTGAGAAGTTAGGTAAGGGAAGTAAGAGAAAGCAGTTTTGCAAAAACTTCAGGAGGAATAAATGGTAATAGCAAAGAATGCAAAGGAATCAGAAAAGATGAGGATTGAGAAAAGATTTAACAATTAGATTATTGGTAACTTTGAAAAAAAACAGCTTCAAGTATATGATGCAATCAAAAGACAGGGTGCAGCAGGTTGAGAAGTGAGAGAAGAAATGAACCTTGTAGGACAAAGACTGGAAAGCTAGAAAGAAGGAAAAGTAGTAGACTGTAGTTCTAAAAGCCTTAGAAGGAGCCTGTAGAATTAATAGTGGAAAATGCTACAAAAGCATGAGGAATGAGAAAGGAACATTAAATTTAATTATTGAGGGTTCATTGGTGACCCTTGAGAAAGCCATGTCAGTAAAGTGAAGACATACAAAGCTGAAGAGTGAATGTTAGACTACCTTTCGAGTAGTGTAGCAGGAAAAGGGATAAATGTAAAGGTTTAAGGAGATGGCAGTGTTGGGAATGAAGCAGTAGACTGAGAGAGACCAAAGATGAGAGAGATATGATATGAACTATGTTCCTTAGGGAAGAGGGAGAATCAAAGGCACAAATAGTTAGGTTAACCTTTTCATGGCACCTCCTCTGAGAGCTCTGAAAAGGAGAGGATGGATAAAGATAAAAGTTTTGAAGTGTGGCAGCGAGAGATGAAGGGGCTCAATATCACTTCAGTATCCGTAAAATTGTCCTTGCTAAAAGCAAAAATATGAGTATGGGCCTATTGTTCTTCAGTCCAGACTGACTCTTCCTGCTTCATCTTATATTACAGATGAGCAAACTGAGACAGTGTTAAGTGACTTGGCTAGTAAGTGTCTAAGGCTGATTGAACTTGGGTCTTCCAGCCTCCAGGCCCCACACTCTACTCTGTCACTTTGCTGCCAAATACTAAATCATTTCAAGATAGAGATCTGTATTTTTGTTGTTCAGATATTTCCTTGCCTGATTCTTTGTGATCCATTTGGGGTTTTCTTGGCAAAGACACTGGCATGGCTTGCCATTTCCTTCTCCAGCTCATTTTGCAGATGAGGTTCACTCTATTACATGAGCAAAGTAGAACTGTAGAAACACACAGGAACCATGAGCTATGCAAATGCAGAGCCACTACTCCCCTAAATGTTCTAGTGAACCACTTATGCTCAGTCTGTGATAGTGCCTTCTGAACTCATATTGGACTGATCAGCCACAGTTGAACACACTGTGCCCCGACCCTGATATTGTGATGTCATTGGTCTTTGAAAATAAAAGCATGGATAAGGAAACTGAGGCAGACAGCGTTAAATGACTTGCCCCAATTCACAGTAAATGTCTGAGGCCATCACTTTTGAACTCAGAAAACAATGCCAAGCTCAGTGCTCTCTCTGCTGTACCTCCTGGGCCTAAGGAGAAGCTTTAAGAGAATGAAGAAAGTTTGATATACCTACTGTACAGTCTGATGATTGATTGCCCAGGAGTCTTAAGGATCCATCTGAGGATAAATCATTTGAATTTGTATTGGAATTAGGTTGGTTTTATGACTTTGACAGCATAAAACAAATGTTGGATTTGGAGTTAGAGGATCAAGTTCAAATCCTAGCTCTGCACTGGGTAAGAGATACACAAACACAGAGGACAGAGACTTTGGGTAATCTGCTAAAAATTACTGGGCTCCAAATTCCTGATCTATAAAACTGAGAGAGTTGGTCTCTCAAGTGACCCTTTCAAGTTCTTAGATTTTGTGATTCCCAGTATTGCTAAGGGCTGATCCAGTTCCGGCCCATCCTAGAATTTCCTGAATTTTAATTACACATCTTCTACAGAAAAGGATATACAAAGATCAGAGAACTTTCTTAATCTTACATCCTGTAAACATTGAGCATTAACTTTTAGATTGGTCTTTCTATTCTCTAATTTGCTTTATTCCTAAAGGTAGCAAAATAACAAGAATTACAAATAAGCACAAAGCTAGTTCAAAAATATGTATGTGCAATGTTTTCCACAACAGAATGATCCACATTCCAATTAGACAGGAATCTAAGAACAAACAAAAGTATCTTTACACCCCATCCTCCCTCCACACACACACACACATATACCCACACACGTTTCCCTAACAGTGGTATTGGGTAAATTATCTAGAAACCAAAAGGGCCAACTCAGCAATCTTCCTAACCTCAAGCATAACCTCTTTGGAAACACTGATTAAGCCCTTTTAGCTTTTCTTCCCAAGCCCAGGAGAGGAAGACTAAAGCTCTGGGTCTCTCTTACTTGGCCACAACGGTTTTTGATTGTACTTTCCTTCCAGGATTTGAAGTTATTTTCAGTGATAGTAATTCCTACCAATTTTTTTCAGCATAGTTTTTTCATGAAACAAATTATCATTCCTACCAAACTTTGGCGATGATCATCGAATGGGCATTCCCATTATATCAAGGCAGAGCAAGAAATACCAATTGATTGTGACCTGCCCCACAGCCAACTGGTTGCAAGACTGGGAATCCTACATGGTCAATTACTATTTTAGATAAGTGTCACATTCTTCTCCACCCAGGAAAATGAAAGCTCCTTTTTAAAGGCAGGGATTTTGTTTTTGTCTTTGCACTCCCAGAACCTCGTCCAGTCTTGAATTTATTAGTAAGCAGTTTATTAAAATCCTGTTAAATAGGAATAAATTGGATAGGCTGTCCCTCAGACACCCAGTTAGGGCCAATCAATCATCTTTTGTTTTCTCTTGAAATATCCCTATTATTTATTTTTTTAATTAAAAACCCTTACCTTCCATCTTGGGATCAATACTGTGTATTGGCTCCACAGCAGAAGAGTGATAAGGGCTAGGCAATGGGGTTAAGTGACTTGCCCAGGGTCACACAGCTGGGAATTGTCTGAGGCCAGATTTGTACTCAGGACCTCCCATTTCTGGGCCTGGCTCTCAATCCACTGAGCTACCCAGCTGCCCCTGAAATATCCCTAATATTTAACAAAGAATCAACCAGCCCTAGAGTGACTAAACTTTCTGCTAAGACTCAAGATGAGGACTTTTTATATATTTTTGTATAGTACTTTATTGGCTACAAAGGGCTTTCATAGGCATTATTAATTTCAGGTCAATTCTACTATAAAAGAGAACTTTTATTAAATGACTCCATTGTGCATATTAGATGTTATAGATATAAAGATGAATGATGAATAATTATATTAGACACATATTATATATTCATTATTTCATTTAAAAATAGCTCCTTATTGATATCTTTTATCTTCACATCAATAATTTCCCAACCCACCATAGAGTGAACCTTACCTTGTAATAAAGAAAAACAATTAAGCTAAAACCTCTACTACAGAACTTGTGTTTGACAAGTATAAAGTAGTATGTCCTAGTAATCTTCCACTCCTTTGCTTGAGGGTCCTCTTCTTCAGAACATTTATAGTTTGGTTTTTTTTTTTTACTCTATTAGGCAGAATTCAGTTTCCATTTAGTGTCCATTTCACTTACATGTTGTAGTCATTGCTTATATTGCTCTCTTGGTTCTGTTTAATTCACTCTGCATCATTCCATAAAAGCCTATGAATTTTCCATATTTGTCATTTTTACTATATAAGAATATCACATTATATTCATATATCATAGTTTTCCCATTCATCCCTTAGATGATGGACATTTACTATATTTACTTTATTTACATTTACTGTATTCTAATTGTTTGCCATAGAAAGCTGCTACGAGTCTTTTGATATATTGAACCTTTGTTCATTTCTTTGACTTTCTTTTGTATGTGTTCCCAGTAGTAAGATTGCTAGATTAAAAGATAGTTTATTTATTTTTCCCGTGTATCAAAGCAACAGCACCCAAACCCTTATTCCCCTTCGTCTCTCTAGATGACATTGTTCAGCCCATTGTGGGTGTCGGGAAATTTCCAGAGGTAGTGTCTCCACTGCTATAACTTGTTCAGGGTGGAGGGGAGAATACATTCCTACTACTATACAATAAGATAAGTTCTCTAGACACACTGGTTTGTTTCTCATTTAACAAAATAGTCAATTAAATTCCATTGGCTCTTAATTAGAAACATTCACTAAACAAAAGCAAGAATAATAAAATAATATTCCCCCTGTAAAGCAGGGGGATGCACATAGTAAGAGAATGGACACAAACTTTCAGAGCCATAACAGGAAGGTACATTACTGGGATAAATCATAGTTCTAGACTATGGACCTTGGGAACAATCTGTACAACAATTTGCTCATGGGCTATTTCTCTGACTATTCCACCTAAGCGGCTGCTATTCTTGGTCTCTAGTTTCTTGCTGGGGAGGGTTGCCCTTTACTTGACTGCTCCAGAAAGGCCACTTGACTTAGGGGCTGTTATGTCTTTCAGCATAGACAGAAGACCCTTGGATCCGCAGAACATCTCCAGAAACTCTCCCATGGCTAGACTCTACTCTTCTAGCCTGCTCTTCCAAACGATGGATGACAGCTCAAACTCTGAGATGTCTATCCATAACTATCTTGAGGTCTCTCCTGACTATTCAGCTCTTCTGTGTGCCCTAAGCTCAGCTCAACGTTTTGAAGCTCTCCTGTATGGTGATTTCCATTCTACTGATCCAAAGTAGTCTTTTCACCTCTTAATGGTGACAATCTCAAATCAAAATTTCCCAACTATTAACTTCAAAGTCTAAAATGTCAGTTTTTGGCAACTTAATTGCTGAGAAACATACTTCCACTATCTTTTCTGCCTATAACTATCTTCTTTTTGTGGACTGATTTCCCAGTGTTTCTCTCACAATAGTCCTTGCTTCTGATTCTTTCCCTTAGGGATTATTCACATCTGAAAGAGGAATCTCTTTATACCTACAAAATTCCCAAAAGAAATCCATTACATTGGGATGACTTCATAGCTCTATCAATATATATCAGTATATCTTTCTTCCTGTAGCCTCTCCAACATTGAATGTTCCCATTTTTTTAATATTTGCAGATTCTTATGGAATAAAGTGAAACCTCAAAGTTGTTTTAATTTTTGCATTTCTCTACTAATGATATTCATGTATAATTTCTTACCACTTCTCAGACATTCTAGAATCAATTCCCAGTCAGGAGATAGCAGGCTACAGTAGAAAAGGACAAGAAGGGGAGGGGAATATTGTTTGTGTTGTCGCTTCCAGCTTATTTCTTTTTGTCACACTATTTGTCTTTTGAATCTATAAACCTATTTCTTACGTTTTCTGACCCATGCCTTACTCTATACGTAAATGTCACCATTTTAAGTTCCAAAACCAGAAGGCAAAATTTCGGCAGTCACCTAGGCAATAAGGGTATCCTGGTCTACAACAAGCTATGGGGGTGAAAGGCCAAGAGGGGAAATTGGTGGTAATACCTCATAGGAATGGAACCTCCACATGTCCTGGGGGATACTGAAAAAAGAGACTAACTTCAAAGCTGGGTATCTACAATTGTAGCAGCTATGAAAATCACAAGGCTACTCTCAGATGTCATGGTGGGATTGGCTTCAGAGTACACAGATATTCTCTGCTGCTTCTTATCCAACTACATAGGAACAACGATGACTTTACTTCTGAACATGATTAGCTGAGGGGTTGGTAATGTTGAAAGATCTTTTAGTTGGCTTGGATCAAGAAGAACTGATGACTCAGGAAATGCTGAGACCAAACTGAGGATGCCTGCAAAGGGTCTGCCTCACCCATCTTCCAAGGTTTGTTTTCTGTTGTTTTTTCCCTCCTCCCTTGCAATGAATAAGGCAAGATGAATTCGAATTGTTTGGCATTGGAACAGCTAGCTACATTCCCCCATGTGGCTGCCATGTGCCTATGAGCACATGATGCTTCTATTTATTTTATGTTTATTCTTTCTGAATTTAGGTGAATAAATTGTCCAAGATGGGAAAGCCCAGGCTACTTTGTGGATTTAGGAGATCCAAAGGCCCCTCTAGACTCATCCGAAGTCCCAATGGCAACCAAACTCCACTAGAGCCAGTAGCAGTAACTGTAGGAGTTGAGAAGTGACCATGCAGCAATCTGGATGTGCTCAGGTATACCTTGTGGGTATGTCACAGTCCAGAGAGATTGCAAGGCAGAAGTGGAGTGACCTAGCTAACAACAGTTAAGTCTGGTAAAGAACTAACATAAACAGTGTATAAAATGGAGATTTTGAACCTTTGGACTTCATCCCCCAGAAGTCCCTTAGTATGTCCCAAAATTCCCTTTAATCTCTCCTGCACCTCCACTTTTGCATGGTCACATTATTGTTTTATAAGCTTGCTTTAACTCGTCCCTCCCCTCTCTTTTGCCACCTGAGACGAGTTAGGCAGGTTTTACTCTAGCTTTTTATTTCAAGTTATTATTAATAAAAATTTTAAAATATAATATTTAGTTATTGTATATTAATTTTAAAACCCACAGCAGCCAAGCAATTTACATTTCCCATCTAGTCTAGGAACAGATGACCTACCCAAGAAGAGCTATTCCTTCCCAGAACATCATGAGAACTCTACAAAAGATGAAAAGGACTTTCAGTATCAGGAGTTAATTTATTCCTTGTGTTCTTTCCCAGTGTGGCTCACTACTATCGTACTAGGTCCCTTGTGTCTTTATGGGGATAATGCACCTCTGCTTTGGGGGAATTTTTTGTAACAACCTCATTACATTCCTTTTATGAAAGCCAATTAACTTTTACTAATTCGAGTTGGTAATGAACTCCTACTCTTGTGGAGGGTCAAGAGCTATAATGCTAGAAGCCATAACCCCTCAAGATTATCCAAATATCCATGATGGGGAATAATAGCTAGCAATACTTTCAATGGAGCCCAACTCATTAGCATAATTAATCAATTGAGGGAGTGACCCTAGAAAGGGTTCCATATAGGTTTGTTTTTTAAACCATCACCTTCCATCTTAGAATTAATCCAAAGTATCAGTTCCAAGGCAGAAGAGTGATAAGGATTAGGCAATTGGGGTCAAGTGACTTGCCTAAGGTCACACAGATAGGAGGTGTCTGAGGCTAGATTTGAACTCAGGATCTCCCATCCATTGAGCCAGCCCCTTGCCCCACTACACAGGTTTTTAAGATTTATAAAGCATGTCTACTTTAGTTGATCCTCATGAGAGCTTTGTGAAATAGTTATTTTATAGATGAGGGACACAAGGCTCATATATTGCTCAGGGTTAAAAATTTGGGAGGCAGATTTCAAACTCTGATTTTTTCCTGATTCTGAGACCAGAACTCTTTTTTCTCTCTCATGCTGCCTCTCTTTTAAGTTTTGAACAATCTGAGATATAATGTTGGCCTCAAAAAATTATAGTATTTCAGATTATAGGCTCTGGGACCTGAGAGTAGCAGAAAAATGTATCAAACACCAGCTGTCCCATGTCACTATCCAGCAGATCTAATAACTATGCCCATATTTGTTGAAGCTAACTCTTTAACATTCATCATGCAGTCCATGACATGGCTATGCAAGGGAGGATATATTTGTTCACCCAGGAGGCTTCTTGGACCTACTACTCCACTGCACAGTTCTGATCGCAAAAGCAGATACTAAGGATGGAGAAGAGGTCTCGAAGCTCCTCCAGAGAGTCCCCTAAGCAAAACAGAAGCCCTCCACGTAAGAACAAAAGAGGAAAGTCAGATAAAAAGGATCAACGTAACGGTCGAGATACTGAACAGGAGAAGCAGAATTCTAAGAAGAGGAAAGGAAAGGAGGACACGGACAATGTGACTCTCATAGAGACAGATAACAGAATCCAGACTTCCACCGTGGTGGATGTAGATGATGTCATGGGCTCCTTGGAAGATGAAACTGAGGTGATGGCCCTGTTCGAAAGTGAACAACAGGAAGAAGGTACTGTCTAAAAATGGTGGGAATTGAGGAAGAGAAGGGAGAGCTGCATTTCTCCATTTCCCCACATCCTATCTAGATAAAGGGATAGCAGGTGGTCATTAGCATTAATAAAGCAGCCATTGCCTACAGATCAGTCTTTGAGGTTACCAGCTTTTCCCTTGAGCCTTTTACAATCTAACTGAAAAGAGAGCAAAAATATATAAGTATAAATTTAAGAGACAGTTGGGGATTTCGAGAAGGGGAACATAGGGAACAGGCATAGGGAAAGGTTGAAGAGTAGTCTAAATGAGAGAGGACTTGAACACAGTATAGGATCAATGTGTGTTCAACTCTCAGAGGCAGAGAAGTTAGTCACCAAGAAAAAAAAAAGTGAAAGAGGAGAATCAACGAATTGCCAAAAATAGTACTTTTTGAGGCATCATGGTGTTGCAGAAAATGCTATTCTAGAAGTCAAGATCCTTTGACACCCTGGTAAGTCAGCCTCACTTGCCTCATCAGTAAATGGATATAATATTAGCTGGTCCCTGAAAGGATTATTGTGAGGACCAAAAGAGATACATCCTGAGACCTGTTTGAGAACTGATGCTTTTAGACTTTAGTATGCTAGGAACTGGCTAAGATTCAGAGTATGGAAAACTACCATGTTCAAATACTTTTCCAAAAAAAAAATCATGGCTTCTTCAACGTTAGTTCCTTATCCTATTAAATTATTGTTACTTACATTGGTTGTCAGTGAAATGATCACTTTGGGGTAGGCGTGAGATGTCCCCAAAGACTTAGTGAAGCTCTAAGTTTTATTGGCCTGAAGATTTAGGAGAACCTCAAATTTCCCTATAGTAAATATGGGGAGAGAGGAAGCCAAACTAATGAAACCTCTCACATTATATATGTCTCAGAATGAAGTTTGTCTTCAGCTTTAGATCCAAACATTTGTCTGGCTTCAAACCAACTTTTCCCTTTAATCTCATTGGGCAAGTCAGTTAATTCTGTTTGCCTCAGCTCCTTACTGTCAAATGAACTGGAGAAGGAAATGGCAAACCACTCCAGTCTCTTTGCCAAGAGAACCTCAAATGGGGTCATGAAGAGTTGGACACAACTGAAACAACTGGGCAGTCTCCTTAATGTCTTCCACATTCCACTCTAACTGAAAAATTCTCCATCTTCCTTCTTTGGTCCTGCCTTCTTCTAGCTTCTTTGCCTTTTACTCAGGCTGTCCCTTGAAGAATTAACCCTTCGCTGCCACTCTGACTTTCACCACTAAAAGTTACATCCATCTGTTTAAGGGTTTCCATCAAAGCCGAAACTCTGGTGCCACCTGCTCTGTGCTTCTCTTACCTTCCCTACCGCAACTATGAAGACACTGTGCCTTCTCACATTTCTCATTGCATGTTTACATGGACTTCTCCTTTGTATTTAGGTCTTTCCCTTTTGTATTGATAAGACCATAGATCTAGAGCAGAAAGAGACCTAAGAGGTCATCTAAGTCAACCCTTTTATTTCATGAAAGAGGAAGTCAAGGGGCTGACCTCGAGCCACACAGGTTGTGATGGAGGCAGGATTTGAATCTAGATCCTCAGACAATGCATACAGCCTCTCTGAAAATATAATGTTCATATACATTTTAAGACCACAATGATGATCTGGGAAGCTAAATTCTGCCTCTCTAAAGTTGATTTTATATTTAAATTGCATTATTTATGTATTATATGTTTATATATGTATTTTATATAATTTACAATTATATAATTTGATAATATATAATACATTGTGTAATTATACATGATTATAATATAATTTTAAAACAATTTTACATAATATTTATATAATTTGAATTTATTAGCACTTTGCCATTTATAGAGCGCTTTCTATACAACACCCCCATGTATATATATATATATGTATTGTCCACATTTTATAGATGAGGAAACTGAAGTTCAGTTAAATCAAGCAACTGGCCTAGAGGTTATGGGACTTGATAGAGGAAAGGCTAGAATTTGAACCCACGTCTCTTAACTCTACTACCAGTACTCTTTCTATTATACCATGATGCATTTCAGTGGGAGGTTATCTTAGAGATCATCTAGTCAAATAACCTTATTTTATAGGCTTGGTAACTCCTTGGGAAACCCCAAAGTTCTGAGCCTGAGCTTTTATTTATGCCACGCTTTTTTCCCCCTAAACTCTTCTACCTAAATATTGGTTCTAAGGCAGAAGAGTGAGTGGTAAGGGCTAGTAACTGGGGTTAGTTGACTTGCCCAGGATCATATCTGAGGCCAGATTTGAATCCAGGATCTCCCATCTTCAGGCCTGGCTCTCTATCTTCTGAGCCACCTCGCTGTCCCACAACACTTCTTTCCACTAGTGGAATGTACGTTAGAGATTGTGTACTCTTGTACTTATTCAGATCTATGTCCCTCTATCCCTCTCCCATCAGAATAGATCCTAACAGGATCTATTAATCCATGTAGGATTAAGCTGTCTCTCCAGTGCTTTGCGAAGTACTTTGTACACAGTGGGTACCAACTAATTCTTTATTGAGCTGAATTAATGATGGGAATTTCGGGGACTGGCGGGAATTGAGATAGCCCTCAAATCACATCAAAAAGTGGTCAGGTGACTTTTCAGTGAAACAGCTCCTTCCCTTATACTCCTGTCAAGATCTTTCTGCCCCTTCCTGGTGAGGTTTCCACTGTGAAGTCAGACCACTAAATGTTAGCCAGCTAGTATTACAAACCTTTATGTGTAATGTCTTTTCTTTCTCAAAAGGTATAAAATCATCTCATCTAGGAATGTGTGAGTGGCTTCTCATCATCTTGTCCCTACTGCTCATCGTTGCAACTTTCCCTGTCTCTATTTGGTTCTGCATAAAGGTGAGACTACATAGGCACCTGACAAAGTTATTTCTTGATGTCTCTCTCTAGTCCCTGACTTTGAGAATTGGCCACTGGCCTCAGTTAATGAATAAGTATTTATTAAATGTCTTCTGTGTGCCAGGGACTCTACTGGGAACTGGGGTTTAAAGATAAAGTGAAATAGTCCTTGCCCTCAAGGAGCATATACTTTAGGGGGAAACAACCAGTACACACATAAATCTATTCAAAAATAATTACATGCAAAAGAAATAAAAGGTAATTTGCATTGCTTTATAAATCAGTACAACTTTAGGCTCTGACTAGAAGTCTCAGCAGCTAGGTGACACAGTGGATAAAGCATTGAGCCTGAGCACAGGAATCAGGAAGACTCATCTTCATGAGTTCAAATCCAGTCTTAGACATTTACTAGCTGCGTGGCCTTGGGCAAGTCACTTAACCCTGTTTGGTTCAGTTCCTCATCTATAAGATGAGATGGAGAAGGAAATGGCAAGTCACTCTAGTATCTTTGCCATGGACTCATGAAGAGCCAAATATAACTGAAACAACACAACAATAGCAGCAGTCTCAGAAAATGCTGTTACTAAACCGAGGAGGAGGCACTTAGAACTTCTGACATAAGTGGTAACTGACCCAGTCCAAGATGGAAATACTATACATAGAAATCACAACTTCTATAGTGGGAACTTCTGCTTTACTTGCCTTTTTCAAACTTCACTTTGTGTCTTTGCCTTCCATCATGTAACATGGGATTGAGATCTTCATGTTGAGAAACAGGAGAATTTCCTTCTTAGTTAACTAAAAGAATCACTCCATTTTATATGTAGCTTCATGCATACCTTAGCCAGAGGTATCATAACTTATGCAAATATATCTTTACTCATCAAAGGAAATGATCAAATAATATCTTTTTTGTCCAGATCTATTGTTTGTAGTCCTGGTATGGAAACCCCTTCACCTAAGAAGGAGCATCAAGTCTTTTATAACCTAGACTTTTTCTTTTTTTATTTTAACCCTTACTTTCTGTCCTATTAAGGACCCTGTGTCTTCAAATCTCATTTTCTTTCTGGTGTACCTTGTTGAATCTACCAATTTATGGGCCTTACACTATGTTTTCCCAACGTATAATTAGTAGAGGTAGATTTGTATTGCTCTCAGCTATAATTATGGAGTTGGACTAAAGATTAAGCACTGATAGCACTTGAACTTTATCAGTTTATCCTCTCATATTTTGTGCTTCTTCCATTCAAATGAAAATACAACAACAAGAAAAAAAAATCAGTATTTCCAGGTTTTTAGCACTCTGCTTGCAGCTCTGAGCAAGAATGAACTAAAACTCATATACATTTTTTTTGAGGCAGCCTAGAAAGAAAATTGTTTTTTGTAAATAAAAAATCACATATTATATTTCAGAAGGGGAAAAAAACATGGTACAATGGAAACAATACCATCTCTGGAGTCAAAGGTGCTGAGTTCAAATTCCACCTCTGGTTTTTACGACATAGGTGAATAAATGAACAAATCATTCTCCTTGGGCTTCAGTTTTCTCATCTGTAAAATGAGAATCTTGAACTAGATGGCTTTTGAGGTCGCCTCTAGGTTTAGGCCTATGATCCCTTGATATTCTCTCGTTTGTCCATTTAATAGGTCAAGGGAAACGTCCATAAATCAGCAGAAGTGATGGTAACCCTATTACATGCCAAAATAGTAAATAGCCTATTTATGATTTGCAAAGGCCTGACCAAAGCTGTGAACTATGTTTCTGAATAATTAAGACTTATTTGGAATTTCATTCTTGAAGCATGATCAAATTAGGGTAAAATCAGTTTTCTATTGGTTTCTGAAGGTTCTTAGCTATGAAATGAACTCTAATATTGATGTCAAAATACCTGGATTCCAATCTTATATCAGACATTTGTATGGTCTTGTACAAGTCACTTGACTTGTCTGAGACTCCGTTTTATCCACTATATAATGGGGCTAATCAGAAAGAATTTTGCAAGCCTTAAAACAATAAATAAATGAGAAGAGATTTTCTTCCTCAGTGGAAGATTGTTTTCATGACTGTTTTAACCATCAGTATGGAGAAAATCATCTCATTCTTTGGTGTGAAATGGGATTTATGTCATCAGGGCTCACGTGCAAATTACAAAACCTTTTCCAAAAGCTTTCGCTGCTTTTTCTAAAGTGGGCTAAACCTCGCCGTTTTTCAACTTCAGGTAGTGCGGGAATATGAGAGAGTCATAATATTCCGTCTGGGACATCTTCTTCCAGGAAGAGCCAGAGGCCCTGGTAAGGAATGTTCTTTGTGTCCAATAGCTTCTTCCATTCGCTCAATGTGTTGTTCTTGTCATCTGTAACATATATAACACCCGCCTCCCAGAGTTGCTTCCAGCATCAAATGAGATATCCATGAAGCCCTTTGTAAACCTTCAAGCTCTTTACACATGTTAGGGCTAATGGCTGACAAGTGGGCATCTATCTGGCCTTTGCTTGAAGACCAGGTAAAGGAGAGGAGCTACTTCCCATGAGGCAGCCCCTTCTACTTCTATTTCGCTTTAATCGTTTTCCTTATGTACGTCATTTCATTTCAGCAATTATCTTAGAGTTTTATTAAATCTTGCCTACTGTAGAACAAGCCTCTTGTTAGGTTCTGGAGATACATAAATGAGACTGTTCCTGCCCCCAAGTAGGGAAAACATGCATACATACAGATAATTAAATTAAAAAATTACATAAATAAAATAAAACATAATGGGGGGGGGGGGCGGATTCTAACAACTAGGAGTATTAGGAAAGCCGATGTTGAATAGGAATTGGCGCTGGAGCTGAGCCTCGAAGGGAATGTGGGAGTCCCAGCCTTTTAGTCTTATTAAATGTAAACTTCAAAAAAAGCTCAGGATATCTGCTGTAAGGCCAGAAGGAAAACGGTATCGACGATTTTGAGATGATGCAGACACGTTAACTCGAATTTTGCTGACAATTTGAGAGGATGTGGATAGGATGATAAACTCACCCCAAGCTGGAACAGCTAAGAGTTAGACTGTCCCCCACATAAACCCTCTAAGAATGAGACCCCAAACTCCTGCCTCCACCTCCCTGGCACTGGACCTAGGCCGCCCCAGGTAGCCTGCGCCTACCTGAAGTTTACATGAGGGATCCTGCTAGAGGCGAGATTTGCACCAGGGTCTCTGCTACAAAGCCTTTCTGCCTTTCTCTTAGCATGTTGACTGATTCTTGTCTTAGGCCTTTTCTTTTTTCTGCCCTGCCTGGATACCTACCACAAGGTGGACCTCCGCCTCCAGACTCTAGAGATTCCTTTCCATGAGGTAAGAAATTATCTTTTGATATTTAGATTATGGCCTGAAACTTTGGTTCTGAGAGAAAGCAGTTAGAAAATGGTGCTTATTTGCCTTCTTTGGGGAGTGCATCCAACAAAAGCATGGTGCCAGAAAGGAGGTTGGATTAGGAATCAGATACCCTGAGGGCCAAGGCTGGCTTTGCCACTTAGGAGCTCTGTGACCGCCTCTGATAACAACGTGAATGTATAGAATACTTTAAGGATGGCAAAGCGCTTTCCCCGCTATGCTTCATCTCTCTTGGGTCCTTGAGGATCCTGGAGGAACCTTCAGATTCCTCATCTGAAAAAAGAAGGGAGCTGGCCAAGCCGTCGGAGGTCGGTTCCTGTCCGATGTAGGGCTCTCTGATCATTATGCGTATTCATATAGCATTGTAAGGCTTGCAGAGCATTTTATGGGTACGATCTCATTTTATCCTCATAGGTACTATCAGTAACTGTTTTATAGATGAGGAAACTAAGGCAGATAGAGATGAAGTGACTCACCAAGGGTTATGCAACTGGGAGGTTAACGTCTGAACTCGGGTCTTCCCAACTCTGGGTCCGGAATTCTATCTACCATAGTGCCCAACTGCCTATAATTCTAAAAGACACTTCAAGGGAGTAACCTGAAGTTACCGAAAGGTCTGATTCATAAGCAAGTCCTCATTTATCGTCCAAGCTTCAGCGATTCTCTTTTGGTTTCTTCCTCCTCTTCCCGACTTGATGCAGGGAGTTTCACGTTAACAAAACTCAGTATGCTGGAATTTATAAACTTCATGGGGCAGTTATAGAGCTCAAACATCCATTCAATAAACAGAGAGCTAGGGAGCACAGCGGACAGAGGACCAGAGCTGCAGTCAGGCAGACTATCTTCCCAAGTTCACATCTGGCTTCACATGCTCACCAGCTGGGGAGCCCTGGGCAAGTCACTTCACCCATTTGTCTCAGTTTCCTCATCTGTAAAATGTGCCAAAGAAGGAAATGGCAAAACACTCCAAGATCTTTGCCAAGAAAACCTCAAATGCGGTCCTAAAGAACCTGACATGATTGAAATAACTGAAAACAAAAATACGTCAGCCACGATGCTAATGGATATGAATATAAATAAAATAAAACCATTGGGGTGGGGATAGGGGTGGGAGACAATTCAAAGATTACAAACCTAGGATGTCGCAGGCAGAAATAGTTTAGGAGGAAGGATAATTAATTTAGTCTAGGACATATTGATGTTGAGATATTAGTGGGAATGAGAGGATAGAGAGACTATGATAATGATTATATTGATGATTATAGAATCATTTGTATTTGACAAAGTGCTTTTCATACCATAAACCTATGAGGTGGGCAGTTTGTATACATGTAAATATATATTTGATATATTGAATATTTATTTATATTTAAAATATAAATTATATATATATATATAAATATCTGAAAACAGTTGTTTAAGGCAAGGAAATGGCATGACAGGGCTTAGGGGAGCAATGTGTAATAAGTAGAAAGAGTGGAGCAGCCCACTGGTAGCTGGGAAAGAGTACTGCTCAGCAGTTAGAAACAGACAATGGGGGGAACTTGAAGTATTAACTGACTCCCAATTTTATTTGGAATGTAGAATGACAGCATTCCAGAGCATGCTCTCACAGACCTCTCTCACTCAGTGTTCTGCTACTTGAGAGATAAAGTATTTATTAAGCACTTACCTTATATATTGTGATGACTAAAAATTCCAAGAAACTGGATTCTAGGTAAGGAAAATCAATTTGTTGATTAAGCTAGCAATAACTAATAAATTGGCCAGTGATCTCTCTCAGGGATCAAAGACAAATTAATTCGGCACCTTAACTCATTAAATACAATTTTGGAAGCTCATTATTCAACCCTCCATTGGATAACTAATGAGGGATAAGAATTTCCAGTTTCTCCCTGATCCTCAATGAAGAGAAAATCACATGCCTGATCATAGAATTCTAATATCATTGCTGGTCTAGGTGATAAAAACAGATTTTACCTGGTTAGGACTGACTTTCCCCTGTCCATCCCAATGGGGGGGGAGTCAAGGATCTTGTCATACTGTCCCAGCACCAGACATACTTGACCTAAACTAGTTTTTGTACTTGATACAATGGAGCCTAAATCTTCATTCTTAATTATCCAATTTTAGAAACTACTCTGGGGCAGGGAATGTAATGGCATTTCTCAGATTGTTAGGACAAAGACATAAGAAAAGAAGCTTCAAAAATGTTACTGAGTCCTATTAGAAATCAAATAATAAAGCATTATTTTAAAACAATAATGATACAGCATTAAGAATAAGTCTTCTCAGGGGCAGCTGGGTAGTTCAGTGGATTGAAAGCCAGGTCTAGAAAGGGGAGGTCCTAGGTTCAAATCTGACCTCAGACACTTCCCAGCTGTGTGACCCTGGGCAAGTCACTTGACCTCCATTGCCTAGCCCTTACCTCTCTTCTGCCTTGGAACCAATACACAGTATTGACTCTAAGATAGAAGGTAAGGGTTTAAAAAAAAAAGAATAAATCTTCTCAATATAGGTGGCAGCTGTTATATTAAAAATGATGAGGATATGAACTCGCGCGCACACACGACTATCATACCTAAAGGAACTTACATTCTGATATTGAGCGTGGGACTTTCAGATAAGTTATCTGCATGTCCTTCTCAATTATATGATTCTATCTAGCCAAAAAAAAAATCCCAATTTGTTCACATTTTTAGTAACATGTTCTGCACATAGTACTATTTTTAAGGCAATAAACCCCCCATTTTGTTCTTCAGCTATATTCTCACCTTGCTGAAGAAAATTCTTTTCCAAATGCAAATTAAAACAACTGAGATATCACCTCACACCTATAAGACTGGATGATATGACTGAAAAAGGGAACTGATAAATATTAGAGGAGATGTGGGAAAATTGAGACACTAATACACTGTTGGTAGAACTGTGAACCGGCACAACTATTCTGGAGAGCAATATAGAATCACACCCAAAGAGCCATAAAACGAAGCCTACCCTTTAATCAGCAATAGCACCACTAGATCTGTATCCCAAATAGGTTAGAGATAAGAGAAAAGGACTTACAACAATATTCTTAGCAGCTCTTTTTTGTAGTAGGAAAGAACTGGAAACTGAGGAGGTGTCTATCAATTGGGGGATGGATGAACAAGTTGTGGCATTTGGTTATAAAGGAATATTATTGTATCATAAGAAATAACAAACAGGATGTGTTCAGGGAAAGCACTGGTATAACTTATATCAGACTATTTACTCTTCGGGGAGGGAAAAGAGGGAAGAAGAGAATTTGAATTGTAAAATGTTGGAAAACAATTGTCGAAAATTATTTCCAATGAATACTGTTTGAAAATGACCAAATAAAATGTTTAAAAGTAAAAATAAATAAATAAAAGAAAAAGAAATCTAAAAAAATTATTTCTACATGTAATTGAAACAGTAATTTTAAAAGTTAAAGAAAAAAAATACCCTCTCTTTGCTCTTCCATTCCCTCTTGGGGGTTGCTAAATAAAGTGAATGATTGAAATTGATTTCTGCTTAGGTGGTGACAAAAGATATGCTCATAATGGAGTTAGACGCCATCTGCTACTATAGGATGGAAAATGCTTCTCTGCTCCTAAGCAACCTTGCCCAAGTGTCCAAAGCAGTCCAGCTGCTGGTACAAATCACCATGAAGCGTCTCTTGGCCCATCGCTCCTTCACTGAAATTCTCCTAGAAAGGAAAAGCATTGCCCAAGACACAAAGGTATTTCTCGACTAGCCGTTAGGGTGGAAAAGACTTCTTTGCTGAATTTTCCCTTTTAATAAAAACATTGAGAGGTGGTGTGGAATAGGGAAGAGAGAGCTGGCCTTGGAATGGGGAAGACAAAGATTCAAATGCTGCTTCTGACACATACTCTGTGACCACGGGCAGATGACACTATTTCAGCCCCCCACAAGCAACGGATGAAGGCTACACTTTCAAGACTAATTATATTACCTAATTGTTATGGAGAGTAGAAATTTGGGGCACTAAAAATGTGGGCATTTTTTAAGGTATGATATGAAAAATAATAGTCTTTGTTGTGCCACTTGTACATGTTGTGCCCTAGGGAACAACCTATCATAGTCTAAACTGTGCTCACTGCCCTGAAAAGCTCTACTCAGATGGTGTCCTCTGGTCAGCCATGGCTACACTGTGAGTGTGTTTCCCTTATAACCACTGATCAAAGAGAGCCTGGTCTTGTTTTTGAATTCCTGAAAGAACAGGGATCTCTGACAAGAATCTTGCGGGTGTCTTGTCCATCTGTGAGTGGAAAGAGTTAGTTGAGAGCCCTGGTTCTATGATGGAGAGGCTGTTGGGAGAAGCAGCCAGTGATAAAAACTAGCTACAGACTAATCTTGAATAGGTTTGTGTGTAACAGTCAGATTCTGATCTAACTTCACCCCTCTTCTGTCTATCCTTCAAATCTCTAACAGTAATTAAGAGGAGGCAAAGGGACAGAAGAGAATAAAGGCTTCCTAGACCCCATTGTTCCTGCTCTCAGACTGTCGTATCATAAACTGGTCACCTGAAAACTAAAGATATTCATGTGTTCAAAAGGGAAATTAAAAAAAATTTGTAAAGAACAATTACTTTGAAGCTATTATTAATATTGAAGAGTTTTTTTGTTCTTTTTAACTTATTGTTTTTGGTAAAGACATTTAGATCTGAAGAGACTTTAGGAATATTTAGTGATGGGTGGGCTGGTAAATGTTTAACTAGTTCTCTTAAAAAAATATACAACTGATGCACTTTTAAATTTAGTCCCATTTTTTCATGAGTAACTCAGAATTCTCCAGAGAACTACAGGGAAAAGATATACTTACTATGGAAGAGTCTATCAAGCTTTAAGTACAGTCTTGGTAAAAGCAAAATTCAAAAAACAAAAACAGAAAAAGACCAACTGAACTAAGTATGGAAAGATTTTGACAAGAAACTAAAGAACAACAACAAAAAAATACAAGATGGCCTGCAGTTCTATGTGGCAACTTCTGTTTCCCCAGTGACATTGGTGGCCTGGTAGCAAATGGTGCCAAGCATATTAATTAATTATCCCACAGCTTTTAGATCATGTGTGGGTATGCTAAATAACAGGTCAATGGACTGGGACTTGACCTGCCCCTGGAAAACTAAACCACATCAATATTGATATTCTCATGATAAACAAAAACAGATCAAACGAAGATATAGCTAAAAAGAAAGATGTCTCACAGGTTTCTCTTTGAGCAAACAAAAGGAATTGTTGGAGTTGATTTCTTTGCATACTCTAGCTTAAACCGCATTTGACATCCGGAAGAACTGCAATATCAGTGATTTGTTGTAGCTACTCTATGTGTATATGGGTTTTCCTTTGGAAATTACAACTTCACTTGTAAAATACTTACAGAGAAGAATAGAAAAAGTTTGTGAGCAATGGTACCTCATAAAATAGAAAGAAAACAAACAGTGCAAACAAAAAAAAACCAGAAAGCTGAATATTCAAATGTGATAATATTTGAAAAGTGTTTAGAACAGTGTCTGGAAAATAGTAGGTGCTATAAAAATGCTTATTCCTTTGTTCCTCATTTAGAACTGAAAATGGCAAGATATCAAATAATGGAAAATGGAACAAATTTGCCTATGTATCCACAAATGCTTTGTTTTTGAAAAGGAGTAAGTAGGCTCAGAGGAGGCGTGCCTGAGATCAGATCTCTAGTCTGTTAAATTTATTTTCTATGTTGCCATAGGCAAGTTATTTACTCTCTCTGGGCTTCCATTTCCTCATTTCTAAAAGCAAGGGATTGAACTAGGTAGAATCCCTTTCAGTTCCACATCTATGATACTGTGATGATCCTAAATCACTTAACTCTGGTAGGCCTCAGTTTCCTCATCTGTAAAACAAGATAATTGAATTAAAAGATCTCCTAAGAACCCTTCTGGCACTAAATCTGTGATTCAACAACTTTAAAGACATCAGAATTTTTAAAGCTGGAAAAGACCTTGGATATCACCTAGTTCAACTCTAATATTTTTTAATAAGAAAATTGGGATTTAAGAGAGAGAACATGAATTGTCCAAGGCCACATGACTTTTAGGAATGACTCAAAACTTAAATGAAAATGAAAGGTGAAAATGAATAAGTGTTAGAAGGTAGAAAAAAGATACAGTGAGGAAAAAGAAAGGAACAGATAAGTGAAACAATGTAGGAACTGAGAAATACATGGAATAAAAAAGAAGCTAAGTTTGCAAAGTGCTAACAAATGATTAATTGTTGAGTACACAGAAAGCAGGGAGAGCAAAGGTAGGGAAGAGGGGATAGATTAGGAAATGGGACTCTGAGGAATCAATCTACCACAGTGCCTGCACATAACTGGTGCTGAATACATACTTATTAAATAAATGAATGAATAAAAAACCAAAATGAATGGATATATTATGCCATTATAAAATTTTAAAGGTGGTGCTTACTTGGAGCTAGGAGCAGGAGTTCTTTTCAAAAACTTAGCTAATAAGACAATGAATATAGATGCAAAAAGGTAATCAGAAAAAGGCCTAAGTCCATATGCATGAAAATCTCCTTAGTTTTTCATGGTACATAGGACTAGTGTCAGATTTATCAAGCAGAAGGAGCTCAATTCATTTCTATGCCCATATCAAGAGCTCTAAGACCATCCAACAAACAATCCCATCCATAATAAAAAATTATAGGAATAACCACATGAGAAAGAGATAGAAATGACTGATAAAAATGAAATCTTTCTAGGTCCTCTTTGAGGGGGAAAAGGTTCATTTTCTCTGGAAACACAATCAAGTAAATGATAATATTGAATCAACAAATAAGCATTCTATTTTCCTATCTTCTTATATGACTGATTTCCAATTTCCTTTCTTTCTTTTATTTTTAAACCCTTATTTTCCTATCTTAGAATCAATACTGTGTTTTAGTTCTGAGGCAGAAGAGTGTTAAGGGCTAGGCAATGGGGGTGAAGTGACTTGCCCAAGGGTCTCACAGCTAGGACTATCTGAGATCAGATTTGAACCCAGGACCTTCTTGGCCTGGCATTCAATCCATTGAGCCAACTAGATGCTCCCTCCAATTTCTTTTTGATGGAAATATTTGTTTTCCTGGAATATCCAAAAGGGCATTTAGTACACTAGTGGATTAGCTGGCTTCAGTGGGTCCCTTTTATGTCTGAAATTCTGATCCTCTATGGTACCTTCAATAAAGAAGTATTTATTGACCTTAAATTCTGCTCTCCACAGGTGGCTTTGGATGCAATCACATGCCGCTGGGGAATCAAAGTGGAGAGAACGGAAATGTAGGTAGGAAACAAACCAAAAAGAAAAACAGAATTTAATACCAATAATGTTAACACTCTTGTTGTCAAATCCAGTGATCTCTTCTCAGTCCTCATCCTCTATAATCTTTCTATAGTACTTGACACTATTCACCATATTCTTCCTCCTTCCTTATTTCTGGTCTAGGAAAGATCTATTAATTTACTGATGTAGGGATCTCTAGGTAAGCAAACTCCATCAATTTTGAGTAAACTATTCTATGATTCTTGGACTCAAAGAGTTTCTCCGGGTCACACTAATGTATATGACAAGTATATGGCAGTTGGAATTTGAGCACAGATCTTCCTGGCTGTATCTCAGTCTACTATACTTAATTGTGTCTCCCCCTACTCTTCCTTTTCTGTTCATTCATGTATTTTTTTGTTATGTTAAAGGTCTCTTCCCTTCCTCCTCATACCTTCCTTCTCTACCTGGTACTAGAGAAGGCATCATTTGCCTTACATATATAAGTACATATATATATGTCAAACAAAACCATGCCATGCATACTTCTATTTGTCAATTCTTGCTCTGGATGTGGACATTCATGATTATTCTTCAAACAATATTGCTGTTGCTGTATACAGTGGTTTCACTCTTCACAATTTCATCCATTTAAAAAAAATTTAACTTGCTCATCATTTCTTATGACATAGTATTCCATCACAATTATATGCCACAACTTGTTTAGCCATTCCCCAGGGGTGGCATCCCTTTAACCTACTCTTTTTTCATGTCTCCTACCTTGGTTTCCATGACACTGTTCTCTGGGTATCTTACCTCTTGATCTGCTCCTTACCCTCACTGTCCACTAAGACTCTCTCCCGTTACCTTATCTTCTTCTTTCTCCCTACTCTTTCCTTTGACTTTGCATTAGCCTCCTAATGTGATCTTCAACCCTGACCTCCACTCTGTATTCCCAGTTATGTCTCCCTCTGAATGTCTTGTGAGCCTCTCAAACATTATATATGTGAAACAAAAATCATTAACTTCCCTCTAAAATATCTCTCTGCTCCAAACTTCTTTACTTTTGTGGATGGTCTACTGGACACCTTGGAATCACCTTTGACTCCTTCCTCTCCTTTCACCCTTCCTTCCATTCATCTGCTCAATCTCTTCAAGCTCCCTAGCATCTCATATCTTTCTCTTCCTCCTCATTCACACTGCCAATACTCTGGTTTAGGCTTTCATCCCCCATCATCTGGACTATTTAAACAGTTTCATCAACTGGTTCATCAAGTCTCCAATCTATCCTACATACTATTGCCAAAGAGAAGTGTACCATAGAGTGCTGTACTTAGATTCAGCAAAGTCCAAGTTCAAATTCTACCTCTGACATTTACTGCCTAGGTGACAATGGGAGTGTCACTGAATTTCTCTTTGCCTCAGTTTCTTCATCTGTAAAACAAGGATAATAGTACCATAGGGCCTAATTGATAAAATTGCTGTGAACCTCAAATGAGAAATTATTCATGTTTTCATTGTAAATATTGTTTCAATATAAAGGGTTTCACAAACTTTAATATGACACATACACATGCATGCAGTTTAAAAAAAAACTAGAATTTTTCACTGTTTAACTGAACTTATTCCACTGTTCTTACTTCTTCCCTTGTATATATGCCTCTTTGTAAGCTTGAAGTTTGCTCCTCCATTTCCTGTTATTAAGCTACTGCTCTACTCTTGAAGCCAAGCGAAGATGCCCCATTTAAAGTTCTTCCTGATCCCCATCCTCCCCATGAGAGGACTCAAATTGCTAAGGATCCACACCAATGAAACATGGCTCATTTCCTCCTAGAGGAGTATAAGCCCCTTGGTCACAGGGACTATTTTTGCTCTTGTCTTTGTATCCCATCCCCAAGATGGGGATACCCCCAGCTTTTTTTAAGCTGGATACTGGCCTTTGTTTTCATTGATGTGGTTTCTCCTTCCCTGACCCATCCATCACAACCACTTCAGCTCTTAGGGAGAGGTTTCTGAATTGCTGGAACCAAATACACACATGCATATATTTGTGTAGGAATATCCTCATATACATCTACACACATATCTCTTACCTGGTGATCAGGCTTCTGGTGAAGAGCCTTTCTGAGCTTAACTAGATTGGTTTGGGATGACAGTTCATTTCTGGACCCTTCCAGGTGGGGAGGATCTAGTTGGTAGAATTTCTTTGCTGGCAAAATCTTGGAAAAGTCTAGACCACTGCCCATCACAGGGAGGCATCAGGATTGTGCGTCAGGTAAAGGAATCATTTGGTAACTTCAGTTATAGTAATTCCTCACAGGTGTCATCACCAAAGATATTGAAGTATACTGTGTGATGGGGTCAGACAGGCGACTTCAGTTTTAAAAACAAATTTTATTACTAACTTTTGTTTTCAAACCAACTACATTTCTCCTTGTCTCTCTTCCCAGAACACTATCCCTTATGATGATTTTTTTTTTAAAGAGAAAGACAAAACAGACGAGAAAAAACTATGGAAAATCGATCAAAACACCAAAAAAAAAAAAAAAGGAGCTGGGGGGTGGGGGTGGGGAGGCATAATATGCAATGTTCCATTGGAACATTGGAAGGAAATACAGATGCCTATCTCTTTGGGCCAAACTTGTTCTTTGTAACTTGCAATATTTGTTTCCATTTGTTTTACAGTTTTTGTTCTCTCAGTTCAAGTTAGAAACTGTGTATAAATCCCCCGGTGGAGTCTGCTTACTTTGCTTTGCATAAATTCATCTAAATATTTCTATGCTTCTGTATTCATTGAAACTTGGATTTCATTCCTATCTTAGCCAGCTATTTATTAACTCTGTGACAGTAGGCAATTTGGTTGACATCTCCTAGCCTCAGTTTCTTCATCTGTAAAATGGGGGTCCCAACACTTGTACTGTCTGCTTCATGAGTCTGTTATGAAAAAAAAATTTTGCAAACTGTAAAGCCTCATCATCATAAATCGTTCAGATTTCAGAGTTAGAGTTTAGATTACAACACAACTTTTTCTTTAATTCCTTATTCAGGAAGATTCAATTCAATATAGTTTACTCACTTCCCAGAACTGGTGTGAGGAAAGAAATTGTCAATTGTCAAACATTATTATTAAACCCCATAATAATATTATAATATAACAATAACTATATCAGCAACAATGCAGAAAACAATTAAAACCAACATCATAAATAAGCAACAATAACAAAAAGAACAAGAAGCCACTTCTGAGGTCATTCTCATTTCAGTTCAAGTTTAATTTAGTTCAGTTCAATTCAGTTTAAGCCTTTTGCCTGGCCCTTAGTTTAGATGCGATCCAGTCCTTGCCCTCTTTTAGCCTGTACTGGTAGGTTGGATAAGACACATGGGGCACTTACAAGTGCTATGTGAGCCCAGAGGGAGAAGGCCGTTACGCCATGACAGCGATTCTGAGAGGACTGAAAAGGAGCTTTTGAATTAGATTTTAAAAGATGAAATTAAACAGGCAAAAATGAGGGGAGAAAGACATTCGAGGCATAGAGCAAAGACACGGAGGTGGACAGGATGGCGCATTGTTCGAGGAAAGAATGAAGAGATGGGTATGCCTAGAGCGCAGCATTGGTGGAGAGAAGGGAAATGAGAGAAGGCAGGAGGGCAGAGGTGAGGCCAGACTGCAGAGCCCTGGCTTCCAGGAATAGGAATTTGAATTTTACCTGGTAGGTCATAGCCGATTTTTGACCAGAGGAGTGACGTGGCACAAGGATGGTTATTCTGGCTGTTGTGCAAAATATGGGATGGAGGATGTGGGTAGGGAATATAGCAACGACATCCGTTAGGAGGCTATCGAAATAGTCATCAAATCCTAGATGGAGAGCTGGAAGAGAGAGCTCAGAGGACCTAGAGATCCTTTAACTCCAGGGTCAATATTCTTTCCATTATATCCCACAGTCCTCTTTGGTAACCTTTTCTTCCCATCCACAAATGTGTTGGCACACCTTGTGCCTCGCATAGCCAATACATAGCTCAAACAGATACTGTCTAGACAGTGTGGGCTTCTAGAGTATGCTCTTCCTTGACCTTTGGGCAGCACTGAGAGAATTATATACCAGCACACTTTGTCTACTCGGCAATGTGCCTTATTGATATTTTCTCCATCACTTTGTTAAGTCCAGACCATCGACAAAATAATTAATCAATCCCTGCTGTGTAATGGCTGCCGATTTTCTGAGATGTAGATGCTCACACTGAAAATGTAGTGATCAACTCTCCCAAGTTGGCCCTTCACTGCCTTTATAGACCTGAATCGTGGCCGCTTTAGAAACTATAGTGTTCAGTGACTCACTGCCATACCTATCACTAGAAGAACATTGTGTAAAAAGAAGGCGGAGACATTATTGGCTCTGGAATCACAGGGCGAGGATTCAAATCCTTCCTCTGGCACTATACGTGTGACCCTGGACAAGTGACTTCACTTCCCTCAGGCTGTTTCCTCATCTGAAAAATGAGGGGGTTGGGTTAGATAGTTTATGGGGTCTCTTCCAGCTCTAGATCTAGGATCCGAAAGCTCAGGATCGCTAAAAGCATTTAAAGTTTCCAAAGGCAACCCAGCTAGCGCTCCAGCCCTCCATCTGTTCAATTCTGAGTTCAATTCTAGGTCCATTTGTAGTATTTGCCCGACACACACAAATACATGCATGTATGTTTATGCATTTTGATTGAGCAGACTATGAATTGTCCATCCAATTGCATAAGGCAGTTAAGACAAAGGACAGTTTTCATTCTTTCTGGGAGCTCCTTAAGAGACTTTGCATACCACAACCTTAAATAAATATTTGGTTTTTGCCTTGTCACAATGTATGCTCCTTTATACTTATAACCTAAGAGCACTATTGCTGACTTAGAGTAGGTATTTAATACTTGGATTGACTGAACATAGGAAGTTCTCTGGAATAATAGAATGATGAAGAAGATTAAATAGCACTGATTAGAAACATGGGAATCAAGAAACATGAGTTGTTTACTATTTGTCAGGCATTATAAGACGTGCTGTGGATGTAAAGAAAAAGCCAAAACAATAGCTGCCCTCAAGGAGCTTAATTTCTGAGGGGAGACATTAGGTACATCAGTAGGTATGAAGAAGATACATAGAGTAAAGGGATGGTAGCCTTAAGAGGGGAAGGCCTTAGAGGACCCAGAAGAGGACAAAGGTAGTGAGGTGGCAGACTAGAAGGCAGAGGGTCTCAGTCAAGAAGATCTTTAGTCACTTCTAGTTACTTTCTAGTTGGGTAACATGGGAAAGTTATCTAACTTCTGCCTCTGTTTCCTCTTTTGTAAAATGGAGATAATAATGGCTACTTTCCAGAGCTGTGGGGATAAACAGGTGTTTTACATAATCTTAAAAGGCTTTACAAACCTTAGTGTTTATTGTCATTCAAGAAAAATTCCTCAAGCATGAAACTTCCATTTAAAAATGAATTTCAATACAGTCAAACCATCAGCAGTGACCCAAACTGGAGACTGAGAATAGTCTCTCCCAGTTTTCCAAAAATATAAAAGTCAGTGATAATGAGAACTTGTAAGAGGTGGTGGCAGTGAAACCAGAGAGTTTCCCACCATTTTTCTGTCATAGAATCTTCCTAGAGTTCCTTTTTGCAGTTCTACTTCAAGACCAAAGCAAACAAACAAAAACCAAACAAAATAGCCATTATCCAGAAGACCCTATTCTCCTATTCAAGGCTGCCAATATTTAAACTTCTTAAATTTTTTTGCAGTAAAGACGTACGACTACCTGCAGGCCTCCAGCAGTCACTGGCTATAGAAGCTGAGGCTCAAAGACAGGCCAAAGTGAGGGTAAGTCAACACTGTGTTCATGCCACTGAAAAATGCCCTTTGTTTCTGCTTGGGCAACCACTCACAAGTTCTTTCAGCCAGGCCATAATATAGACTAGGAGTCCTAGGATAGTTTCACTGCCAATTTAAGAATTCACTGCTTGAGACGGGACACAAGATGCAGGATGGTCACAGTGCCCAACTTCCTGCAAATCTTAAAAATGGGACTGAGGAAATATCCACTAACTTGGTTCCTATTCTGTATCCTAGATGATCGCTGCTGAAGGGGAGAAGGCTGCCTCAGAATCCCTTAGGATGGCAGCTGAGATACTCTCAGGCAGTCCAGCCGCTGTCCAACTTCGCTACCTTCACACCCTACAATCCTTGTCCACAGAGAAGCCATCCACTGTAATCCTACCTTTACCATTCGATCTCATGAATCTTTTGCCTCCTGCTGGCAACAGAATGCAAGGAAGCCTCCCCTTACCAAATCCTCCCAGACAAGCAGAAACACGGGATCCCTCAAAAAAAGATTCTCCTATGTTATGAGACCCCAAAAGGATATAACTAAGAGGCCCTTCCAAACTTGGAGGATACAACATTAAGCCATTTGTTACTGAGTGCTCTTCTGGTCTGTACTCATTTTGGTTACCACATAGGCAGAGAGAAGGAGGGGGAGAGGGCCAAGGAGAGGGAGGGAGGGAGGAAGAGAGAGAGAGAGAGAGAGAGAGAGAGAGAGAGAGAGAGAGAGAGAGAGAGAGAGAGAGAGAGAGAGAGAGAGAGAGAGAGAGAGAAGATTCTCCCTTATTGAAAATAAAATAAAAACGGTGATGGACATGTTATCTAAGAGATTCCAGTTCAAAAAAATAGTTCAGACTAGATGCCTAGTCAGATACTTCTGCCTCTGAAATTCTGTGAGTCCATGTGATTAGCTTCTTTGGCAGTTTATTTAATATTCACTAAAAAAATTAGAAGCAAAATAATATATCTATAGTTAAGTGGTATAGTAGATAAAGCTCTGGACTTGGAATCAGGAAAACTCATTTTATGAGTTCAAATCCAGCCTCTGATACTAGCTGTGTGACCCTGGACACATCACTTAACCCTGTTTGTCAGTTTCCTCATCTGCAAAATGAGCTGGAGAAGGCAATGGCAAACCACACTAGTATTTTTGCCACTTGAGTCATGAAGAGTCAGATGTGACTGAAATGACTCAACAACAACACAATGATAAAGCTGTGGGCCTGGAATCAGGATAGACATGAATTTTCTTATCTAGCCCTCAGATATTTACTAGCCAAGTGATACTGGGAAAGTCACTTAATATCCATCTTAATGTTTTCTCATCCATAAAATGAAGATAATAATAGCACCTCCCTCACTGGGTTGTTGTGAGGATAAAGTGGGATAATATGTGAAAAGTTTGCTTTGTAAATTTGAAAGCACTATATAAATGCTATTATTATTGATCCTAATTATTTTTTTTAAATAGAAGAACAATCAGTATCAATATGGGGTCACTGATTACACCTTTTCAGAATAATATTTAGTATTTTTTAGTGTCTTTTTTTTTTAAACCCTTACCTTCCATCTTGGAATCAATACTGTGTATTGGTTCCAAGGCAAAAGAGTGGTAAGGGTAGGCAATGCAGGTTAAGTGACTTGCCCAGGGTCACACAGCTGGGAAGTGTCTGAGGCCAGATTTGAACCTGGGACATCCCCTGTCTAGGCCTGGCTCTCAACCCCCTGAGCTACCCAGCTTCCCCTAGTACTATTTCTTTAAGAGAAAAAAGATATGACTTATGAATTCGCAAAAATGATGCATATTGTACTATTAGCCCCTGATAAATACATTCTGAAAAACTGCCTCTCAAGCAAATTATATAACTTCAATTTTCATTTCTGTTGTAAAATCAGAGATGCTTAGCAAGGGGGGAAATGGTCCCAAGGCATAATAAAAATCACACTTTGGAAGATAGCAAAGCCTTTTAAAGCTATTTAGAGAAAAATCAATAACATGATAAAAACCCTCCTAGTAAAGGCAAAATAAGTAACAAAATAAACACTGGCAACTTTAAAATTGCAGACTGTAAGGAATGCTGGGAGTAGGGGCAATGCAGGGGTTGATAACGACCCCCCACTTTGGTTAAGATGTTCTCAAACTTGAAGTCCTCTCAACACTTCTCACTTTGTAACTAATGTAATTACCTTGTGTTAAAGAGTATTTGAGTCTCTTGACTTGAACTCATGCTCTAGATAGCCTTTCTGGGACTATTGTTCAACTATATTTTTGTTGAAATAAAGTTTTTGTGGGCTGGCCTGGGGATCTAAGTAGCCTTTTATGACACTGGTATATTCGGAGCAGTCCTGAGGCACCTTGCAGGAGATCCAGGATTTTCCCCAGGATGTTTTATGTCAATTCAACAATCAACCACATTCAAAACTCTTTTTAGGAGTTTGGCTCTACCACTGCCATGCTACAGGGATCTTGGGAAATCACTTAACCTCTCTCAGGTTCTCTTTCATCTGAAAAGTGGGGATCGCAGCATCTGCTCTCTCTCTTTCATGCTATTCAGATAGACAGAAAGACTCTATAGCAGACCTGAAGCTGAGGGGTTTAGCAAATTAGTCATGACTAATTCAATAAAATGCCTCCAGTTTTTACTCCTCCTCTTCGAGGATTTTAAACTTTAACGTTTTAAATTTTAAACGAGGATTACCACAGACCTCTACCAGGAGATGAATGAAGGGATCAGCCAACTTTTGCACAAGTCTTGTTTAATCCAGGCCTCTGTAACACCGAGGCATTACACTGATTCATTACAACAATCATCAAGACTTATTAACAAAGGATTCAGGCAGGGGAAAGGCATTTCTGTTCAGAAATTCTCTGCAAGTGCTATCTCTCAACAGGAATGCTATGTTTTGAATTGTATCTTCAGCTGTGGAGCTGAGATGGGGTTATTGTGTTCAGTGAATGTGACCATTGGGAATGAAAGTGAATAAAACATCCTTGTGGAAGTTACTTATCAATAACGTTTGAATTTGGAACCTGATCTGCTTTTAGAAGGACCTGAGGTTTTTTCTTTACTCGATGAACTTCCCTTCGATCCTGTGGAGAGAGAAGAAAACCATAATAATTCAAGTGCCATGATATTAATAACATTACAGAGTACATAAAATAAGAACTCATTCTCAAAGAGCTAGTCGCTGCTAATGTGATAATCCCATAACTCTCCCAGAAGCATTTTCATTTTTAAAAAGAGGAAACCTAGGGGCAGCTAGGCGGCTCAGTGGATAGAGTCAGGCCTGGAGTCTGAAGGACCTGGCCTCAAATCTACCTTCAGACATTCCCTACCTGTGTCACTTAACCCCAACTGCCTAGCCCTTACTGCTCTTCCTTCTTGGAACCTATCAATGCTAAGACAGAAGTAAGGGTTTCCAGAAAGAAACCGAATGCCAAACAAATGAGATAATTATTAGAGACGATGAATTTCAAATTGCTGAAACTTCAGGCAGTGTAACAAAAAAAAGTGACACATGTCAGGCAGGGTGGGGAAAATATTTGGGGGCAGGGTTGCTGGGCCTGGAAATCGATTCCTCAGCTGTCCCTTCCTGTCTCAGAATTCTTCTCTCCTCCAAGTTTAAATTAGTAGCTTTTCTTTCAGGCTTTCTAAGCTGTGAAGCTTCTGCTTTTGCTTTACGATTCTCACAATAGTGGGGGCTGAAGCTGGAGGAGTGGATACAAGAAGGGGTCATTTACTTGTATGATTAGTTTGTAAGAGCCTAAATCTGGGTTTTAAACCAATGCTTGCAGAATAACACAAGACTGTGCAAAAACAAATTCCATTACTCCAAGTAGAGAAATCTTTGCCAAGCGAGGAATAGATTTTTATAAGGTTAGAATTTTTGTATTCTAATAAAGAAGTTAATATTTTTCCCTCAATCTGGGAATGGTCCTATTGAGACTATTCTCAGTTATTAATGAATGACCTATAATAGACAGAAAAGATTAGACATAGTCTATTTAATCCCAGGGAGCAGAACTAGGTGCCAGAACTAGAAACTATAAAGAAACAAGTTGTAATTGCAGTTAGCTGTTCAAAGGAGGAGGAGACTACCTACAAAGGAAGACAGCAAGCCTTCAAGCAAAGGCTGCATGTCCATACTTCTTGGTCTGGGAGGCCTTGGAAGGTCCAGGAGGACTTTATTTACAATTCTGCCTCAAACATAGGGCTATGAGACCAATGACTTAACTTCTTAATGTTTTAGGCAGCTCTCTAATAATAAATGGTGCCAGCCTGCCTTAATGGTGGGAGTTTCCTCATCTGGGAGTCCTCTCTACTAACAACTTCACAGATCCATCCCCTATCTCCTATATGTTCATCAAGGTCCCTTGGACCTCTGAAATGTTGTGATTCTGTAATCTCAACCAAACGGACAAACTTCCTTGTGCCTGGTTTTTAAAACAGGATTTTCAGGGCACTTGTTCTGATTTCCTTATATATATATATAAATATATATATATATATATATATATTATATATATATTATATATATATGTAATCGATGTATAATCAGGTCAAATAGAAAGCGCTCAAGATTCTAATCCCACCTTTACTGCGTATGACCATGGATGATATTTTCTTAGTCTTTCTGGGTCTCTGTTTCCTAAACTTCCAAATGAGGGGATTGGCCTAGGTGAACTCTAGAGTCCCTTTTAGTTCCAAGATTCTGTGATTCTCAGTAAAAACCAGGAAGTGTTCTGAATGATTTTTAGCTTTTCTAAAACATTTATGACTTATTCTAAGCTTAGAATATGACCATCACCTCTCTTTTCTGAGGGGCCTGGTTTTCTAGGCTCTTCCTCCTCCCCTTCCTCATCTTCTATGATTCTACTCTCAGTTAAGAGTGTTCGGATTTTATCCAGCTCTTTCTCTAGTTCTTGGTTTTTCAGACGTTCGATAGTCAGCTTCTCATTTATTTCTTCATATTTCTCTTCTGCGAGCTGGACTCGAACTTCTGTATCCCTAACAAGAGCCCAGAAAAAAAAATGATGAGATATGGAGGGTTAAAAAGTTTTTTTGATACAAGAATTTGTAGATAGGAAGAATGAATTGTTAGGGTTATCTATATTCTTCAAAGTTTCCAAATGGAATTTCATAGTAAGAGATGTTCAGAATTCTGGTCCTCATATCATGTAAGGAAAAAGATATAACTTTCAGTAACCTTTCAATAGGAACAGAAATTGCACCTGAGGTTTCATTAGAATTCCCAATTAAAGCATCTCCCTGTATCAGTGAAAGTCAACACCTCCTGTAAAACATACTCTTAAAAAATTATCTAGAGTCCTAAGAATTTAAGTGACTTTCCTAGCATCACTCAGCTAGAATGTGTCAGAGACAGGGCTGGAAACCAGGTCTTCTTGGCTTATAGGCAAATTGTACATCCACTGTGCCATACTGCCTCTCATTAAAAACACCTAAAAAAAATGGCACTACCTCCACGAAGTATATGACTTTTGGCTTCTCTTAATTCATGTGACTCCCTAATACAAATCAAATAACTCCCTCTCTTCCAATATCTTTATTTCCAAGTTTTCATCTTAATCAACTTCTTAGAGATACCCTTCAAATTTGTCAAAAAGTATTTATTTATTTAGTGGACTGTGAGCTAGTTGGAAAACAAGGAATAGAAACAATATTATCTAAATGTTATACCTCCCTCATTATACAACTGATGCATAATATTTGTTAAGTTGAGTGGTTTTATTTTGTCCTCCTTCCTTATGTTTCACAAATTTTACTGAACCGTTTGTTTCCCAGATAATTATTATAACCCATTCCCTGAATTGGCCGCAGAGTAGGACTTATAGACACTTTTACTTGTTCTTTGGTGCTTTCATGGATAATAATTTCACTTTATTCATCCCTATTAGAGGGGGGGAAACACCAGAAGAGTTTAAATCAGCACACTTTGGTAGCCCTGGGGCTGTGGAGGCTGGGAAGTATCCTCCACTCCTTAATGTAGAAGGGAGAAGCTGCAGTGCTAAGGATCAGTTCCAAAGTGGACACACTGGAACAACCTTCAAAACTTTTCCACTGAATGATTTAAGGCCACAAAAGAAGCCACATTTCTTCTATTCTATTCTATTGCCTGCAGCTTTAAATCTTTGGTCTGTGAAAAATCCCAGGCAGAACCATGACTATGCCCAAGGGCTTTTCCCACTCTGGTTCCTAATACTTACAGGAGTTTCGTTTGCAAATGTTCAACCAACCCCAGCGATTCATATCTCTCCTTTTCACAGTTGTTAAATTTAGCAAGAGCGATCACTTCTTCCTAACATGAGAGACGAACGATATGACAAGGTGAAGGGTCTCACCAAGGAAGCTCAAGTTAACTGAGGAGCTCTAGGGCAGGTCTTCCAAAATATTCATAACTAGTATCCAGTTTTAGTGGGCAGGGACAAGCAACACAGTGTGGCTACTGATTTGCCAAAATATCTATTCTCTCTAATGTAGCCATGAAATTAGAGTCTCAACTAAAGAATTAACAGCTCAAACTAATTCCATTATGAGGGAACAGGCTTTATTGTGAGAGAATATAGCTACAGAATGGCTATAGTCAGCTAGTAAGGTGTAAAGAAGACAGGAAGGGAAGTAAGGTAGGGAAGTAAGGCGAGTAGGGATTTTCAGGAATACTTTTAATCTTGATTAGTTACTAAGGAAGGGGTCATGTGGCAGCCCATGGAGGGGCCCCAGCCACATTCCCCTTCCTTTCTCGCCTTCTGCATTTAGATTATGTTTGTGTTCACTACCCCTAGAAACCCTAGAAAGGCCAGCTCTTGTGTATGTGTCATACAACCCAGGCAAGTCCTTGTGTTATATCCTGTAACCTATAGACACCACCCCCATCCTCTAAGCCCTGTATGAGATGTATCCTAGAAAATCACTGATGTATGGCATTGCATTGTGCAAAACATTACCTGTTACCATGTGTATGGAAAGTTTGGGTAAAAACTCTAGACTGTATTTCCCCCCCTATAAATGAGGATGTCACTTTCAATAAAGTGCCTTGCTTTCCTGGTCCTCCTGGTCCTCCTGGTCCTTTATCATTCTTCCCACTGCCTTTGTGTGGACCCCAGACTGTTGTAATCAGTAGGGCACTGGCTGGCTAGTCCCTGTCGCTTATAGGGTCATTCATTTGGTTGGTTGTTGCCCTGTTGTTTCCAAGGAACTGATGTCATTATACCCATGGTCCACTCTGGTCTGGGTAGCTTTACCTGTGATTCATTCTGTTTGCCCACTTGTGGGGGGGAGGGAGCAAATCACAATGTAACTAGGATGCTAATAATAGGTTAAATACTCCAGAGCAACGTCTGGTCAAATTTTGTTCTTTCTGTGTAAACGCTAAGGAAAGCAATGATTGTAGACACTGAGCATTGTTTAAATCTAGTACGATGTGACTGGGAATCTGAACTAAGCAACCCATATGTCTTATCTGAAAGGTGACCCCGTTTTAATCAGCTACTTATTGTTTCCATGTTCTTTTGATTGTTTACAGCTACTTGAAAGGGTCTAGTGAGACACTTCAGTCCACATCATATCCAAATGCCAGAGGAAGCAAGTTTGAGATGACGCTAGAGCTGGGCTGGATATAAGAAGAGGGTCATAAGGAAGAATGTAATAAAAGGAAGAAAAGATAAGAAATTTCCTTTACTGGAAACGTTTATATGACATTTAAAATCACAGAATATTAGTGTTAGGAAAGAATCTTAGAGTTTTTGCCCCAATCAGCTGATTAATATTCCAGATAAAAACTAATTTTAAAATGAACAGTGGAGGAGGCAGCTGGGTAGCTCAATGGATTGAGAGCTAGACCTAGAGATGGGAGGTCCTAGGTTCAAATATGGCCTCAGACACTTCCTAGCTGTGTGACCCTGGGCAAGTCACTTCACCCCCATTGCCTAGTCCTTACTTCTCTTCTGCCTTGGAACCAATACACAGTATTGATTCTAAGGTGGAAGGTAAGGATTTTTTTTTTTAAAGAAAGAAAAAAAAACAGTGGAAATGAGCAGAAAGGGAAGAGGAGTTAAGATTCTACATTCAATAAAAGGAAGAAAACCCAAAGTTTAAAAATACATAATTAATAGTATTAAATATAGTGGGGAAAAAATGCTGAATGTAGTCAGGAAACATGGCTTTCCATTAGCTCTACTGCTTCCTAGCTGTGTGATGATGGCAGCTAGGTGGTGCCAGAGGGTGTAAAGCTCTGGGCCCTGGGCAAGTCAAAACCATAAAATGCAGATAATTATGGCACCTACATCCCATGGTTGTAGTGAGGATTAAATTAGATAATCTTTATAAAACATTTAGCACATGGAATAAGTCACTTTACTCAAGAGGACAGAGGCTGTGGTATTAGATTTAGTCACTCCCAGTTGTTTGACCTTTGCCAAGTCTTTTCACATCTAAGGACCTTATTTCCTTATTTGTAAATGAAAAGGGTAGCCTAGATGACCTCTTAAGGTATCTTCCAATTCTAAGTCTATGATGCTGTGGCCTCTGTAAAGTTGTTTCCCCAAAAGTAAATTCAAGAATTATACTGTCAACCTACTTTGTATGGGAAGTGTTTTGTAAACTTTCCAATGCTCTGTAATTGTTATTGGTTGTTATCACAGAAAATAAGCTTAATGTATAAAGATCATCATAGATTTTTAAAAAGGTAAGTCAACTTTTTTCTATCCTACAGCTAATTTTTTAAAAATGTGATAGTAAAAATGAAATAATTTATATAATAATTTATATATACTTATATGTAATTATATAATATATAAAAAGAACTTTCAATATGCCACCACAAAAATGTTATAATCCAAACAAAAAGAAAAATAAAAAGCCTTGGATTAGAGTAAAATTAACTGGACTTAATAACTACATGGGGAGAACTAAATGGGGAAAACAAGGAATATGCATATTTTTCATGTACCCCTGAAACTTACACAAAAACCGATCATATATTTGTTAGAAGTCATAAGAAAATCTAGAAAGGGAGAAATTTTATACATTTCACTTAAGGGTTATAATTCAATTAAACTAGGAGTAAATAAAGATAGGGGCAACTAGGTAGTACAGTGGATAGAGTACCAGCCTTAGAGTCAGGAATTTTTCTGTCCAAAGTCAACCTTCAGCCTCCTGTTACATTATTTATTGTCTGGGATGTACAGGACTCTAGTGACTTCTCCTGATTTATTTATTGGTGGGTATAGTTAAGAACAGTCTCCTTCAGAATGAGACTAACTAATCCAGTCACTGTCTGGCCTTCTCTCTCCCTCTATTCCTGTGTCCCTTTGAACTTCCTTGTCTACAATCCTACCCTTAAGTGAATACCACCTCATCTCTAGCCTAACCGCATTAGGTCTTTTTAATCTCCTCGGCTTTATGACTGCAGCTTGCAGATCATCAGTAGGGATGCATATATAGCCCTTATTCGATAACTGATTGCTAATGTTGGAGAGAATCAACCAAACCCCTCTTCTGTCTCTATAGCAATAGACTAGGATGAATCAGTCTTCATTGGCCTGAGAAACTGGTGATAAAACAAAGAGAAAAAGCCCAAGAACCAGATTTACCACAGCTTAGTAGCTATGGAATGAAGCTCAGATTTAAAGATGGAAGATCTAAAGAATTGAGGGTGACTCCTAAATTTGGGAAGGAAGAAAATGTAGGGGCACTTGGAAGAAAAGATTATTACATGAGATAACATGTAAAGTGCTTTATAAGTGCTGGCTAGGAGGAGTGAGAGGAGTAAAACACATTCCATGGGGGTCCCAGAACTTTGAAAGGAACTCAAAAATTGTATAACAACAGCTAATATTCATATAGCACTAATTATGGGCCAGTGCTAAGCACTTTACAAATATTATCGCATTTGATCCTCACAACAACCCTGGTGGGGTAAGTGCTATTGTTATCTCTATTTTACAAAGGAGGAAACTGAGACATACAAAGATTACCCAAGATCTGTATGACTGACCCACAGTCACACAGCTAGTAAGTGTTCTAGGCTGGATTTGAATTCAGGTCTTTCTGACACCAGGCCAAGTGCTCTACCCACTGTACCACCTACCTCCCTGGAGAGAAGATAAGGGAGAAATGAGAGGGGAACATAATGAGGTGAAGAAAATGGAGAAAGGGAAGATGAGATGAAATTTTATCAGACTGGAAGTGTTTTCCTCTCATCTCCTATCTCTGACAGAGGAATAATAGTGAAAAAACCCCCCCAAACAATCCTTTCCTTTCCATTGCTCAAGCTCACAGCTCCCCAAAGATGACTCCCCCAGGGATCAAGGAAGGAAATACAAACCATCTAGAAAAACATAATGGTGGGGTTTTCCTACAATATTACAACTGGCCTTAGCATAAGGTATTTGTGATGTGATTGCAAAACTATAATGAGGGCAGTTTGTATAGTCAATCTAGCCTTCAATGGGATGAAGTGCAATATTTGTCAAATGCTTAGCAGTATGTGGCATACAGTCGATACTTAATAAATGCTTATTCTTGTTGTGTCCCTATCCCTCCCAGGACGTTGAGATAAATAGTTGTGATTCAGACACGTACCCCTGTAGGTAACACTCTTTCTACTACCAGAGGTTTAGTGCGGACGTTTTTATCTATTCCAAGAAATCGGACAAGAGGTATTTTTGGAGTCAGCTTCTTTTCCTATAAGGAGATGAAAAGTGGATTACTGGGAGCATTACTCCAAGTTCCCAGCCCCATCCAATTTCCCTTTTGTGTCATCTCTGGCGACATCTTCCTCAGAGCACAGCTCCTGAAAAAAGATGATCTAAGTCTTTTTCAAATGCCTTACTTCTTTTTTTGTTTCTTTAGTCTGTCCTATTTCAAAAATCTCTTCAAACTTTTTCTGTGCCATTTCGCCCAACGTCTCCTCCCATCCAGTCACATTATAGGTCTTGCCATCCACAATTAGCTGTCGAGAAAAGAAAAGCAATACTATTATTTACAGGGTTGGAGTATTCAATACATATGATTCTATTTGGAGTCTGTTATAGTATAGTAGAAAGAGATTTGGCTTGGAAGTGTAAGCAGTTAAGAGAGGAATTCAAATCCCACCTATGATACTATGTTAGACACTTCCTAGCTACATGATCATGGGGTGAGATTTTATTTAATTCCACTATTGGGCATGGTTGGAGCCTTACAGACACCTTTCCCTTTCACCTCAAAGGGGACTCCTTTATATGTAGCAACACATTGATCGTTAGTGAGGAGGTCAGGCTGGATCTGCTCCCAATGTTCTTCTTGGGATTCAGTTCCTTCTCAGGCTCTCCAGAGAATCCCTCAAAAGTAATTCTGTCTCCAGGAACAGATCCACTGGGAGGCTCCAAGATTTCCACCTTTTCTGGTGAACTGGCACACACCAACATTGCCTGAGATACCACTCCTCTCATCTTTGCAGGCTTCAGGTTAACCTAACCTGAACTTAACCTCTCAGCCTCTATTGTCTCATCTAGAAAATGAAAATAATAATGATGCTTACCTCACAAGACTGTTTTGAGGATCAAATGAGAAAACATGTAAAGCATTATGCAAAACTTAAAGTACTATATAAATGCTAGCAATGTTACTACTATTAATCTGTAAAATGGGAGTAGTAAAACATCTAGTAGCTAGTTGTAGAGATCAAATGAAATAATGTATGTATATAAAGTACTTCCCATTTAGTGCTCTATGAATGTTATCTACTATTATTATTACAAATATAAATAACAAGTGGTATTTTAAACAATTAAAATAGCAATATCTGAGTGGGGCAATATTTCTACCCATGAGGCTTGTGCTGCCTATACAGGCAGGGTTTGGAGAAAGGAGATTTTTGGGAAGAAAATGGAATTTTAAATGGAGATTTCTGCCATAGTTAGGTTACACATGGTAAGAATCAAGGGAAGCTAGAGATTTCCAATGCAAGATATTGATGCAAAATTTTGCTTAACATAACACCATCCATCCTTATCCAGAGTGGATCCAGAAAACATCCTTCTCCCCCACCCCCATAACCATCAAGTGACTCTTAGGTCACTTGACCTAAGAGTCAAAAGATCTCTCTCACCAAATAAGGGGTACTTCCTTGCTGACCTAACCTATGGACAAGTAAGGGTTGCTTTTTAATGGATTTTTTAAAAACAATATATATAAAACATGTCTATAAGAATACATATATGTGTAAAACATATATAGTAAAATGCCTTCTAAAATCATGACTTGTACTAATTATCTTAGAATGATAATTAGGATTCTCTGAAAGTCATCACTAACATTAAAATCTAATCATGTATAAGGGAATAGGGGTATTTTTCTCACTCACGTTATCCCTCCTCTGATCCAAAGAAAACTGCAAGCAGTTTTCTGCTGGATCATCTCAGTCTAGGGATGAACCAAATAAGGAACAGAGCAACAATAACGTAAGTGGGTACACTTAAGTAAAGAAACAACATAACATCTCTGTAAAGACAATAACAGAAAGTACAATAGGGACCAGTAAGTGTTACTGAATTTGCCGTCCAGGAACAAAACATGTTGAAGGATGCTTGAGGTTAGACACATGTCCATCAAAAGGTAAAGTTCAAGTTAGCTCAGAAAAGTCCATTTCAGGAGCTGAAGATGAAAGACCCGTTTGTAGTCATGCCAGTTGCTAGCTGAGGTGCTCCAAGCGTGGCCTTAACTTCTTAAGAAGGACCAACAATATTAGGAGGCAGGAAACTCCTACAGTCACTAGAGTCCCAGGTAGTATTTGCACTGAGTCCTAGTTCACTTCCTGCAGATGCTTTGCATTCTATGAGTCATAAACTCTGCCCAACCTCCACTGTTGTGGATCCAATATTAAACAATACAAGCAGTTGAATAGGATTAAAGATATTATCAGCCTCTTTGAAAGAGTTCATGCCTGAAGAACAATCTATAACATTTAGAGTAATACAATAGTTTATACTTAGAAAAAAAAAAGTGATTAGGACCCATTTTAAGAATAAATTACAGGGACAGCTGGGTAGCTCAGTGGATTGAGAACCAGGCCTAGAGACGGGAGGTCCTGGGTTCAAATCTGGCCTCAGCCACTGCCTAGCTGTGTGACCCTGGGCAAGTCACTTGACCCCCATTGCCTAGCCCTTACTGCTCTACTGCCTTGGAACCAATACACAGTATTGACTTCAAGATGGAAGGTAAGGGTTTAAAAAAAAAAAGAATGAATTGCAATAGGCCACTGTTATTAAACCATGTGGCTGTCCATGAGGATGGGTCCCACTTAGATGTAATATCTTCATTTATATGAGTATGTTGAACTATTTGCAAAGTATCAGTTAGTAATTTTTATAATTCTCTAATATCATTAATGATGACAATTGATATCTGTAAGACTGATTATAGCACAGGCTCATTTTATACCCATATGAACAGAAATTCATCCTGAAACTTGTTATAGAGCACTAGGGGTATATCATAGTAACTGTTATATTCTGAGCCAGTCCCTCAAATTAGGAGAATGATTTCTTTATAGAATCTATCACTGGTATAATTCCGAGTTTGGGGATCAATGCCCAAAAATTAATACACAGGGCTACTTCCATATGCTACTATTGGATTAGAACTTTCCCCAATAGATCTCGTTTGTAGGTCCTCATGCAACTAAACGTCTTGTAAAGCTCTTACCAAACCTTCTGTATGGTTTTGTATGGTTTCAATAAGGATTACATAGGCTACTCCACAAGAGTTATCCCATCCTGAGGGAAAAGAGGAAAAATCTTGACCAACACATATAAAAATTGTATTATTGTTTGTGTTATTGTAATTGACAGTTGCAAAAGCAAAATTATTTCCTCTTTTTCCCTAAGATATGTGTAACAGCATAGATCAAGGGAGTCAAACTGCTTTCAGGAGGGGCTTCAAAACTAGAACCTAAGTTAACGGTAGTAAGAGAAATCCTATACCTAGACACACACAAGGTAAGATTTAGTAGAAGATACAAAACATTCAGAGGAGAAATTCTGGACTTAAAAAAATTGATGAGTTTGGTTAGAGAATCCTCAAGTCTTAATAGGAATCCTAAACCAATGTAAAGATGAAAATGAAACCTACATGTGGCATAAATGAGGTCAAAAGACCAAAATATGTTCTGTTTAATCCAAGAGTTGAAGGGATAGATTCTCCTGAGCTCACAGGGACCACCACTCATTTCTGTGAACTTGTATGTAACCTCATAAAGTGCCTAGAAAGTGTCCTCTCATTTCTATGTGCTTTTGACTAAAGTGATGACATGGTGGGTTGGTCACCTAAAGTTTAGCCACGGTGAGGTTGAATACCACCAAAGAATGCTATCCAAAGGCTTTTAATTTAATATAACATGGCATGTATATCTATTATATAGTCTAGGGTACATAATTCATGACAGCATCTAGGAAACATGCACATTTGGGTATTCAAAAGCTCAAAATAACAGACAAGATCTAGGTAACAGAGGCTTTCTTAAGTGTGGGAGGAGTAGGAATTGATTTCATTGGAACTGTTCTAGATTTCATGTTCTGATAGTTACATTTATTTTCACTATTTCCTTTAGTATCAGTTTTTCCCACTTTCAGTATCTAAAACATTGTTTTCAATATGTTCCTGATTCTCTATTGAGAGTCTGTAATTTGCAATAGAATTCTCTTCTTACATATGTTATAAGTTCTGCTGGGTCTGTAGGTATTATATTCTGAACTATCAATCTATGAGATTTGAAATAGTTCTTTCTCGGTTAATGCAGCCATGGAAAATTTCCTAAAAACATATGGAAGCCATACTATACTTAACAGAATTATCAGAGAAATTCATTTGGAGAGCAAGATGTTTTACTCTTTTTTTTTTTTAAGTTGTAGGAAGAATGGATTTGCTAGGTTTGGGTTAGGATCTCAGATCTTTTCAATTACTTACATTAAAATTTATTTTCTAAACAAATTTTCAAATGCAGGCCAAAACAGTATTTTTTAGCACTAAAATAATTTCAGTTATAAAACAATTTGTATAACATTCTTCTAAAATTTCTTTCTCCTATATTTTCTATAAACTTTTTTCTGTAAACAATTTTGTAACATTTCTATATTATCATACATTCAAAGTTAATTTAAAAACTATATTCCTGTGACTCAATTTTATTTCTAACCTTATTTTTAAGCATATTTCTGATTTTATTTTTCAAAATAATAACTATAAAACTTTTAAAAACTACTTTTCAAAAACTGTATTATATTATTATTATCCCTTCTCTAAGGTATACATAGTTGTGTCATAAACTTAAACCAAAATATGAATAGTCCCATGTGCAATAACTGGATCAAATATATCTATAAAACTTCCTTATATTAAAATTTCTTATTGGCACTCTATCTTTCATACTTTCTTATCTGTCTCTTCTTCATCTCACCTGCTTAAAAGATAAGCACTTTAAAACTAATTTGAAATTCTCATTCAATACTTCTTGTACTTTCTTCTATTGGCTCTAATCTTTAATTCCACTCAAATTCCAGATTATCTACATGTACACCCAAACAAATTTCAGCTTATAATTTTTATCTTCTTTAATTCATGTTCCTTCTTGAATTTATTACAATCCCAAATATTCCTGATTAGCTTTTAGAAGAAAAGGTTCCCTCCTCTTGTTAAGTTGTCAAGAATAACTAAAGAATATTATAAATATTCAATTTGTAACAAATTTATAAACAATTTTTATAACAAGCAATTAAATTCATGTGTAAAGACTCAAATAAAAAATATATATTAGAAGAAGACCACCATATATACCCCCTTTGAATCATATTAATAAGTAATACATTGTAGACCTCCTAATGTTATCTTGGAAAGTCCTGAAGTGATTTTGGGAACCACCCCTGCCCTTTTTATAGTGACTGGGATTGCCTTGCACACCATAATGACCTCTGGCAAGAATTGCCAGGTGGGCTTGGTGATAACAATTTTTGAAAGAAAAGGTTTACCTTCTGTACTCACCCAGAACCCCTGAAATCTAGTTTACATTTTATCCTTATCTCTTTGTCTTCTTTATCTTCATGGATGTCTTCATAGATGATAATTGGCCATATATCTTTGCTCTCTCCAGCCTCAGTGTCCCCAGCAACACTTCTAGAAACTTGGAAGTGTCATTGTGCAAGCGGGGCCTTTCTTTGGCTGTGATTTTTGGAGGTGAATTAGTTTTCTTTCTTGGAAAGGCAATAAAATTAGCTTCCTGGCTGCTTGGATTCAGCAAAAGAGAAGCTGACCTCAAAAAAACACCACAGTTCCTGTACCCCCAAACTACAGTAGTTTCTGTTTAGCTCCCTTCTCTTACTGGGGGGAAATAGTGGGATTTTTATAGGTTTTTTACAGTCATGTAAGAATTCCCCAAAATAAATGAAGATCAAATGGGGATTAAAGGTGACAGTGATGTTTTACATTTCCCAATTTTCTAACTAGTCTCTGGTTTAAGGAAGCCTACATTTGGTGGTGTAGCAGCAACAGAAGCTGCAGTAAACACAGCTAAACACACTCCCCAAAAGTTGAACTCTAGGGCAAGTAGCCAGCTGACCCCTGAATAGAACATACCTGTCTCTTGGTCCTTGATACTGACAGGTCCTGCTAAGGTTCCTTGGGAAAAAGTCCTTTTTTCCTGGTGCCTGAGATGTTTTGTGTCCCTGCTAAGAGAGTTCCTGAGTCAAAAAGAGCAACTTCATGGCTTGGGGAAGCCAGGAACAAATCATCTTTACACTGGAGTTGGTAAGTCCTTTAATAGAATTCTTGTGGAGAGTTTATGAGACTTGTGAAACTGGTGATTTAATCAGGTAAATGCAACAAATATTGGGGCTCGGGTTTGATAAGGGTAGATTGGAAGGCACTACACCAATCAATACTGAAAAATAAGTGGCATAACAAGGAAATCCCAGTCACAGAAATAAATGGGCTTACCATCAGGGCAAGTAGACCTACTGAGGCACAGATGGTGATTTTCTTCCTTTGGAAACAAAAGAGAATTCACCCAAACCTCTTTAGGTAAGAATTCTAGGATTGAGAGACTTTTATCCTGGCCTAACAGTGCAACACATAAATTTTCAACATTATATTCACTTACTACATCAACAAATTTTCATCAAACAAATTAACAATAATAACCATAATATTGCATAACAATTATTGATTTACCCAATAGATATCTGACAATCATATTCCAGTATTGATTAAGTAAAAGAACATTTACATCAAATAACATTAGGTAAAAGAGAGTCTTATTATAGCCCATGCACTCATTCTCTGCTGTTTTTTTTTCCCCACACTGTCAGGCCAAAGCAACTTCCCTAATTTGATTCCAGTTTTTAGCCTGAGTCTCAACCCATGTTGTTACTTGTTTGTTACCAAAATTGCTCCTTTCAATATCTCTCTTTTTCTTATAATAGTATTGAGCATTGTGTCCTCTTATTCTACAACAGTAACAACATCCTGTTAACCCTATTCTACGATGATCTTGAGGTGTTTGTTGAACAGGGGTTAAAACTGCTTTACTTTTCTTACCTGACTTTGGGATTACTTCCTTCCCTTTTTCTTCCAAAGCAATAGGTTCCTTGTACCATCCTGTGCAGTATTTCAGAAAAGTACTCCTTGATATTTAAGAAGGACTAATTTTAAAAGGTTGCATTAGTTATTCTAGCTTTTCTCTGGTTTATGTGGTTTAATCTATCATCAGATCTTATAGGGGTCTTAACTTATTACATATAATTCTCTGGTTTATCTGAGAAAAACTTCATTCCTCTAATTAAGTTACCTCTAATGTTTCTCTTATCTCCTACAATATTGGAGTCCTATAGAGGTTCTTTGTTATTGGTTAAGTTTCCTGGAAAGTGAAAGCAGGGGGAGATACCTTCTCCTTAATTCTCATTCAGCTCAGGGACAGCAAAGGGGGCAATTATTATTCTTTCTCTGGTGTAGCCCCAGTAGTGAGAGTGAAACATAGAATGCAAGGCCTATAGGCAGCCATTAAATTAGAAGCAGCAAGACACAGTAGATTTTCCCCTTAGCATGAACTCAACCCATTTTTCTCCCAAGTTACTAGATGTCCTGCCAAGAAACCACTGGTGTAAGAATTCCATGAGAAACCCAGCTAGGGAGTCACCCACTGACATACGGATCCATTACATATAGAAACTCCTGTTGAGAACCACTGCAGTAGTTCATTTCCATTATCCTTATCTTGTAAATCATTACTTATCATTGCTTCTGTGTGACGCTACCTAATCCCCTTTGGCCATATCATCTACCCTATAAATTGTAGACCCCAATCTATTATACTTTACTCCTGCTCTAAGAGACTGGTCTGCATGGTCCTTAGATGGGATTGACCCTCCTGTAAACCCAGAGCCACACTCCTTACCCCAGTGAGAGACTCACCGATGGGAGTCCTGCGACCTCGGCTCATCACTCTGGTTGGCTTTCTTTAAAATTTATAGTAGGTAATTCTTTTACAACAAATCAAATATTTTCTAACTGCTGCTTTCAGTTCTCTAGTTTGCTCTCTGCTCTGCTCTGAGCAGGGTTCCTGTTTTCTTTTTCTGGCTCTGCTTCCACCTCAAAATAAGTGGGAGAGGCTATGGGGGATTCTGGCAAAGGAGCAGGTAATACTGGATAGATTCCCATTTCCTTTTGATATTCCTCTTTACTCAAGTTGCTCACATCTTTCTTATTTCCCTAAAAAGGTTTCTAATTTATCCTTAGCATAAACATTTAGAGTTCCAAATGTAGGACAGAAGTTCTTAAGTGCTTTACATCAATTAAAGCAATATTCAATAGATTTGTCTCTGTCTTTTCCTTTGTCTATAGGCAGATCTCCATTATCCCAAGCAATTAAAATTTTGTCTAGGGGAGAGTCCACTGGAATGCCTCCCCTGGAAAGTCTAGAACCCATTTTAAAAAGGCATCCTTTTGTCAGGGCTGCAGAACCTGTCAAAAAGGAACACTTAACCTACTGACAGCCTAGACCTCTATGCTTTGTTCAATTTTTCCTTGCTCTGTGGGGAGTCTTAAGCATGCACTCTGAGCCAAACTTAGTGAGCTGCATAGAAATACCCAGTAAAGGGTTAAATCTTAGAGCTCTTACGCAAAGTTTTGGCTTCAGTGGGGAAACTCTATGATATTTCTCCTGAGATGAGGCAGCTTTCTCTCTGTCTCTCTGTCTGTCTCTCTCATTATAGATATATAGATATAGATGTAGATGTAGATGTAGATAGAGATAGAGATAGAGATAGAGATAGAGATAGAGATAAAGATAGAGATAGAGATAGAGATAGATCAAGAAATTCATCTGGATTACAATTGTATCGTTCTCACTCAAAAAAATCTGATTGTAATCCAAGTGAACTTCTTTCGACAACCACTCCAGCTACTGTTCTCAACTTTATGACCCACCTATCCCCAATACTCTTCACCCAGGTACAAGTCAAAAAAGTAAAAACAAAACAAAACAAAAACCCAAGTTATCTGCTCAGTGCTAGTTGCCCAAAATATGAGGATAAATCTCAGAATGGCCTTAACACCAAAACAGAAGAACAGATCACCATAAACAAATAACTTGCAAACCTAGACAGATACCCAATACTGTTATTATTTCATCAGCTGCCTCTTAAATTTTACATATAACTTGGCAAAAGAAAAAGCAGAAGTGTAGCTTCCTTGCAATAGACTCTGTATTAAATCAGTTTTACAACTAATTTATACAAAAGGGATTTTTAGCAATTAGAAAGCAAGAAAGAAAGGGTCTGAGCACTTTTTTCAAACAAGTTTTTGGAAAAAAAAAACCCAAAGATTTATTCACTTACCTTTCTTGGATATAGTTTTCTGAGCATAAGAAAAGGGTTTGTTTCCCCACAAGTCAACCCTCTCTGAGGAAGGGAAAACAGGGACAAAAATCCCAAGGGTATACTTATAAAGTTTCCCTTCCTGGAGGAGAACCCCCCCCCCAAATGACAAGACCACTTATTCAAAGTCCCAGCAGAGTCACCAAAAACTTGCAAAATTTTAAGAATTAGTCATTTTGAATAAAGTCAGATTCTCCAAGCCAGGTAATTATTTAGGTTTATTGGAAGAGGAACAAATCCTCCAACAAAGCCAGACCCCTGATAAATACCAGGAGACCCAGCACACTGGAAGGAACCCTCTTTTATAACCTTAAAGTAAGAGTAAAGTTTTCCATACAAGTACAAAGAATATCAAAGTATAATCATAACCTTCAAAGGACAAAGTCACCCAGAAATTAGGCTGTTAGTTCAACTAGGAAGCAACCCTTATTTGTTCATAGGTTAGTACCCCTTATTTGGTGAGAGAGATCTTTTGACCATTACCCAAGAGTCACTTGATGATTATTGGGAGGAGAAGGATGTTCTCTGGACCCACTACAGATAAGGATGGGTGGTGATGGTTAACACCATATCTGGTTATGAAATTTAAGGTCAAATCTATTGACGCATATCTGATACAAGCAAGGGTCCATGATACATGAACTCAGAAGGGTGGGGCTAACTTTAAGGCCTAAGTTAAGCAGGGTTTTTTTTTAACTTTACTAAGATATAAGTAAAATGCCTTCTAAAATCATGAATTATACTAATTATCTTAGAATTATGATTATCTGAAAGCCATCACTAACATTAAAATCTAATCATGTATAAGGGAGTAGGGGTATTTTTCTCACAATACAAAAAACCAACATTCCCAGGATATCCCTGAGGCTCTTTGGAACAAGGAGAAAAATACTTGAGACTTCAGGAAACTGTGAAACTGTGGAGATCACCTGGAATTTTATGAAGTAGAAAATCCTTTGAAGTAATAGGGAAGTTTAGTCAGGTTTTAGGGAAGTGACAGGCAACCTTTTGAGCTTAGTGTGTCAAAATTTGCCAAAAAACCAAGCATAACTTGGGTGGTATATAACTTTGAGAAAAAAACCCATAATTTTACAATATTTATAGTTTAAATAACAAAAAGGTATAATTGTAATATATAACTGTATTTAATAAACCAAAAACTATTTAACTTACCTACTTAGTGACTTCTTTGTTCATCTGAAAGTTGGTTTCTTTTGTTGGTCTTGATATTATTTAACTTGTGTGGGGTGCCGTGAACCTTAATAAGTGAGGGGGAGGGGAAATTCTTTAACTAGTCTGCCTATTAGTGACTTTTTTGTTGCTGAATTTCATTGGCTAAATCTTCAATTGAAGGTTGGTATTTTATACACTTCAGGCCCAAGTAAGTTCTACTAACTTTATCTGTCAATCTGTTTCTTTTGTTGGTTTTGATATTATTTAACACAGAATAAGGTCTCACCAAAGTACATAGAGGGGGAAATTGTGAGTAAATTAATTAATCACTAAAAAGGTCAAGCAACTTACAAAGGGCAAGCTTAGCAAAGAGATGCGAAATATTCAGAAGATATAATCTAATCAGAGAAGGTGATAACAAAAGAAGATGTGAACCAAGAATGGTCAGTCCTGGGGAAAACGTCTACTGTGATTGGTAGATGTGAAAATTTAGGGGAGGTGACATAAGAGAAATTTCTCTTTAAAAGGAGCTGGTCTCTCTCTGAACTTAGTTGGAGTTTTGGAGTTAGTGTGGAGGGGTTGGCTCTCTGAACTTAGTTGGAGTTTTGCTTGGGACAAAATATTGTGGTGAGTGGATAAGGGACTGACTGGTCTCTCTTAAGGCTTAGGCCTAGGCCAAATGGCCTAGGATTTTTCCTACTATTTCCTTTTACTCTGTCTCTTTCCCTTCCCTTAATTCCTTCATTCATATTAATTAAAATCTCCATAAAACCCAGCTGACTTGGGTATTTCATATTTGGGAATTTTTCCCATGGTGACCACTTATTTTTGATTTAATTAAGACACTAAAAATTATCTTTACAGTTTTGGCAATTCACAGTCTTGAAACCCACATTTTCTCGGTTACAAAAGTCTCTCCTCTCTCTTTCCCCTTCCCCTTTCTTGAAAAAGCAAGCAGTTTGAAATAGATTATACATGGGTAGTCATGCTAAAAATATATCTACATAAACCATGTTTTGAAGTAAAACACAGACCCCTCCAAAAAATTAAAGAAGAAAAATGATGTTTAAATAATTATCCTTTGATCTACATTCAGACTCTATCAGTTCAGTCTATACTTCTTCCAACTGTCCTAATAATAATAAAATTCTTAGAAGTTACAAGTATCATCTTCCTATGTGGGAATATAAATGTTTTAAGCTTGTTTAAATCCCACATGCTTTCTCTTTCCTGTTCACCTTCTTATGTTTCTCTTGAGTCTGGTTTGAAAGTTAAATTTTCTATTCAACTCTAGTCTTTTCATTAGGAATGTTTTAAAGTCCTCTATCTCATTGTATATCCATTCCCCCTCCTAAAGGATTATACTCAATTTTGCCAAGTAGGTAATTCTTGGTTGTAATCCTAGCTCCTTTCCCCTCTGGAGTACAATATTCCAAGACCTCTGATCCTCTAATGTAGAAGCTACTAAATCTTGTGCTCTCCTGATTGTGGCTTTACAAAATTCATTTTTTTTTCTAGCTACCTATAGTATTTTCTCCTTTAACTGGGAGCTCTAGAATTTGGCTATAGTATTCCTGGGCATTTTCATTTTGGGATCTCTTTCAGGAGGAGATTGGTGTATTCTTTTAATTTCTACTTTACTCTCTGCAATTTGTTAATTTCTTGAAATATGATGGTTATGCTTTTTAAAATCATGGCATTCAGGTAATCCAATAATTTTTAAATTATCTCTCCTCATCTATTTTCCTGGTCAATTATTTTTCCAATGAGATTTTCCATATTTTCTTCCATTTTTCATTTTTTTCCACTTTACTATTTCCTGATACTTTGTATTCATTAGCTCACAGTAGCCCAATTGTCATTTTTAAGAAATTATTTTCTTCATTGAGTACCTCTTCTTAAATTTGGACAATTATCTTTATAAAGAAATTCTTCTCTTCAGTGCATATGATCAGTGATGTCATGAAATACATATTTTCATATTCCTCATACCATGAAATAAGATCTATATCACACATATAAGAAAAAACTCATGAAAGAAGTGAAAAGTGGTATGCTTTGATATGCATTCAGATTCCAACTTTTCCTTCTATGGCTATGGAGAGTTTTGTTCATCATAAGTCTTTTTAGATTATCTTGCATTCTCACACTGCTGATAATAGTGTAGTCCTTCAAAGCTGATTATCCTACAATATTTCAGTTACTGTATACTGTTGTTTTCCTGGTTCTGTTCACTTCACTTTGCATCACTTCATATAAGTCAGGTTTTTATGAAATCATCTTGTTTGTCATTTCTTATGGAACAATAGTATTAAATTAAACCCATATACCACACATTGGTTAGCCATTCTTCAACTGATGGACATCCCTTCAGTTTCCAATTCTTTGCTACCATTATAAAAGAGCTGCTAAAATGTTTTTTTTTTTTTGGTACAAGTACATCTTTTTTCTTTATTCTTTGATCTTTTTTGGGATACAGACCTATTGGGTGGTATTGCTGTGTCAAAGGGTATACATAGCTTTATGGCCTTTGGGCATTATTTCAGATTGCTCTTCAAAATAGTGTATCAAGGACTCATTATTTGACAAAAACTGTTGGGAAAAATGGAAAACAGTATGGCAAAAATTAGGTTTAGCTCAATATCTCACATCCTATATGAAGACAAGGCCAAGGTGGGTATATGATTTAAACATAAAGAGTGATATTGTAAGTTAAATAGGGAACATAGAACAGTCTATCAGCCCAGTCTATGGAGAATAGAAGAATTTATGATCAAACAAGATATAGAGACTATTACAAGATGTAAAATGAGTAATTTTCATTATATTAAATTTAAAAGGTTTTATACAAACAAAACCAAAAGCAAACAAGATTGAAGGGAAACAGTAAATTGGAGTGAAATTTTTATAACAAATTTCTCTGATAAAGGTCTCATTTCTCAAATATATAAAGAACCAGTAAACCAGTAAAATGTATATGAATACAAGTCATTCCCCAACTGATAAATGGAAAAAGGATATGAATAGGCAGTTTTCAGATGAAAAAATCTAAGTCATCTGTAATCATATGAAAAAATGTTTTAAATCTCTCGATTAGAGAAGTGCAAATTAAAACAATTCTGAGGTACCATCCCACACCTATCAGATTGGCCAACATGACAGGAAAGGAAAATGATAAATGTTGGTGGGAATATGGCAAATTTTGGACACTAATGCATTGCTGGTAGAGTTGTGTGAATGGAGAGCAATTTGGAAATATGCTCAAGGGACTATAAAAGAATGCAAGCCTTTTGATCCAGTAATACCACTACTGGTTCTGTATCCCAAAGAGATTTTTTAAAACAGGAAAGGACCTATTTATACACAAATAATTATAGCTGCTCTTTTTGTGGTGGCAAAGAATTGGAAACTAAAAGGATGTCCCTTAATTAGAGAATAGCTGAACAAATTGTGGCATATGGTGGTGATGGAATACTATTGTGCTATAAGGAATGACGAAAAGGATAATTTCAGAAAGAGCTGAAAAGACCTACATTAACTAATGCATAGTGAAATAAGGAGAAACAGGAGATCATTATACATATTATACACTGCAATATTGTGGAACGATTAAATGTGATAGATTTTGCTATGGACAACAATACAGTGATCCAGGACAATTCTGAGGTCTTATGAAAAAGAATGCTATCTACCTCCAGAGAAAGAACTGTTGGAGTAGAAATATAGATGAAAACATATAATTTATGCTTTGTTTATTTTGGGTATGTTTTGGGTGTTTGGTTCTATAAGATTATTCACTCACAAAAATGTATATATGCATATTTTATACATGAGAATACATGTATAATCCGGATTGAATTTATTGCCAGCTCCAGGATAGGGGAGAGAAGAAGGGAGGGAGAAAATATGGATTAAATAATTTTGGAAAACTTATGTGGAAATGTTATTAAAATTAATTTTCAAAATAGTTTATCAGTTCATAACTCCACCAACAGCATATTTTCCCACATCCCCTCCAACATTTATCGTTATCCTTTTTGGTCCTATTAACCCAGTCTTATAGGTGTGAGGTGGTATCTCACAGTTGTTTTACTTTGCATTTCTATAATCAATAGTGATTTGGAGAATTTTTTAATATGACTATAGATAGTTTTAATTTCCTCATCTGAGAACTACCTGTTCAAATCCTTTGACCATTTATCAGTTGGAAAATGCTTTGTATCATTCTAAATTTGAATCAGTTCTCTACATATTTAAGAAATGAAACCTTTGTCAGAGACACATGCTAGAAAAAAACTTTCCAATTTTTTGTTTCCCTTCTAATCTTGGCAACAATGGCTTTGTTCACATAAAACCTTTTAAATTTAATGGAATTAAAAATATCCATTTTACTTCTCATAATGTTCTCTATGGTCTTGTTTGGTCGGCAATCTCTTATCCATAGGTTGACAGGTAAACTATTGCTTATATTATCAACCACATTTCTAGATCATGTAATTATTTTGCCTTTTTCTTAGTATATGGTGGGAGATGGTGGTCAGTCCCTAGTTTCTGTCACAGTTTTCCAGTTTGCCCAGCAGTTTTTGTTAGTGAGGTCTTCCCCCAATAGCTTGGCTGTTTGGTTTTACTAAATACTAGGTTACGATGGTCATTTTATTACTGTTTTTAATTACATAATCTATTCCATTGATTCACTACCCCATTTCTTTGACATTTTCAGATCATTTGGATGATTACTGTTTTGTAATACAGTTTGACATCTGGTGTGGCTAAACTACCTTCCTTATAATTTTTCCATTAATTCCCTTGATATTCATGACCCTTTGTCCTTCTAAATTAATTTTATTATTTTTCTTATTTCTATGAAATAATTTCTTGGTAATTTTATTGGAATGGCACAGAATAGTTTAATTAAGGCTGAATTGTCAATTTTCTTACACTGGGCTCAGCCTATCCATGATCAATTAATGTTTTTCAAATTGTTTAGATCTGACTTTATTAATGTGAAAAGTGTTTTGTAATGGGGTTCATATAATTTCCAGATTTGTTTTGGTAGATAAACTGTCTATAGTTATTTTAAATAGAATTTCTCTTTCTAGCTCTTGCTAATTAACTCTGTTGGTGGTAAATAGAAAAGCTGATGATTTATTTTGGTTATTTTATATCCTGCAACTGTGCTAAAGTTGTTAATTGTTTCTATTAGTATTTCAGTTGATTTTATGGCGTTTTCTTTCTATATATCATCAAATCATCTGCAAAGAGTGATAACTTTGTTTCTCCAGTGCCTATTCTAGTTCTTCCCATTTCTTTTTCTTTTCTTATTGCTATATCTAGAATTTCTAGTATACAATACTGGATAATAGTGGTGGTAAAGAGCATCCTTACTTCACCCTGATCTTATTCGGAAGAGTTCTAGTTTATTCCCATTACAGATAATGTTTGCTAATGGTTTTAGATATGTGCCACTTATCATTTGAAGGAAAACTCCATTTATTCTAATGTTCTCTAATGTTTTTTATAAAGAATGGATGTTGTTTTTTTGTCAAAAGCTTTTTCTGCATCTATTGAAACAATCATATAGCTCCTATTGGTTTTATTATTGAAATAAGTCAATTATACTGATAGTTTTCCTAATATTGAAACTTGTGTGCATTCCTGGTGCAAAACTCACCTGGTCATTATGTGATATAATGTAATCTCCTTGTTAGTATTTTATTTAAAGTTTTTGCATCAATATTCATTAGGAAGATTAGTTTATAGTTTTCTTCCTCTGTTGTTTTTTTCTCTTCCTAGTTTAGATATTAGCACCATATTTGTGTCATAAAAGAAATTTGATAGAATTCCTTCTCCACATATTTTACTAAACAGTTTTATATAGCATTATAATGTATTGTTCATTGAATGTTTAGTAGAATTCACTTTCAAATTTATTTGGCCCTGGGGATTTTTTTCTCAAGGAATTCCTTGATGATTATTTCTATTTCTGTGATAGGGTTCTCTTAATTTGGGCAATTCACATATTTTTAAATATTCATCTGTTTCACTTAGACTGTTAGATTGGCATGTAGTTGGGTAAAATAACTCCTGATAATTGCATTAGTTTTTTCTTCATTGTTTGGGAATTCACATTTTTCATTTTTTATACTGATAATTTGACTTTTCAATTTAATTCAAATTAACTAGTGGGTTATTTTATTATTTTTCTTAAACCAGTTCCTTATCTTATTGATTAGTTCAATACTTCTCTTACTTTCAATTTTATTAATCTCTACTTTGATTTTCAGAATTTCCAATTTGGTATTTATTTGGGATTTTTAATTTGTTCTTTTTCTAGTTTTTTCAAGTTGGACACCTAATTTACTGATCTGTTCCTCCTCTGTTTTATTAATATAAGCATTTAGAGATAAAATTCCCCCTAAGTACTACTTTGGCTACATCTCCAAAAATCTGATATGGTGTCTACTTATTGTCATTCTCTTTAATAAAATTATTGATTGTTTTTATGATTTGTTCTTTGACCCACTCATTCCTTAGGATAAGATTATTCAGTTTCCAATTAATATTTAGTCTTTTTTTCTTCTGTCCTTCATTGAAAGTATTTTTTATTGATTTATAGTCTGAAAAGGATGTATTTAGTATTTTTGCTTTTCTACATTTGGTCATGAGATTTTATGTCCTTTTATATGGTCAATTTTTTGAAGCTGCCAATAGTGCTGGAAAAAAGATATATTTCCTTTCTTTTCCCATTCAGTTTTCTCCAAAATCCTATCATATCAAACTTTTCCAAATTTCTACTTGCCCCCTTAACTTTACTCCTGTTTATTTTGTGGTCAATTTTATCTAATCCTGAGAGGGAGAGGTTGAGGTCCTCTACTATGTGAATCTTAAAATTTCTCAGACTTGTGAATGTTAAAAATTCTCAGACTCTACCTTAGAACATTTGGTTAAGACCATTCCCCATTTTAAACAATGAAAGTACTTGATCAGGAATGTGAGAACTTTACATTACTCCACCCATATTTAGGCATACTTTAGGGAAAGATAAAGTTGTAAACTCCTTACTGAACAATGAAAAGTACTTAACCCATATTTAAAGTAAAGCTAAAACCCTTAAGCTGGGTCTATTTTTATATCTAATACAAAAAGGTGCTAAGTACCTATGAAGGTCAAATTAATCACTAAAAGTTCAAACAAGCTTAGCAAGAGGTGTGAGGTTTTAGTCTACCCAGAGAAGGTGATGACAGATGTGAATAACTCAAAAGTTTTAGTCTACTAAGGTGTGAATTAAGAATGGTCAGTCCTGTGAAAATGTCTACTGTGATTGGTAGATGTGAAAACTTAGGGGAGGTGACATAGGAGAAATTTTTCTTTAAAAGGAAGAGCTTTAGGCCTCTGAGGGAATTCAGCTATGGAGCTGAATTGGAGGCTGGTCTCTCTCTTGGTGGCTGAACTTAGTTCAGCTTCCTGAGCTATACTGGAGGGTCTCTCTGAACACTAGAGTTTTGCTTGGAAGGATCTTGTGGTGAGTTGATAAAAGACTGACTTAGTCTCTCTCTTAAGGCTTAAGCCTAGGCTGGCCTAGCCCTTTTCTCATTATTTCCTCTTTCTCTTCTTCCTTTCCTTAATTCCTTATTTGTATTAATTAAAATCTCCATTAAAACCCAGCTGACTTGGGTATTTCATATTTGGGAATTTTTCCCATGGCAACCACTTTATTTTTGATATAAAATAAAGACACTAAAAATTATCTTTACAGTTTTGACAATTCAAAGTCTTGAAACCATATTTTCGCTGTCACGGTTTATGGCAACCACTCTTTTAACTGTGACAACTACTATAGTTTATCATCTTTCCTCCTATAAGTCATGCAACTTCTCCTTTGGGAATTTCCATGTTATGTCATTTGGTGCACATATGTTTAGTATTGACATTACTTCATTGTCAATGGTACCTTTTATCAAGATGTCATTTCCTTCTTATAACTCTTAAAAAAAAAACCTTACCTTTCTTCTTAGAATCAATACTGTGTCTGTTCCAAGGCAGAAGACTGGTATAGGCTAAGCAATGAAGTTAAGTGACTTGCCCGGGGATACACAGATAGGATGTGTCTGAGACCAAATTTGAATCCAGAATTTCTCATCTCTAAGCCTGGCTCTCAATCTACTGAGCCAGCTACCTGTCCCCCTCCTCCTTATCTCTTTTGATAAGATCAGTTTTTACTTTTGCTTTGCCCTACTTTTTTTTCCTTTATCTGTGGCAAAATATTAATTCTACTCCCCCTTCACTTATATTCTATGTGTGTCTCCCTGCTTTAAGTGTGTTTCTTATAGATAGTATATTGTGGACCTCTAGTTTTTAATCCACTTTGCTATACTCTTCTGACTATACTCTTCTACCCCTACACCATTTTCTCTTCCACTGTATTGATTCTTACACATCTCTTCATTTGAGATTCTTTACCCCTTCTATCTCTCTTTTTCTCTCTTCCCAATATATTCCTCTTAAATTATTTTTTTGGATACCATCCCATTCTATTCACTTACTCCTTTCCTTCTGTCTATGTATATTCCTTCTCTCTACCCTAATAGTGATAAAATTCTTAAGTATCATCAGTACTTTGAGTACTTAAAATATCTTAAGTACCATAAATATCTTAATTATCATGTTCTTGTGTAGGAATATCATCAGTTAAAAGCTTTTTGAATCCCTTTAGTTTTTACTTTCTGCTTACCCTTTTTTGCTTCTTTTGAATATCAAATTTATTCACTGAATTTTTCAGCTTTGTTATTGTGGGGGGCTTTTGTTGGGGTTTTTTATTTGTTTGGGTCAGTAATACCTGGAAGTTTTCTATTTCATTCAACATCATTTTTTTTTCCATTGGAAGATAAGGTTGTTTTGTTGGTACTTAATTCTTTGTTGTAGTCCTAGATACTTTGCTTTTTGGAATATCAGATTCCTAATACACTAGTCATTTAATATAGAAGTTGCTAAATCCTGTGTAATCTTAACTGTGGCTCCATAATATTTGAATTGTTTCCTTCTGGCTCATTCCTATACTTCTTCCTTGGCCTAGGGATTCAGGAAATTGGCTGTAATAGTCCTGGGCATTGTTAATGAGATCTCTTTCAGGAGGTGATGAGTAGATTCTTTCATTTTCTATTTTCCCTTTTATTCAAGTCTCTGGATTATTCCTCTATCACAAATGTCAAGGCAGTTTTCCCTAGTGATTGTTTTTTTTTATATCATGGTATATAATCTCTCTTTTTTTTTTAATCATGATTTTCAGATACCAGTGATTCTTAGAGTATCTCTCCAGGATCTATTTTCCTGGTCAGTTGTTTGTCCAGTGAGATAGTTCAGATTTTTTTCTATTTTTCTATTTCCCCCTTCTTGTCATTCTGTTTTATTGTTTCCCAATGTCTTATGATGTTATTAACTTCCCTTTGCCCAATTCTAATTTTTAAGGAGTTATTTTCTTCCTTCAGAGCAAGGAGGGTACCAGACTAGAATTTTACATAGATACATAGATAGATATCTACTCTCTTAAGTATTGTTTGTCTGGGGGATATGATTGGCTTTTATATAACTTCTGATTGCTGTTATTTTTGATGTGTAGAACAACCTCAAGGTCCACATCAAGTCTTGACTCCTTTCCAAATACCATTTCTACTATGAACACACATTGCAAATAGCAAAGAAACCCATTATCCAAAAACACAGCAAAATAGAAATCAGAGATGGTGTGCACAAAATTCATACAGAATGAAGGAGCTCTCTCATTGGGAACTAGATAACTCAGAACCAAAAGAAAGTTCTAGATCTTACCCAAGGGGAAACTCCCCAAAGTCTCTATTGTAGTCTGACAACTCCTCCCATATCTTTCCAGAGTCTTTTCCTTCAGCAACTTGAAGTGGTGTTGGCTTCTTCCATTTTTCCCTGTTAAAATTAGAAGCCAGAAGTGCCCAAAGCAACTAGATCCCTGAAGCTTGAGAGTTTCAGGGGGATTTCTGCTAAAAGAGTTCCCAAAGCAAACTGGCCTCTAAGGTTCTTGAAGGGGAACTAGTGAAGGCTAGAGCTCTCTCCTCTTTCACCAACTCTTTTTTCACTCTCACTCAGGGCAGGCCATTCATCACCAATAAGGAGACAGTCTGATAACAGTGGGTTTTGGAACAGAGTTACAGTACAGTTCTACACATTATCTGAGGTCTGGGTAATGAGTGCTGTGTTTTTCAAATATCTCCAGTAGGTAGGTTGGTTGCCCAGCAGCCTGTGCAGAGGTGATCTGATATAGGGTGCAATCTGATAGTTGTCCTCCATTTTAATCCTTCAAACTAATAAGGAATTGAAACTAAACCTAAGTAAATATATAAGAAAGCACTTAGTGATCCTTGATGATTTGGAGTCACCAGAGATGTAGAAATGATATTCTAACATCCTAGAAGATGCTGAAAATACTGTTTCTGAGCTATGGTCAGTGATCTGATAAAGATGGTGCCACAAGACTGGAGGAAGATAAATAATCCAACTTGAAAAATGTGAGGAAAGAACATACTATATAGACTAGTAAACTTGACTTCAGTTTGTACCACAGTCTAGAATATACTATCAAAGTGTGTATCCAACATGGCTTTATCAAGAACAGGTCGCATTAGTCAAGCCTCATTTCTCTTTTTGTCAGAGTTACTAAGTAGTGTTGTGAAGTTCAAATGAGATAATTGATGTGAAGGATTTTGAAAACTTTAAAGTGCTATGTAAATATCAGTTATTATCATTAGCCTCTAGTCTGGTAGTTGTAGCAGTCCACCCCTAGCTATGGGCAAGGGAAACAGTTAGGATGTACAGAGTGGCTTAGAAGAGAGCATGCTCAGTCTTGCGCATGGCTAGGAAAGCCTCTGACCCTTGACCCCAGCTTCCCCCAGGTTAGGCAGGAAAACAGGTTTCTTTGTGTTCACCTGGCTAAGAGAAACCACACCTATACCTTGTCGTAATTTGCTATTACCCAATGGCAATATACTATGTAAGTCATCAATATGTATTGTGAATATTAGCATATCAAAGACATTAAAAGCAAGGGTCACAGCAGGCTCCACCCTCTTCCTCTCTTGGATCTCAGCTCTCACTGATGCCTGTCCTTGCTGCAGCTTGGCCTCTGGCCAAGCTCAATCTTTAATTCCTTTCCTTCTCTATCTCTCTCACCTGGGACTTGGCCTTCGGCCAGGCTCTTTCTTTTCTCTATCATGTCTCCGACCTGTGTGGTATTAAATTTGGATCTCTGGATAGGATTAGCCTTTCGGAAATAGGTCCAGACTGATCGAGGTTCTGCTATGGCTCCAATATAATCAATAAGGCCTGGTTTCTGACTCATTTCTGCCACCTCATATCTCTAACTTGACTCTGCCACACCCCTCGCGGTATCCAAAATTCTATCCTTCCCTTATCTTTCTACCCTGTGGCTTCTCGCGGGTTCGGGAAGCCTCAGTAGTGACTTTACGTCCTCAGCTAGCTACAGCTGAGCTCAAGCAATGGAGCAATGCTTATAGAGGGTTATACAGGGTTATGCTGATAAATATTTAACAACTGGGCTCTCTTAAAAACAACTGTTTTTAAGTTGAATCTGCACTAGTAATATTTTCTCCATCATAATGTATAATGTATACAAAGCACAAAACAGGCTTCTGTTGGCAATGACTTTAGGATCCCTTGAACATGGGTGCCATATTTTCTCTGAACTTTCAGTTCCCTCATCTCTACAATAAAAATAAAACTTATTGGATTGTTGGTAAGGATAATATTTTGTAAATCACTATATAAATCATTTTTGTCTACTCTAACCCCTCTCATTTTAAAGAAGAGGAAAATAAAGAGCAGAGAAGTGAGATAATTTGCCTTACACCATCTGACTACTTAATGACAAACCCAAAATTCAAACTGAACTCTAGGGACAGCCAAGTGACTCAATAGAGAGCTGAACTTAAAGTCAAGAAGACCTGGTCTCAAATTTGATCTGAAACACTTACCAGGTATGGAACCCTGAACAAGTTACCTAATTTTCCTCAGTTTCCTAAGTTGTAATATAGGGATGATAATAATGGGATCTATGTCCCAAGGTTCTTGTGAGGATCAAATGAGATATTTGTAAAACACTTAGCACAGTACCTAGCATACAGTAGATATTTAACAAATGGTCATTCTCTTTGCTCCCCTTGACTTTTCCTCACTAACAGATAAGTCTTTTTTTCTATTACACCAATATTACAAATTTATCCAAAGCAAAAAGAGTGGGAAACATTCATTTCTAACAAATACCTCATAATCATAAAGGCTTCTTGTATCTTCAGGTGTTAACAAAGAGACATCTCTTCCTTTTAACTCAGAAAGGAGGAGATTACATGTAGCAACCCATTCGATGCATTCTCTCTGGGAGGAGATAAATAAACAAAAATATAATTTATAAAGTGGGTAAAGTAAATATTTTATTCATTGATTCATTCAATTATTCACTCTTTTGTTCAACAGGACATTTCTTATTTTAGTGAATGATTGCATCTTGGGTCCACAGACAATTAGAAAAATCTTTGCTCTTCATGTTTCCCTATTAGAAAGTCCCTAAATTGCTTATACATAAGGAATCCTAGGCCAACCTTATTATTCTGATTCCTTACCCCAAGGGTCTTACCTGATAACCCTGAGGCATCACTTATTTTAGTCTTTTTAAAATTCTAACATTAATCAACAAGAATTCATTAAGTTCTTGAAATATGCCAGATTTTGTGCTAGCTACTGTTGTAAGGAAGAGAGGATCTGAGCATAAGAGGTGGGTCTGCAAGGAGATACAGATGAAGGGAAAAGATTCTAGAATGTGGGGAGGAAAGGGTGAGACAGTTAACTGAGGTTCCAGAACTGGGTTCTTCTCTGGTTTGACCTGGAGGGGCTGACTGGCTGCTTTCCATTAGTGGCTGTTTCTACCTTGTCTTTCCCATCCTACCTGCTTACCTGATGTCTTCTTGTCATCTACTGAGCTTCCTGGTGTGTTCCTGAACCATTTGGGTCATCTGTCTGTAAGATTATTATCTTGTATCCAGGACCTCTCCCTTATCTATATTAGGGACTGGGGTCTTTAGACAGATCAGTAAGGATTAGATTAGCTCAAATCTGTGAAGACTCTAGGTGAGGAGACATATAGATCTGGGGGGAGGTTTAGGTAGTTGTTAATAGTTTAGGATTCTACAAATCCCCTTTTCACCTTCCTTGTCATAATAAATCCAACATCCATCCCTGTTATATAGTGGTCTGTTTGTTACCTCAGGACAGGCTCTGCTTGGACTGGGTCTATTAGACTGTCAGCCCATAGTCAACCTACTGACACTGCCTCCCAAATCAGTTACATCATCTGATACTGACCTTCTCTGAACCATCTATTCCCATCCCCAAACCACCCTCCATTACACTACTCAGGATGCAAATACAACAAATAAAACAATTTCTCCTCATAAGAAGCTTATTTCCAATTGGTGACAGTACATACAACATATTATATATATATATATATATGTATATATATATATATATAATATGTTGTATGTATATGTACATGTTTAAATATAAAGACAATAAATAATAAATTATTTAAATATGGTATAATACAAAATGGAGAGCACTAGAAATTGGGGGTATTCTGAAAGGATTATGAGACAGGACCAAGAAGAAAGAAAGTACATGAAGGCCAGTCCAAGAAACTACATAGAAACTTGTGGGGAGTCAGTTTCTGGCAATTTTTGACAAAGAGGTTTGTACCCTGTGATCACGAAATATCTTTTGATCTTGTCCCTGTTGATCTTGAACTGATCACTCATGAATTGTTGAGTTGGAACTGAATACACAAAGTGGCAACTTGACTTTTCATCATTCTTTTTGTGGATTTAAAGAAACAGGACAGTTTTCAGCTGACAACCTGAGAGGCTGGGGAGAGAGGGGTAACAAATGTTTCCCATCTTGCCCTGTGCTGCAAGCACCTGGGTTTAACCTTCCCTCACCTTAGTCAATCTAGTATTCTAAAATAGAAGTGATGAGGAGATCCAAAGATTCCATCAATGGTTGTAAGCTGAATGTAGGCAGTAGCAATGGCCAAGTCAACAAGTATTTCTTAAATTACCTTCTATGTGCCCAGCACAAAGAAAGGCAAAGAACGATCTTTGTCATCATGGAACTTCCAATCTAGTAGAGGACATAACAGCCAAACAACTATATACAAACAAGATTCAGGCAGAATAAACTGGAGATAATCCACAGAGGGAAGGCACCAGCAACCTGAGAGGTAGGATGGGGCTACGAAAGATTTCATGTAGAAGGCTCAACTTTATCTGGAATCTGAAGAAAGCCAGAGAATCCTAGAGGTGGAGATAAAGAGGGAGAGAATTCCAGGCATGAGGAATTCTAGTGAAAATTTGAAATTTCAGAGATGAAGTCTTGTATGAACAATAGCAAGGAAGTCAGCGTCACAGAATTGCAGAAAATGGGGTGGAATGGAGTAACACTGGAAAAGTAGTAATGGGAAAGGTGATAAAGGACTTTAAAAGCCAAACAGAAAGATATTATATTTGATCCTGGAGGTTATAAGGAGACATGAGTTTACTGAATGGGGGGAGGGGTAGTATAATCAGATCTGTACTTTGGAAGATTAGTTTGAGAAGAAGTACAGTCAAGATGGCAGAGTGAGAAGCATCATAGTGGGCTCCCCTCCACAAATTCTTTCAAACCAATCTAGAAAATTCTCCAGACCAAATCCTGAGAAGGAAAACCGTAAAAAGTAACAGTAAGTCATTTGTCTAGCTCAGCATAGGGAAATAGACAGAGAACAAAGAGAATGGGGTTGGGGCAAAAGCACAAAAGCATGCAAGCATCCAGGCAAAGGCTATATACCAGCACAAAGGAGGTCTCAAATCTTTCCAGGGCTCCACCCTACTTATAACAGGGCACCACAATGGGGAAAGGTGCCACTTAGAAGATTTGTTGCTCATTACCCAATTCTGGGTCTCAGATCAAGGACAAAGTGATAAAGGGACCTGAGAATAATGGCATTTTTGGAAAGGGAGACCTTGGGTAGTATAATATCCTGAGAGAAAAGATAGGTCACCAATAGAGCTGTGCATTCCATTCCAAGATCAGTCTCACTTGAAGCATCTAGTAAGAAAGGTGACACAGTGGATAAAGCATGGGCCCTGGAGTCAGAAAGACCTGAGTTCAGATTCAGCCTCAGATACTTACTAGCTATGTGATCTTGGGCAAGTCACTTAACTTCTATTTGCCTGAGTGTCCTCATCTTTTTTTTTTTTTAAACCCTTACCTTTCGTCTTGGAGTCAATACTGTGTAGTGGCTCCAAGGCAGAAGAGTGGTAAGGGCTAGGCAATGGGGGTCAAGTGACTTGCCCAGGGTCACACAGCTAGGAAGTGGCTGAGGCCGGATTTGAACTAGAGTGTCCTCATCTTTAAAATGGGGGTGATAATAGCACCTCCCTCCCAAGATTGTTATGAGGACTAAATAATATAATGATGGCAAAGGACTTAGCACAGTGCCTGGCATATAATAAGTGCTATGTAAATATCATCTATTATCATCTAGCCCAGTCTACAGAGGAATCCCAAGTCAAAAGGAGGCTACAATTTTTTTTCCTCTGAACTAAAGAGCTTTCCAGCTAGCTGAGAGAAATAGAGTCCAATATACTCTTGCACAAACTCAAACTCAGTTCAGGAACTTGTAGAGTTCAGACTGTTATGGGGGTTGATGTGTACCCCTGGGGTTTCCCTCTTTCTTCTGGGTGCCAAAATGTTATGGGCAGGAAGGATACCTTTGGGATTCAGGAAGGATACCTTTTGCAAGAATGCAAGACTCCAAAACTTAGCTTAAAAACAAACAAAAAAAAGATTTATTAATTTAGAGAGTAATGTTGAGAATGGCCAGGAGGATAACAAGGTGAAATAGCAAGATAGGGAGCAGTTTCTTCGGAGAAGAGCATGGAAGGAAAGGCTGTTCCCCCAGCTGACATCAATTCTGGGGTTTATATACTTTTTAGAGGTCATGTCCTGGTGTGGACGTGACCTATAGAGTGTTAGTCCCTCAGGCATTTGGTGGGATAAGGTGGTCATCTGACTGGGGCCTGCCTAGAGGCATAAAGATTCATTTCTTTTTCCACCTTAAATCTAGAGGGCAAAAGAGGGTAAACATCTCAGGACCCTGGGTGGGGTCATTGGGTGTTTCTAGGTTAAGAGTCACAAGGATGGAAAGGCAAGGGAGTTTCCCTAATATTAGTTAGCCTGGGTTTCTGGGGGTACAGTGCCCATGTCACAGATCAGGGGATTACTTATCAGACTTTGCCTTGGATCAGACTGCTTTGGAAGAACTGAAAGTTCACAGGACCCTAGCTTGTCCCCAAGTTCCTAGAAAAACACAATGTATAATACTCCCCCAAAAGCAGCAAGAGGACAAGTCTTGACCTTCCCTTCAGAAGTATGGTAGAGCTTAGTCCTAATATCAAGTCTGAAATCAGGAAACGGCCTTGAAAAATGGGAAAACAAAGAACCCTGCCATAATGAGTCATTATGGTGGCAGAGGTATGGAAGATACAAGTGTTAAAGAAGAGAATGACTCCAAAATCTTCAAGCAGTGTGCTTCAGAGAAAAACACAGCTTGAGCACAAACTCAACTAGAATTCCTAGAAGAAATGAAGCAAGTGTGGCACTAACTTAAAATGAGTGTAACGATGGAAATTCTGGAAATTTTCTTAATTATGATTTAATAGACCACTCAAAACAATCTAAACTCCTTCCATAATATGAACAGGGACTAATGAGAGCAAGCAGGGCCAAAGATAGCCCTCATGACCAAATAAGAATGTAGCAAAAAAAAAAAAAAGGAAAAAAAAGAGTATGATGAATTCTACTGGTACACATTTTGTGACTTTACCATTCAGTGCCTCCCCCAGACATCCCAAGACATCTTTGATTGGTAAATGGCCACTGAGAAGGGGGACTTAGAGACCCTTATTCCTCCCTCATTACTTCATCAGAGGAAGAGGCAGGTCTCAGTAGAACCCCTTCCTCCTTGTCATGTGGCTGGGTTACTCCAATATGGCAGCTAGAAAACACTTTTATTCAGGGTTCACTATAGTTCCCAGCTCTGCCCTTAATCCTTTTATAACCTTTGAAGAATCCAGCCCTAATACACAGTTTGTGGGTCGGCCAAACAGGGCAAAGAGGATGGGTCTGGGATTACAGAAGAGTCAATACCATCAAAGGACCACACAGACAAGTCTCTTTGAGCAGTGACCAAGTTTAATGGGTTGAAGTCTACAATTTATAGGGTAAATGACATAGGTAAAGGGGTTAGGTAAGATTTTTACATGAACAATGGTTAGTAATGATTTACAATCTTAGTACAATGACTTAGTTTATTATCTCACCAAAACTTAGAGTTTACAATAGGATAATAAATCACAGGTAAATACCACTAAACACTTTAGAATTTGGCCTTTGAGAAATTTAGCAGAGCTTTTATGATATAGTTTATTCTATTAGATATGAATCCCTTTTGGGTTCTAATCTTTCTGAGTAAATTGTTTCCTAGACTAATCCTGTTACTACAATCTAGAATGAAAAGGGTAAGAATTGCTTTATTAATGTATAAATTGAGTGGAAGATTACCTTAATCTTCACCAGCTCCTCAATATCCTTATTAGCTTGTGGATCTAAAGCAACCTCTTTCTTCATGGCCACTGATGCCACCAAACTTTTGCAACAGCTGAAGAAACAGAATATTCCCAAAGTATGAGCATTATTGGATATTTTTAGTAGCTTAAATTTCAAAGAAGAGTTTCAATAATTCAATTCAGACCTAGTGTCAACTTGAAATCTAAAGACTTCAATATTGCCCCTATCCCCTGAGAACTCACCTTTAGGGAAGTCCAAGACTCACCCATTTCTGTCTGAACAACTGGTGGGGCTGGCAAATCTAATCAAATGTTAAGTACCCTTTTAGCATTAGAAGTTTCCCTCATTGTATCAGAGATCCTTTCCCAAGAAGACCACCACTTGTGCAGGAACCATCCTTTTAATATTCATTGTAGTAGACCCCAGCCTCTGGCTACAGCCTCTTTCCCAAGCCTGCTTACAACCTGTCAGTGTATATTTGATGCCCTGAGTCCCCCAAAAGGTATATAAGATTCCTATGTTCTATTATTCTTTAGAGAATCGTCTCTTGCAGTGCATTCTCCCAGAGATACTGTCCCCAGAGCTCCAGGGTTTTGACTCCAAGTAGTATTTTGGTGCCTGGCTCTGTGATAGTGGATGATTATATTGAACCTATCTTTTTCCTGTTAAAGCCTTGGTTTTATCTGACTACTTTAGTAGTTCTGTTTTTTTTTTCAAGTTGACACTAGCAAAGGAAAAACAATACTGACTTTCTAGGGCAGCCTTGATGAAGGTTTTCAAGTTCAAGTGCCCGGCGGGCAAATTCAAGCTGTCTGTGAGTCCCACACATTACTGGAGAGAGCTGAGGGAGGAAGTGCTTGCTTTGGGTGGCTGGACAGAGGGGTAGGGCATGCAAATAAATGTCCTTTGGCACTGCAAAGAGGGGGACTGGAGCAGCTCCCCCACCTCCCACCTCCCACACACATATACACACACTGGGGGACAGCACATGTGCCAATAGTTCACCAATGCTGCTTAATCTTAAATGTTTATAGTTTGTCTACCATTTGGCAACACTGGTGTGTATATATATTGGTGTGTGTGTGTGTGTGTATATATATATATATATATATATATATATATATATATATATATATATATATATGTATATACACATATATGTGTGTCTGTTTCTGTGTACAGAAGGAGAGAGAAATAAAGAGACAGAGAAAGAGCTTAAGTCCTAATGGTTGATAACACAACTTCCTGAATTTCAGGCACATGCATAACTAGTGGGTTACCATTTAGTAAACTCTTATTTTGGGCACTAATTCCTCAAGTTGAATGTGTGCCAATTTCTAATAACATAATACAATCCATTACATTCAAATACCACAATCTATTCAACCATTTCTTCTAATCATTTCATTTGTGTTGTTTCCATTTGTCATTATAAACGAAGCTTCCATGAATATTTTCATACATATATGGCTTTTTACCTTTTCAATAATGCCTATAGGGCCAAATCCTAGTAATGGACAGGGCAAGTCAATGAACATGAATAGCTTTACAACTCTTAATATATATTTTTATCTTGTTTTCTTAAAAACAATTCATACTTGCTCTAACAATGTAATATTAGGCCTATTTCTCAGGGTTCCTATCAGTATTTAATTTTATCAACTTAATTGACTTGTTCTCAGTTAACATACATTACAAGGGCTATATATAGCTAGATTGGTCCTTAAGGAAACAGACACAATCTGTTGCTAGGACCATATTCTTTCCAAATCCAAGTCTTTCCAGCTTGGTCATACCCAGTGGAACTTTTGTTTACAACCCTTCAGCAAGGCAAGGTTATCTCTATAGTATGATAAGTGTAAAAATAAGACTTTTGTAGAACATTTAGGCTCTTTAAAGCATTGTTGTCCCACCAGGAACTATGTTTGAATTATGTTTAGGCTTTAGATCTATCATAGTTTCATGGAGGTATGTGGGAGCTCTCCAGATATATATCATATTAACTTATCTAAGATTCTATTCATCTCCTTAACTTCTTTATTATTTATTTTTTGGTTATATTAACCTAGTTGTGAGAGGAGGAAATCAAAGTCAGCTTCTATTATCTTTTTTCATCTGTATCTCATTTAGCTTTTCCTTTAAAAATCTGGTTGCTATAACTCTTGGTGTGTACAGGTCCAATATTGATAATGTTTCATTATCAGTAATATTCCCCAACATAAAATATTTATACTTTTTTTTTCCCTTCCAGTTATATCATTTTATCCCCAATTCTATCAAAAATCATGACAACTGCCCTCCCTTCTCTGGATCATCTAAGGCATAGTATATTCTGCTCCAGCCTCTTATCTTCATTCTATGTGTATCTCTCATTTTCAGTGTGTTTCTTATAAACAACACGTTGTTGGGACCTGATTTTTTGGCCTATTCATTCTTTTTTATTCATTCTCTTCATTTTCTTCTCATTTGGTGAATTCATCCCATTTACACTTTTATTGGTTTTCTAATTTTTCTAATTGCAAACATAATTTGTTGATCTATTCTTTTTCTGTTTTATTTATTTAAGTGTGTAGAAAGGTAAGGTTTCCCTTAAGCTTTATTTTACCTGTTTCCCACAAATTTGGTATGTTGCTTCATCATTGCCATAATTTTTAATGAAGTCACTGATTGTTTCTATGATTTGTTCTTTAAGCCACCCACTCTTTAGGATTAAAGTATTTAGTTACCAGTTCATTTTTAATCTATGCACCAAAGGTTGTCTGAATTTAATTTTTATTGCATTATGTTTAGGAAAAATGTATTTAATATTTCTGCTTTCTACAATTGTTCATGAGATTTTTATGCTCTAATCCATGGTCAATTTGTGTATATGTGCTTTATACAACTAAGAAATATACTGTTTTCTATTTCCATTCAATAGTCTTCAGAAGTTGATCATAACTAGCTTTTCTAAAATTCTAATACTTTACTTACTTTTTATTTGGCTAGGTTTATCTAGGTCTGAGAGAGATAAACTGATGACAATTATAATTTTACTTTTTCATCCTGTTACTCAATTAACTTTTCCTTTAAGAATTTAGATACTGGAGGCAGCTGGGTGGTGAAATAACCAAGTTAGAGTACTAAACAGGTTTGTAAAATCAAAAGTCTGTTGTCTCTGTTTCTCTCAGATTTAGAAGGCAGGATGGCTACCCTCAGGCCAGGAGTTCTCAAAAAAACGCAATCTGACTAATGAATAATTGTTAAAAAACAAACAAACTGGTTTAATGAAGTAAAACAACAAGGACTGGGTGAGGATAGAGGGCCAAGGAAATCCCTAGGCTAATAAAACTATGCTTACCCCAAAACTAAGAGACTTTCACAAGTCTCACTTCTTTTTCTTCCAAGCTATTTCACACCCTTCCTGACTGTTCTATGTTCCCCAAAAATATCCCTATCCTAGCTTCTTAATCTATAGCCTCTGCAAAACAGTTTTCTGTAAAGGTAACAAAGCAAGTTGGCTAGATCAGGGTTAGTGACCAAAATGGCCTGATCCCCAAGGATGCAGACTAGACCTGTGGAGGTAGAGTAACAGTTCAGGTCAGTCAAGCTGGGTTTCTCTCTTTGAAGTATCACAAATAGAATTCAATCAGATCAGTAAATGGTTGGTGGGAATATTTCAGGAATGGACAGGAACCAAACATAGGATTACACAGAGAAATCAAAAGCAGGAACCAAGGAAGACCAAAGTCCAGAAGCTGTGAACTCTCTCCCTGCTCCCAAACTCCTCCCCAGGGCTGGCAGTTAACCCCTCAGAAGTCTCTCTCTCAGAATTCTAAGAGAGACCCAGGAACATTCTTTCAGCGTCAGCTTAAACTCCTCTTTTTTCATTCTCTTTAGAACTGCTCCCCTTTACATTCCAGCCAAAATCTTATATTTTTCCCCTTGCAACTCATTGCATTTTACTTTATCCCTCATTCCTTTCTCTCAGTGACTCAGTGGATTTAAAGTCAGTCCCAGAGATGGGAGGACCTGGGCTTAAATCTGGGCTCAGACACTTCCCAACTGTGTGACCCTGGGCAAGCCACTTAACCCCCATTGCCTAACCCTTACCACTCTTCTGCCTTAGAACCAATATATAGTATTGATTCTAAAATGGAAGGTAAGTTTAAAAAAAAAGACAACAAATTAATTTTCTTCAGCAAGTTTTTGTCCCTCTTTTACCAAGCTGTTAACTCTCTTGAAACTTTCTTGGTTAGCTCTCATTTCTTTTCTCACCTTTTCCTCTGCATTTGATCTTATTTTGTTTTTTAAGTTGTTTTTTGTTTTTTCTCTATTTCTTTAGCTCCTGCTTTAACTTTTCTAGGGATTCTTGTTTACTTTGTGTCCTATCTGTATTTTTCTTGAGGCTTTTCTATAAATGTTTTCAAGTCATTGTCTTTGTGGAAACTTTCTTGTCACTGAAAAAATCCAATTAATTCCATTTTGTAATTTTTTTTTCATTCCATATGAACCATCAACACTTTGTTTAACTGCTTATCACTTTTTTTGAGTTAAGTTCAGAAATTCATCAGTTCAGAGTTTAGTCTTCCTCTCTGCACTAAGCTTAAAATTTTAGTTTCCTCATGAGTCACTTTAATTAAAAGAAGCTGTTATCTCTATGACACTAGTTGTCCTTGACCAATTAGGGGAAATCTGTTATATATATGTATATATATAAATAAAATATTATTATATATTATATATAACATTATTATATATTATATATTATTACATATTGTTTTTAATTAATTAATATATTATTTTTAATTTAATTAATTAATATATTATATATATAAATATAATATATATAATATATATTTAAAAATAATTCATGGTATATATATATACCATGAATTATTATATACCATGAATTATTTTTTTAAACCCTTGCCTCTGTCTTACTATCAATTTTGAGACAGAATTATAATAAGGGCTAGGCAAGCAGGGTTAGGTAATCAGAATTACACAGCTAGGAAATGTCTGAGTCAGATTTGAACCCAGGTCCTCCTGACTCCAGGCCGAGGTCTCTATCCACTATGTTAACTAATTGGCCCTCATTCTTGCAAGTGGACCAAAAGACCAAAAGAATTAGAATTTCCTAGTAAGAAGACAGGAGTTGGAGTTGCTAGCCCCATACTACAGATTTCCAAACAAGCATATTATCTGCTACATCTATGATGCTTCCAACTTTATAAGCTATCATATTGTTTTCTCTATCTATAATGCTGCTGGATGCTCCTCCGATTTTGTCTATAAAAATGATCTATCAGCCCTCATTAGAGGTCTTAACTTGCCGAGGAGTCTGAGATTCTAATTGGCAAATTCATGCTTTACTAATAAATTCATTGCAAAGTCTTGTGCCTCTGTTTGCTTTTATTTCAAGTGTGACACCATATCTTTATCTACTCATTCTTCAAGCTTATATCTTAACTTGGGATTTGATGTTAAGTATAGGGCTCTATTCCCTTCTGAAGATGGAGGAAGGTTCATCTGACCTGAGCTTCTGCTGCTTTCACAGTTCAGTGCTTTCTATCAGTGTAACTCCCCGCAAGTCCTTTAACGCCCCCTGCCTAGCCCTTAATGCTCTTCTGCATTGGAACCAATACTTAGTATTGATTATAAGATGAAAAGTAAGGAAGTGTTTTTGTTTTTGTTTTTGTTATTAATGCTAAATAGCCTAGGATTAAGTACAAATGTCTTTCTTGAAAATATCTTTCCTGGTTAAATTAATGTCTCTGTATCATTCTTAAATTATATATGTTTTATCTTTATAGGTACAAAAACAATCATCAGAATTTCACCTGAATATATAGATGGAGAACCGGCTCAACGTTTTGGCCAGCATTATGCCCTCTAGCTCCAGTGTAGCAATGCCTTTATTATGAACAAGTTCATCCTCAGTGATATCCATTTCAGTCTTTGGGATGGTGTGTTCACTAACATGGTCAGGTACCATTATAATGATCAAATCTACCAACCACTTAATCATAGTTATATGGATTTCATTCAGCTGTGGAAAGAAAAAATATTCTTTTAAAAGATTAGAATTCAGATGAACTATTTTAACTTCACTGCATTTAGTTAATGAAAATGTGTTCAATGTGACTTGAATGGTAGTAGAGCACTTGGTGAAATGAAATTCATGATCTAATTTCATTATAACATAGTTCCAGGCTTCTTTTTTTACTTCAAGCTTCTGTCTCCCTATCTTGAGATTTGTTTAAGATGTTAACAAGGGGCATGGTTCTGCAGCCACTGAAAGAGGGTCGTTTCTTTAGGAGTATGTGTGATGGGAAGTATATTAAGTACAGCACTTACTAAGTCCGCAATTAAAATGCATAATTTATAAAATTCAAACAGTTGTATGAATGCTTGCTTTTATATGCAAATGATTAAACTTTATTTCACAGATAGAAAACCAAAGCATGTTAAAGTTAGGAGCCAAAAGGGAATTTTATGTAGCATTTAATCAAATCCTCTCATTTTTACAGGTAATAAAACTGAGACTCAGGAAGGTTGCATGATTTGCATATTCAATTGACCAAAGGCTGGTGGAGTACATACAGCGCTGTAGTTGAAAGAGTAACCTGAATGAGAATCCTTTATTGGATCCTTCCCAACATCAATCCTTCCTACTTATCTAGTCCCTTTATACTCTACTTCCAGCCATATACTCTAGAGTATGGTAATACTTCCTTTCTTGCTGTTTTCTGGACTGGACACTCCAACTTCCAACTGTATGCATTTTCTGGGACGTTTCTCCGTGCCCAGAATGTTCTCCCTCCTAGTTTAGCTGGTTTTTAAGAGTCAGCTCAAATTCCACCTTCGGCAGGAGGTCTTTCCCACCTGTCTTCCTCTGAGAGTCTTCCTTCTGAGATTATTTTCCATCTCCTCTGGATATATACCCTGGGTGAGCATGGTCATTCGCATGGTGTCTCCCTCATTAGGATGGGCGCACCTTGAGGACAAGGACCCTTTTTTTAAACTTTTTAGCACTTAATCTAGTGTTTGGCACATACGCAAGTGCTTAATGAATGCCTGTTGACTAACTGACTAAACCTAGTAACTGTGACTGTGATCATGCCACTAATCCTCTCTGAGACTCAGTAGTTTTTTTTTTCAGTTTTATTTTTTTAAACGCTTCCCTTCCGTCTTGGAGTCAATATAGTGTATTGGCTCCAAGGCAGAAGAGTGGTAAGAGCTAGGCAATGGGGGTTAAGTGACTTGCCCAGGGTCACACAGCTGGGAAGTGTCTGAGGCTAGATTTGAACCCAGGACCTCCTGTCTCTAGGCCTGACTTTCAACCCACTGAGCCACCCAGCTGCCCCCTGAGACTCAGTAATTTAGAATGGAAGTTAGAGTTATATTGCAGTTCATGGCAGCACAAGGAGTTCTCACACTGATGAGTCACAGGTCTTTGGTAAAAATGATGTATTTACTATGTGCAGAGGCTAATACTTAGGGAAATATGAAGTTTAGGTAAGATAAGGTCCTTGTGACCTTAGAGTCTGATAGGCAGGTACACAGATAACCAGAATACATAACAATCAATTGCTATTTAAGGTCCAAAGTTAGAGGCTGGTGAGAAGATGACACTTCCAGCTATAACATTCTAGGACTCAATAGGCAGGGCAAGCTATGGCACATGACATAATAAAGCAGGCTTTACAAGTCTCTGGGATGATCGATACATACTTGTTTATGAAGCTCAATATTATCCTTGTCAGTCCCAGTGGATAGAGTCAAAATCCATTGTTGAATCAAATTAAACAGATTAATTTGAACTACCCTGATGGAAACATGAAGTCAATTTTAGATAAGTGAGTCAACTGTGAAAATATATATCTAAATAACCATTAGCTTAAAGACAAATTATTTGATCAGGTCTACATAGTTCAAAGTAAAGTAGTGTGTTGACTATTTTTTTGGGACTTCAGACTACATGAACCTGAGTTGCTTGGTTAGGTTACTCAAGCTCTATCATATTTTTGGAGAGCCAACAGTCAATGCTTCACTTTGGTCTGTGTAGATCTATCTTCTTCATGTTGTCTTTAGTTCCATATCCTCTAGGAAGCTTTCCTGAATCTCTCTCCAACACTCAGTAATGTGCCTCTTTCTCCATAGAATTTATAGAATACTTGGTTTGTAGATTTACATTTATTATTTTATATTATATTTATTTGTATACATGTCTCCCCTTGTTAAAATGGAAAGGTCCTTGAGGGTAGGGACTGTTTTTGCTTTTTTATTACTCTATCTAGGATTTAACATAGTTCTTGGACCATGGTAAATACTTAATAAACATTTGTTAAGTGATTGCTTTGTATCTAAGTCATGTGACTCCTTACTAAACTCTAAGATGCATGAAAGCAGAGACAATCTTATTTAATTGTGGAGCCCCCGGAAAACCTAACTCAGGACTTGCACACACTAATCTCTTAATTAATGTTTGTTGAAGTTGTTTAAGTTGAAGATAGAATTGTGGTAAAAGAGTTTTCACTTACGGGACATAGTTTCGTTTTATCTGTTCCTCTGACACTGGGACAACACCGAGAACGCCTCTCAATTTATCCAGAAGACTAAGCAATTCAGGAATTTTTCCATAAAATACCTTCCAGTCCCCAGAAGTCATTGAAGTAACTGGATGGACGCTTTCCATCTTGTATACCCACAGTTCAAAAAAAGAATTAATGCTTATAAATAGCCTGTTAAAACCTAAGAATAAAGAAGGAAAACAGCATTAAGTAGAATTGTTGAAATTTTTCACCATAATAAAAAAAATTGATTTTTGTTATTGTTTTTTAAAAACCCTTACCACCTGTCTTAGAATCAACCATAAGTGTTGGTTCCAAGGTAGAATAGTGGAATGGGCTTGGCAGTGGGGCTAAGTGATTTGCCATGGGTCACACAGTTAGAAAAAAAAAATGGGTTTTTATAAAGCAAATCAACAATTTAATACTAAATGACCTTTTTCTGCATTACTAAGTCAATTAGAAATTTCTATATACATCAGTTTTTGGTCCAATTTCTTTGACGTCTTAGCTGGGAACCAGATACAATGAGTTATTGCCAATTATATTTCCTTTTTCAAAACTCAGAATGATCTTTTGTCTCAATTAGACTCCCTGCAATGATGTAGATTATAACCATTCCATGACTACCTATGCAGTCTATGGAACTCTGGTCCATATCATCCCATAAATTCACTCAAGAATATTCACATACTGTCCTAGAATCCTTCTTCACTTTGAGACCCTGAGACCTGAGATCCTGCCTAAGCCAACAGCAAAGTACCCCATGCCCACCCCTTGAAGTTCTAAGTCCTAATATGAGCCGGTAATGAGGCCCTAAGCTCCAGTAATCCCATAGTACCTGGCCAGTTTAAGCCTAAGGAGAGACCCAGAGCCCCTACCCAAGGCTGTAGTAAGGCACTGAGCCCCAACACAAGGTAGCTCATGGTGCTCTGAGGTCTACAAGCCATCGGAAGACACAGGGAAAGACTGAATCAGCTTTGAGAGGTAGCTTTTGGAACTTCCAATCTACAGACCATGATACCACTTTGGAAGAACTGAAACTTACAGATCCCCAGAACTAAAGCTGAAGGTAGCAGCAAGGAAAAACAGAAGTTTTAAGAGAATGCATTCTCTAACCTGAGAACAGAGTTCATCTTTAAGATAAAAGTAAAAGGGGGAAAAGACTGGGAAAATGAGTAAACATCTAATTTTTTTCAAAAAACCTAAGCATAGAAAAATTTTATGGAGAAAAATAAGACCAAGGCTCAGACTCAGAAGGGGATAGAGATCAAAACAGCTACACACAAAACTTCAAAGAAAAATGGGAATTGGTTTCAGACTCTGGAAGAGCTCAAAAATTAAATAAAAGAGGCAGAAAAAATGGGGCAGAGAAATGAAAGCTTAAAAATTAGAATTGGTTGAATGGGAAAAGAGGCATGAAAATCCAATGATGAAAAGAATTTCTTAAAAAGTAGACTTGACCAAATGGGAAAGGATGTTCAAAGCCAACAGATGAAAATCATTTCTTAAGAATTAGAATTGGTCAAATAGAAGCTAATGACTCCATGAGGCATCAAGAAATAATAAAACAAAATCAAAAGAATGAAAAAATAGAAGAAAATATGAAATATCTCAATGAAAAACAACTTAGGAGCAGCTAGGTAGATCAGTGGATTGAAAGTCAAGCCCAGAGATGGAAGGTCCAGTGTTCAAATCTGGCCTCAGACACTTCATAGCTGTGTGCCTTAGGCAAATTACTAAATCCCAATTGCCTGGCCCTTACCACTCTTATGACTTGGAACCAATACTTAGTATTGATTCTAAGACAGAAGGTAAGGCTTTAAAAAAAAGAAAGAAAAAACAACTCAACTGAACAAGCCCAGGAGAGACAATCTAAGAATTACTGGACTACCTGAAAGTCATGATCAAAAAAATGCTTAGACATGATATTATAAAAAATTTTCAAAGAAAACTTTCCTGATATTCTTGAACAAGAGAGTAAAATAGAAATTGAAAGAATCCACTGATAACCTCCTGAAAGAAATCCCCAAATGATAACTTCCAGGAATATTATAGCCAAATTTAAGAGCTCCCAAGTCAAGGATAAAATTCTACAAGCAAACAAAAAGAAACAATTTAAATATCATGGAGCCACAGCCAGTATTAGACAGGACTTAGCAACTTCTATCTACATTAAAGGATCAGAAGGCCTGGAATATGGAATATGGAATAATCCAGAAGGCAAGGGAACTAAGTTTACAACCAAGAACCACCTACCTAGCAAATTGAGTATATTTCTTTCCAACAGGAAAATAATCATTTAATAAAAATGGAAATTTTCCAAACATTCCATATGAAAAGAACAGATCTAAACATAAAATTTGATATCCAAATTCAAAACTCAAGAGAAGCATAAAAAGGTTAAGAAAGAGAAAATCAAATTACCAGTATCAAAAATAAAAAGGGTAAATTCACCACTAATGAAGAAGAAATTAAAGCAACCATTAGGAACTATTTTGTCCAATTACATGACAATAAGTCTGAGAATCTAGGTGAAATGGATGAATATTTACACTAAAATAAATTGCCCAGATTCACAAAAGAGGAACTTGAGTACTTAAATAATCCCATCTCAGAAAATCAAATTGAACAAGCCATCAATGAACTCTCTAAGAAAAAATTCTCAGGTACAGATAGATTCACAAGTGAATTCTATCAAACATTTAAAGAATAATTAATCCCAATATTATATAAACTATTTGGCAAAATGAGAGAAGAAGTCCTACCAAATTTTTTAATGACACAAATATGGTGCTGATACCTAAGCCAAGAAGAACAAAAATAGAGAAAAAAATTACAAACCAATTACCTTGATGAATATCTATGCAACAATCTTAAATGAAATACTGGCAAAGAGGATTGTTCACTATAACCAGGTAGGATTTATACCAGGAATATAGGCCTGGCTTAATATTAGGGAAAGTATCAGAATAATTGATCATATCAGTAATAAGACTAACACAAATTGCATGATTATCTCAATAGATGCAGAAAAAGCCTTTGACAAAATACAACACACATTCCTATTTAAAACACTAGAAATCATGGGGGAAATGGACCTTTCCTTAAAATAATAAGTAGAACCTATCCAAAACCATCAGCAAAAATTATTTGCAACATGGATAAGTGAGAAGCCTTCCCAACAAGATCAAGCAAGGATGTCCATTATTGCCAATATTATTAAATATTGTACTAGAAATGCTAGCTTTAGCAATAAGAAAATAAAAAGAAATTCAAGTTAAAGTAGGCAATAAGGAAACTAAACTTTGCAGATGATATGATGATATATTTAGAGAATCCTCAAGAATAAACTAAAAAACTAGTTGAAATAATAACTTTAGCAAGGTTGTGGGATACAAAATAAATCCGCATAAATCACCAGCATTTCTATATATTACCAAGTCCAATTAGCAAGAGAAAGAAAGAAAAATTCTACTTAAATAATTCTAGACAATTTAAATTCTTGGAAATCTACGTGCCAAGACAGGCACAAAAATCATATGAACACAATTACAAAACACTTTTCATATAAATAAAGTCAGATCTAAATGTTAATTGCTAATGGATAGGCTAGGCTAATATAATAAAAATGAAAATTTTACCTAAATTAATTTACCTATTCACTGCCATACCAATAAAACTACCAATATTATTTTTATAACATGTAAAATTATTATTATAAATTAGTATGATATAACTTGTATTATAGTATAAAACAATAACATTCATGTTGAAGAACAAAAGATCAAGAATAACAAGGGAATTAATGAAAAAACTGTAAAGGATGATGATCTAGCAATACCAGATATTAAATTAGACTCTAAAGCAATGGAATAGAGTAGGGATAAATGATCTAAGTAATATAGTGTTTGATAAACCCAAAGATCCAGCATTTTGGGATAAGAACTCATTATCTGATAAAAACTGCTAGAAAAATTAGAAAAATAGTGTGACAGAATCTAGGTGTAGAGCAATATCTCATGCCCTATATCAAGACAAGGTCAAAATGGGTACATGATTTAGACATAAGGGATAATACCATAAGTAAATTAGGGAACATATTTTACCTGATGGATTTATGGAGAAGGAAGAATTTATGACAAGAAATAAATAACATTACAAGATAGAAAATTATTAATTTTGACTATATTAAATATAAAAGATTTTATATAAGCAAAACCAATGTAACCAAGATTAGAAGGGAAACAACAAACTCGGGGGCAGATTATTTTTAAACAAATTTCTCTGATAAAGGTCTCATTTCTCAAATATATAGAGAACTAAGTGAGATTTATAAGAATACAAGTCGTTCTCTAATTGAAAATGGTCAAAGGATGTCAACAGGCAGTTTTGAAATAGATATCAAAGTTGTCAACAATCATATGAAAAAATATTCTAATCACTCTTGATTAGAGAAATGCAAACTAAAACAACTCTAAGGTACTAATTCATACCTATCAGATTGGCCAGTATGACAATAAAGTGATAAATATTGGACTGGGAATGTGGCAAAATTGGGACAACGATGCATTGTTGGAGGTGTTGTGAACTAATCCAAGCATTCTGGAGGGCAATTTGGAACCATAACCCAAAGGGCTAATAATGCATATGCTTTGATCCAGTAATACCACTACTAGATCCATATCCCAAGCATAAAAAAAAAACAAGGGGGAGGGAGGAGGGAAAAGGACCTACCTATATAAAAATATTTATAGCAGGTTTTTTTGTGGTGGTGAAGAATGAGAAATTGAAGGAATTGGTCAGTTGGGGAATGGCTGAAAAAGCTGTGGCATATGATAGTGATGGAATATTATTGTGCTGTAAGAAATGATGAACAGGATGATTTCAGAAAGAGCTGGAAAGACCTACATAAACTGATGAGGCGTGAAATAAGCAGAATCATGAGAACATTGTACACAGTAATAGCAATACTGTAGAATGATCAAGTGTGAAAGACTTAGCTACTCTCAGCATTGCGATGATAATCTGGTATAGTTCTGAGGGACTTATTACAAAGAATGCTCCAGAGAAAGAAATGTTAGAGTCAGAATGCAGATCAAAGCACGTAATTTTTCACTTTAGTTTATTTGGGAGTTTTGGTTTTATATGAATATTCTTTTACAAAAATGAACAATATGGAGATATGTTTTACATAATAATACATGTTAGAGCCAGATTGAATTGATTTCCAGTCTCAGGAGGGGAAAGAGGGCCAATTTAGACGTTATGACTTCGAAAAAGTTATGTAGAATATTGTTAAAACATGTAATTGATAAAATAATATATTTTTACCAAAAAAATTATACTGACATAATCTGGAAAGAAATTTAAAACTTATAAATTAAAAAATATTTATCATGAGCACTTTAATTTATCACTGTCAAATATTCCATAAAATGATGTTTCTTGTTTTCTTTGAGTTTATGAAAAACCCAGTTCTATCACTTCCATTACTCTCCTTGCCAAATGATGAAAATACTATTTCCTAAGTGTCATTATTTCACTGCACCATCTTGTTTGAACAGCATGTCTTCACTTCAGTTCTTCAAAAGATCAATGATATCATCATGATGAGCATAACTTTCAATAATGAGATCTAAACTCCTCCAGGATGAATTACCATGGCCAAAGAAAACAAGGTTATCTGACTATCAACCATGATGAGCCTCTCTAAACAAAGTAAGGCGTGACCTCAGATGATAGTAAATATGCAGACCTTTGCTGGGCAATACTTAAAAGTCATTTTTGTTTGGTAGGACTTACCAGAGTTTGTACTCTACTGTGTATTTTTTGAGAGCCCAAGGTCACTCCCAAGACAGGATGAGGCACCAGAGGAAGACTGGTGAAGGACAAGAAGCTCAAAGAGGGTAAATAGCTCATATGGATGCATATTCATAACCATCTCCATGTATACTCACATGTAACTATCAAATTTATATGATTATGATATCATTAAAATTTTGAACAGATTATTAAAATCTTAATGATCTGGCACTCAAAGGCCTGGGAAACCAAGTATCTGCCACTGTACTGACTTCAAAATCCTCAGAGAAAGCTTTATGAGATGACATCACAAAGAACCAAAGATGCAAACTCCTAACTATGATCATTGAAAGTAAGATGTGTTAATGAAGCTCATCCCCTCCCCCTCCTGAGTAACTTTACCTGTCTATCAAACATTCCTGACATAACAGAGTTGTGCCACGGTTGCATGCCTCTACATTCTGTACGTCAATAAAGGTCAAGGTTTGGGGCTTCTGAGCTGGAGAATTGAGAGAGAATCGGGGGAGAACTAAGAAGAGAACAGAGAAGGCAGGTGAGAGAAGGAATGAGGAAGAGACTGGCAGGCTAGGCACCATGTGGTCAGGTTACTTAGAGGAATAGTTGTCTACCCTTTCCAATAAACTTTATAAAATATGTATCTGGGTAGAAATATTATTTTTAATTCTTACAAAGATGACATAGAAAGAAAGAGATCAACTATCCAAAAAGAGCTTTTTGAGATTTCTGCACCTGAGTTCAGAGGCTCAGTTTTATCAGTTTATCCAGAAATGACAAAGTTTTCAAGAATTGTTTAGTGAAAATCAAATTTTAAAGAGAATCATTTGTAAACCAGAATGTCAATTTAATGAAAAACACCGCTAAAAAAAGTCAAGGTGGCAAAGCTAAAACAGAAAAGGCATATGAGCCCATCTGATTTCTACCAAATTACTCTCTCGAAAGCCATAATAATGCCTCAAAATGAATGCTGGAGAAGCATTACCCATAAAAAAAACAAGGTGCAGTAATTTCTCAGCCCAAAACAACTTAAAAGGCTGGTACAAGGGATCAGTGCACTGGGATGGAAATGGAATACAGTGTGCCAGGGCAGGCCACATCACACAGCTGAAGCACCAGCTTAGGTTAAGGAATTCTAAGCCACAGACAGAAAGGGGGTTGGACAACTTCTCAGAGATTACTGGGACCCCTTTGCTGGCTCTGGGTACAAGACTTTACCCATATGCAGAAACAGGTTGCAGTCCTGGGGCACAGTTGCAGAGTGAAGAAGATCAGCATATACCAGCACGTACAGCCACAGGAGAGCAGGGGACTTTGGTCAAAGTTCCAAGGAATAAAAGAGTACTGGGGGTCAATCACAGACCAGAGCACAGACCTGGAAAGTATTAAGCACACCTCTCCTTACATCATACTATCTTGGAAGAACTGAAGGCAGATAGACCCCCACTGCTGGCTTTGAAGGCAGTTGCACAAAGAATCTGAAGCTTGGAACAATGTTCCCTTCCGCACAGTTACAGAACCCAACTTTAACAGTTCTTTAAACTAAATGAAAAGAAAAAGACAGAAAATGATGCAAACCATAAAAAAGAAACAGCAAAGTTATTTTTCTGACAGGGTAGACTCCAACTTGGAAGAAGAAAACAAAGTCAAAACTGCTATATCCAAAGCCTCCAAGAAAAATATTAATTGCTCTTGAGCCAAAAAAGAATAATGTAGGAGGCTCAAAAAGGATTTTAAAAATCAAATAAGAGAGATAGAAGAAAAATTGGGAAAAGAGCCAATAGCTTGGTAAAAGAGGCACACAAAAAAACACTGAAGATATTAATATCTTAAAAAAACAGAATAGATCAATTGGCTAAAATTCAAAGAAGAAAAGAACTCTTTAAAAAGCAGAATTGTTCAAGTGGAAAAAGATAGACAAAAAATCACTGAAGAGAAAAATTTCTTTAAAAGCAGAATTGTCTGTACAAAGAGGTACAAAAATTCACTGAGGAAAAGAACTCTTTACAGAGTAGAATTGGCCAAATGGAAAAGGTGGCACAAAAGTTCACTCAAGAACATCATGTCTTAAAAATTAGAATTGGGCAATTGGTAGTAAATGACTCCATGAGACATCAATAAACAGTTAGATAAAGTCAAGAGAATGAAAAAATAGAAGAAAATATGAAATATCTCATGGGAAAAACAATTGCCCTGGAAAATAAATCCAGGAGAGAGAATTTAAGAATTATTGGACAAATCGAAAGCCATGATTATTAAAAAAGAGAGGTGAGGCAACATCTTTCAAGAAATTGTCAAGGAAAACTGACCTGATATTCTAAAACCAGACAATTCTTGTAACATCAAAGAACTTTGTTATCATTCGGACAGTTAGGATTGTACAAGATAGATGGCAAGGGAGTGAATTGAATATAATGGGATAAAAATTTTTTTAATTAAATTAAGGCATAAGAAAGAGGAATGCATTGGGAGGGAGGGCAAGGGAAAAATAGAACGGAATAAATTATTGTACATAAAAGAGGAAAGAAAGAGCATTTACAGTGGAAAGGAAGATGAGGAAAGTGGGAAGGAAAGCATATGAATCTTACTCTCATCAGAATTGGTTCAATGAGGAAAGAACACATAATCTATTGGGTATAGAATGTTACCTTACCTATAGGAAATTAGGAAGGGAGGAGAATAAGAGAAGGGAAGGGCATGGTTAATAAAAAAAGAAGAGAGCAAATCATGGGAAATGGAGATCAAAAACTTAACAGGGGTAAATAGGATGGAAAGTAATACATAATAAACATAATGGTGCAAATTTTTTTTTAATCTCACTAATAAAGGCCTCATTTCTTAAATACATAGAAAAGTGAGTTGAATATATAAGAATATAAGTCATTTCCCAGTGATAAATGGTCAAAGGCAAACAGGCAGTTTTATTATGAAGATAAAAAAATTGAGACATAAGAAGGTTATATCATTTTACCAATGCCTCATAGGTATTGGTGATGGGGCCATATCTAGCAACTATATCCTAAATATACAGATCCTATTTGATCAATGGTCTTTCTAAAATTTTTCTCCTCTTGTGACAACAGTATCTTAGACATGTTGCAGCCAATTATATTGCTGTTTGTCTCATAGTGGGGTATATAGGTCTTTTGGAACCAGCACCTCTGTTATGAGGGTTTCTGATCCCTTTTCAGAGCAACTCATCCATCTTTGGTGTCCACCTCTCACCCAACTCTCAGTTACAAAAATTCAACCTGATGTCAATATTCTGTATTAGCAATATCCTAAATATGCAGAAGGTGGCAATGTTTCCTCATAGAAAAGAATAAGGTTACCCATCACTTGAGATTGGCATTCCTCAATTTCCAAAAGTAAAGGCTAATTTAAGTAAGAATTGGTTAGAAGATGACAAGGAAATTACAAAGTATATGAACAGGGGCAATAGAATTCTGTTATTTATATTCTCTAGACCTCAGTTCCTTCATCTCTGTAAGGAAGGGTTAGACCAGATGACCTCTCATAGCCCTTCTAACTATTCATTTTGCATCTCTTTAGAGGCAGCTAGATGGTACAGTACAGCTTCAGACAATTACTAGCTGTGTGGCCCTGGGCAAATCACTTAACCACTGCCTACCTCAATTTGCTCAGTTGTAAAATAGGGCTAAATTCCCCAGGTTCTTTTGAGAGTAAAATGAGATGGTACGTATAAATCACTTCACACAGTGCCTGGCACAAAGTAAATGCTTAATAAATGTTTGTTCCTATGCATACTGTGACAGAGGGTTTGCACTGAAGGAAGAGTGACAGGCTGAAGGGTTGCCGGATTTGTTCACCTCCATGGGAGAAGAGTTCCAGGAGAAGCCAGAAGATTCTGACTGGGATTTCAGTTAGATCTCTCTCAGCCTTGAGAAGCCTAGGAGGGAGGTCTGGCCAAGCCTTTCTCCTGGGGATATACTCACCTTTTTCCTCTACTGGTGACAGGATATCTTTCCCCCCACCAATTTCCAATTGAAGTGACAGCTGAAGAAGACATTTGAACCTCTGTCAAACTTACCTCACAGCTCCTGGTGCCCTGGGTCTGAACAGAGGTCAGGGGGCCAAAGACCAGGACCAGTCAACCTCACTCTTTCTCAGGGGGCCCAGATTGCCAAGGCCTGAGTTCCCCAAACATGAGGAGGGAGGGAAAAGGGGTAGTTAGAGAAGGGACACCTTCCCCCGCTTTCCCCACAATTCCCTTCCTGCTGGCCATTTCTTTGTGTTACCCTACCTAATTTAGTTTATAATAAAGTTGTTGTCCTTTCCCAAAGTGACTCAAGTGTGAGTGGGACAGCTTGAGGGGGGAGAGTAATCTCCCTAAGAAGAAACCTTTAGGCTCTAGTAGTGGAGGAAGTCAAGAGCCAGTTTGTGAGCACAGCCATACCTGAGAAGGGAAGGCTGAAACTACTCACTCCCTCTCCCTCTCTCTGAGCCAACTTTAAACATTAGCTGCCTCTCCTGGATCCTGCTTTCAGGGGGAAGATATCCATTCCTCCTCTATCCCTTTTACTAACTAATTCCTCCATTACAATACCCTTTTGATTCAGTAATACCACTACAAGGTCTGTATCCCAAAGTGATCATAAAAAGGAGAAAGAACCAACTTGTACAAAAATATTTATAGTCGCTTCTCTTTGTAGTGGCAAAGAATTGGAAAGTGAGAGGATGTCCATCAATTAGAGAATGGCTGAAGAGATTGTGGTACCTGTTGGTGGTGTAGTTCTATTGTGCCCTAAGAAATGATAAGCAGGATGATTTTAGAAAAAGCTGGAAAGATCTGTGGGAACTGACGCAGAGTGAAATAAGCAGAACTGGGAGAACACTGTACACAGTAACAGCAATATTGTGGAATGATCAAGTGTGGAAGACTTAGTTACTCTCAGCAATGCACTGATCTGGGACAATCCTGAAAAGCTTATGACAGGGAATGCTTTTCACCTCCAGAGAAAGAACTGTTGGAATTGTCTTTCACATCAGTGTATTTATGGTTTTATTTTGGGATTTGGGTTATGTAGGAGTGTGCTCTTACAACAATGACCAATATGGAAGTGTGTTTTACATGACAAAAATAAAATTAAAAAATAAAAATAAATGTTTATTTCCTTCCTTTGGGCCTTCCTTTAGACCATATACTCTGGCAATCCAGAAGTCTAGAAGTTCCTGTAGGTGGCATAGACCTGAAGTCAGGAAGATCTGAGTTCAAATCCAGATTCAGATACTTCTTAGTTCTGTGATTCTGGGCAATCTCTCTAACCTCTCCAAAACAGAAATTTAGGAGACAAAGACAAAGCAAATCCAACTGTCTCCAAGGTGTAGGACACCCAGAATCCAAAAAAGTTTCCAAAAAATCATGAATTAGCACATATCTTAAGCTCATTTAGCACCCCTCCTATCACCACCACCATACCAACAGCCAGGCTACACTAATTGACACAAGCACCCAAAACTTGGCTTGCAGCAAAACCCCAACCTCAGACTTTGGTTTCCCCCCACTTTCTTTCCAGTGCTATGTTGATTCTGACTCCAGGCTTTGGAAGTTTCCTTAGGGACTTGTCAAACAGTCAGCACATGCTTACTGACTAGCTGTCAGAGGGGGCTTTCTTGCTTCACACCTATTTTATTGGGAAAGGTTCTGGTATATCTCCATTGCATCTGACACTTGCTTTTGGTTTTAGAAAGATGCTATTTATATTATAAAAGTATCTCTCTCTGCCTTTACTTTGTAGGGTGCTTTGGCATAAAAGAGTCCTTTGTACCAGGCTTTTTCTGTATCTCTTGAGATGATCATGTGGCTTTTGGATGTTTGGGTTTTTAATCTGATTAACTATGTCGATTATTTTCCTAATGTTGAACCATCCTTGAACTCCTGATATAAATCCCACTTAGTCACAACAAATGATTTCGTGGATAAATTGCTATAGTCTGGCAGAACTTTGTTTAAAATTTTTGAGTCAATATACATTAATAATATTAACCTTTAATTTTTTTCTCTGTGTTTTATCTTACCCTGGTTTAGGCATTATAACTATATTTGTCTCATAAAAAGGATTCTGATAAAATCCTTTCTTTCTCAATTTTTGAAAATAATTTATTAAGTATGGGGACTAAGTCTGGTAGCATTCCCCTGTGAATCCATCAGGACCAGGGATATTTTCTTTGGTAGTTTCCTTTACACCTAGATCTATTTCCTTTTCTGAGATTGGGTTATTTAAGATCTCCATCTGGTCTTCTAATACTTGGAATATTTTATATTTTTGAGAACCTTCCTTTATTTCTTTTGTGTTCTTAGTTTTGTTCACATATAAAGGTGAATAATGTGTTCTGTGTGTTTTTTTTAATTTCTTCTGATTTAGGGGTGATTTCACTTTGCTCCTCACAACAACCCTGGAAGGTAGGTGTTCTTGTTATTCCCATTTTATGGATAAGGGAACTGAAGCAGACAAAGGTTAAGTGCCTTGCTTAGGGTTGCATAGCCAGTACCATAAGTATTGAAGGGCAGATTTAAGTTTCAATCTTCCTATGTCACTTGGCTACCAGTAAATAGAGTGGAAGTAGACAGTAAGTGCTTTCTAACCCAACTTTTCACTCCTCTCCTTTCTCCTTCCTTCTTCCCTCTTCCACAGGGGGTGGGGATAGAAGTAGATAATTAGCACCTGCTATCAATCTCTAAGTCAGTGGAGAAGAAAGCAGCAAGGTCTTGATGCTGAAGAAGTCAAGTCCTGTCAAGTCCTTTTCCTGGACCAAAGGTGCTTAAGCCCCAAACTACCATTTTTCTTTCTACCACTTTTAATTGTGAAATACTTTCTTCTCTCCTTCTCTCTCTCTTCTTTTCTCCCTCTTTCCCCATTCCCACTTACAAAAAAGAAAAAAACACTGAAGGTTTAACTCCCTCCCCACCTTCTCTCTTTATGCCTGTAGCCTAAAGGTTCTTTGTACACACACACCTCTATTTCTTTAAGCTATTTCTTGTTCCAGATTTGTGTTATATAAAACTATGACTGATCACTTTAGGTGGTGCAGTGGATACAGCATCAGGCTTGAAGTCAGAGACTCTTCTTCGTGAGTTCAAATCCAGCCTCAGACATTTACTAGCTGTGTGACTCTGGGCAAGTCACATAACCTCTGTCTGCCTCAGTTTCCTTCTCTATAAAATGAACTGGAGAAGAAAATGGCAAACCACTCCAGTACCTTTGCCAAGAAAATCCCAAATGAGGTCAAGAAGAGTCAGATATGACTGAACAACAGTATTAAGTAGCATTAAGTAGTAGATGGCCATGTGAGAAAAGGTTAGCTTGTAGAGGTATTGCTCTCCAGCCTTTGAAATCCTGGGGGTGGACTCCAGTATGTAGCTACTCTTCCCAGACCACAGCTTCCTCCACCAATAGGATGATCTAGAAGGCATGATCTTCCTTGGGTCCAAGTTTCTGTTCCATCCCACTCATTCCTGAGGCTAGAAGTTTCACTTAAACACCTGCCAATCTAAGCCACCTGAAGCTGATTTACTCCACATCCTAGGAGTGTCACAGGGGTAATCTATGTGTGTTATTTTAGGAACTTGTGAGAGTTCTTATATAATTTATAATAAATGTAATGGTTATATATCCTGAATAAATTTATATTTGATATATTAAAAAGTCAAAACTGTAAGAAAAAAATAATAGCTTTCTATGCCATTCTCTGACAGTCAGACTTGGAAGGTTCATCCTCTCTTTTTTTCCTGTACCATAAATACTTCTTCACCATCTCCTTCCATTGTAATCTTTCTGTGTGCATTTAACTAATAGACATGATAATGTGGTCACAGTTTTACATGACACAAATCTGGAACTAGAAAGAGCTTAAAGAAATAGAGATATGTGTGCATAAAGAATCTTCAGACTATAGGCATAAAGAGAGGAGGTAGGAAGGGGGATAATCTAAGAATTATTCAACTACCTGAAAGTCATGATGATAAAGACCCTAGATATCATCTTTCATGAAATTATCAAGGAAAACTCCCTTGATATTCCAGAATCAGAGGGTAAAATAGAAATTGAAAGAATCTACCAATCATCTCCTAAAACACATTTGCAGAATGAAAATTTCCAGAATATTATGGCCAAATTCCAAAGGTAAACGTTTGTTGTTCTTTTCTCAAAGGAGTGATGGTAGAGAGCAATAATGGTCAATTCCAATGCCATGCATCCCTTTTAAGGGATCTTTTTAAGAGTTTGTTAAGGAAGAATAGCCCCTGGGGGAAAGCTTTAGTCAGGTCCCCATTCCCATTATTAGACTCTCTTCCAAGAAGCCAAGGAAACATTTCTGATTCCTCAGCTGATGTTGCACAGAAAGTAACTCTGCTCCCATATTCTGCCCACCGCTCTATCCTGGTCCACAGTGAAATGTTCCCTTTTCAGCCATATCCCAATTAAAAGGCTCCTGACTCCCAGAGGCTTTGTTAGTTCTAAACTTTTTGGGGCACAATGAGTGACATATGTCTAAAATCAAGAAGATTAGAGTTCAAATCCAGACTCAGATATTTATTAGCTGTGTGGCCCCTGGGCAAGTCTGTTTGTCTCAGTTTACCCATCTGTAAAATGGAGATAATAATAACATCTATCTCCCAGAATTGTTTTGAAAATCAAATGAGATAGTAATTGTAAAGCACTTGGCACTTTCCTAGTTAATATAAGCACTATATAAATAACAACTATTATTTTTTCCCTACTTAATTTCATATGTAAGTTCTGACAGGCACTAACAAGCTAGAAAAGACTTGTGTATCTATCATGTTTGTGCAAATAAATATGGTATATTACAAAGCAGTCTCTTTTAACTCAAATTTATTCTTGTTGGGTTTTTTTAGAAAGCAGCTCCAGTGGGGCCAGAGTCAATATGACAGAGAAAAGACCTGATCTCTCCTAAATCCCCCTTCACACAACTTTAAAACAATGCCACAGAACAAATTTTAGAGCAGCAGAATTCACAAAAAGACAGGATAAGACAATTTTCCATCCCAAGACAACTTAGAAGGTCACCAGGAAAGGTCTGTCACACCTAGGTGGGAGTGATATGCAACCCAGTGAGCCAGGGCAGGCTCCACCTCAGCAAGCCAGCACAGACCTTTTGGGTGGCTGAATCAGTAGCAACAACTTCTGAAGTTCTCAACCTATATATGGGAAGAGAGTTAGAAAACTGGACAGAAGGTGATTTCAGAGGGTTCTTTTGCTGGCACTGAGTGTAGAATTCTGTTGTGTTGCCCACAGCCAGATCCAGGTAGCAGGTCTAGGTCACAGACCCAGGGCAAAGAGGAGCACCAACACCAATGTGCTTATGGCCCCAGTGAATCTAGAATTCTGGTCACAGTTCTAAAGTAGAAAAGAGTTTTTGTGGTTGCTCACAGATCTGAAAAATAGATCCAGGAGAGATAATCTAAGAGTTATTAGACTATCTAAAAGCCATGATCAGAAAGATCATAGATATCATCTTTCATGAAATTATCAAGGAAAATTGCCTTGATATTCTAGAAGCAGAGGGTAAAATAGAAATTGAAAGAATCTACCAATCACCTCCCGAAATACATCCCAAAATAAAAATTCCCAGGAATATTATGGCCAAATTCTAGAGCTCCCCGGTGAAGGAGAAAATACCACAAAAAGCCAAAAAGAATTAATTCAGGGGCAGCTAGGCAGCTTAGTGGATAGAGAGCCAGGTCTTGGGACAGGAGGTCCTGAATTCAAATATGGCCTCAAACACTTCCTAACTGTGTGACCCTGGGCAAGTCGCTTAATCCCTATTGCCTATCCCTTACCAGTCTTCTGCCTTGGAACTGATAGTATAGATTCTAAAACAAAAGAAAAGGGTTATGAAAAAAAAAGAAAGAAAAGAAATAATTCAAATGTTGTGGAGTGACAGCCAAGATAACATAAGGTTTAGTAGCTTCTACATTAAAATATCAAAGGGCCTAAAATATGATATTCCAAAGGGCAAAGGAGCCAGGATTACAATCAAGAATCATCTACCCAGCAAAACTGAGTATAATCCTTCAGAGGAAAAAAACAGATATTCAAGAAACAGAGAACTTTCAAACATTCCTGATGAAAATACCAGAGCTGAATAGAAACTTTGACTCTAAGATGCAAGACTCAGGAGAAGCATAAAAAAGTAAATAGGAAAGAGAAATCATAATAATATTAATAATAATAAGGTTAAAATTTCTACAAGGGAAGATGATATTTGTAATTCCTTTGAATTTTATCATTATTAGGGCAGTCAAAAGAAGCATAGATAGACAGAGGACATGGGAAAAAATAAAATTAAAGAGGAGTGTACTGGAAGAATGAGGAAGAAAGAAGTAGAATGGGGTAAATTATTTCACATGAAAAAGATATGAAAATACTTTTACAGTAGAGGGGAAAATGGAGGAGGTGGGGAGTGCTTGAATCTTACTTTAATTGGAATTGGCTCAAAGAGGGAATAACATAGACATTCAGTTGAATATAGAAATCTATCTTACCCTACAGAAAAGTAGAAAGAGAAAGGGATAAGAGAAGAAAGGAGGGGATAGAAGGGAAAGAAAATTGAGACAGGTGGACAACAGCAAAACTTGAACTTTGAGGTTGAACAGGGTGAAAGGAGAGAGAGAATAGAATAATCAGGAGGCAAAATAGGATAAGGGTGATATACAGCAATCATAACTGGAAAAAATTCACAAGTTTCTCTAATAAAGGCCTCATTTCTCAAAGAAGTAGAGAAAATAATCAAATGTTTAAGAATACAAATAATTTCTCAACTGATAAATGGTCAAAGGATATGAACAGGCAGTTTTCATATGAAATAACCAAAGCTATCTATATTGATGTGAAAAACACTTTAAATCATTATTGATCATAGAAATGCAAATTAAAACAACTCTGAGGTATGTGAATTTCAAAACTACTCACCCTATTCAGACCATTCTTTAGAAGATGGGATTTAGCTATTTCCTGATCAATAACAATAGAGATACTTGGAATAACAGAATCAGGTCTTGGAAACTACAATCTCCACCCTACTCAGGGTAACAAGATTAGGAAGGGCTGCAGCAAAACTAAAGATTTAATTATTTGAGAATATGGCCTTCAACAGATATGTGCAAAAAGGACAGACCTCTGGGCGGTCCTAGGTCAAGCTAGAGCCACCATTGGCACATGTATGATGTAGGAAGTGAGGTAGGGAACAGCCTCTGGAGTTCGTGGGACTTCCTGTGAGGATGGGAGAGTCAGTTGGAGGCTGGTGCTTGGAGTTGGAGGAGCCCACGGACTGTTTTCTCCATTTTGGTCACGTGAGTGATAGGGACTGATCTCTTTCCTTGCCTTGGCTATCCAGGGCCTTGGGCCCACTTTGGCTTAGCCTGAGCAGAGTGGGTATTTAAGCCCTCTTTCCTTCTTTCCCCCTTTCCCTCTCTCTCTCTCTCTCTCTCTCTCTCTCTCTCTCTCTCTCTCTCTCCCTCTAACACTTTCTTCCTCCTATTTGTAATTAAAAAACACCATAAAAAAAAGTTGGCAGCTGACTTGAGTGTTTCATTTAGGAATTACATAGCTGAATTCCTTGGTGACCTTAAATTAATATATATCAGTCTTTTAAAAGAATTTCAATATCACAGGTACCACCTCACATCTATCAGATTAGCTGCTATGACAGAAAAGGAAAATGACAAATACTGGGAGGGATGTGGGAAAATTAAGACATTAAGGCACTGTTGGAGGAGTTGTGAACTGATTCCTCCAACACTGCCTTAAAGTCTATATCCTAAAAAGATTTTTTACAAAGAAAAGGCTCTCTATGTACAAAAATATTTATAGCAGCTCATCAATTAGAGAATGGCTGAACAAGTTGTAGTATATGATTATAATGGAATACTGTTGTGCTATAAGAAATGAAGGGCAGGATATTTCAGAAAATCCTGTGAAGACGTACATACATGATGCATAGTGAAGTGAACAGAACCGGGAAAACATTGTATACAGTAACAGCAATATTTTATGATGAAAACCTGTGAATGAATTAGCTATTCTCAGCAATACAACAATCCAAGATAATCTCAAAGGGCTCATGATGAAAAATGCCATCAACCTCAACAGAGAGAACTAATAGATTGTGAATCCAGAACAAAGGATACTCCGTTTCACTTTATTTATTTTTGTTTAAGTTTTGACCATGAAACAACTAATAAGGGAAAAAGTTATACATGATTGCACATGTAAAATCCACATCAGATTGCTTATCATATAAAGTAAGGGAAAAGTTAGGAAGAGAATTTAAGACTCAATTTTTTAAATGTTAAAAATAGTTTTTATATGTAATTTGGGGAGAAAGTAAAATATTATCCAAAAACAAAACAAAACAATACAGTTGTGGTGATATACTGGCATGTTCTACTTGAATTTTTCAAAGCACTAAGACTTTTTAAAATTTTAACCATTTCCATTAAAATTTTTTTCTAAGGTGCATTGCATGTTTTGTTAAATTTTAAAAACAACAAAAATAATGGAATTTAACTACTTCTTATTAACTCAGAAACATCAGTATAAAAATCAATGATTGTTGTGTGATTGATACAATTATGTCCTCAGGGTTTAATAAGATCTATAGGGCTGTCAGTACTTACAGACTGTCAATTTTTGTTTTAGTTTTTATGTCTGATTACCTCTGGAAGGACTCTTTCCCCATCCCTTCCACACTCCCTCTACCATCATTGTAATATTTCTAAACCACTTGGATAAAGAAACTAGACAAACCAAATTTGTTTAGAAGACTGCATTGGCTCAAAACTGATTTTCATATGCAAATGATTCTTAAATGGTCTTTTGTGATGTTTCTATGTCATTCTACATAATGATATAATTTTTATCATATAATTACCATTTTCTGCTCCATTCACTCTTGCTTCATATTCTCTGCACAGTCTTTTGCCATTCCTACTAATCTCTTCCATGAGGCCCTGTTCTGCGGGAGTCTCCCCATCTATATTTCTATGACGATGTATTATTGCCTTCCCCAGCTCTGTCCAACTTGTCTGTAGGCGAAAAGCAATCTTGAGGGTCTCTACCTTTTCAACAAGTTTATCTCCACCAAAACTGTCAGCATCATCAGACAACATCTAAAATAGAAAAGAAAACAATATCCCACTAATAGGAGATTCCCAAGGCCCAGATTAGGAAGTATAACATGAAGCTGACAGCTGCTAGAGAAATTTATGAAATGACACCGAGTCCATTGTGAATACCTGATTTCTAAGTTATGTTGGGTCTTCTGTTCCTTTATGGCAATCCAGATAGCCCAGCTATCACACTTGCCATCCTATTTGTTCCAAACCTTCTTCTCAAACCTTCAGCTCTACGCCCTGCCCATCTCTGAGCAATTTTACTTGCCTGTTTTGTTGAGAAAACAAAGTATAATTCCTTTGCTGTCCCTTCCTCCCCACTTTGAAATCTCTGTCTTCAAAGGTAAGATGGCTCTTCCCCTTGTCCAAATTAACCTTTTTCTCTCATGCCCTTGTTCCCATCTCCTTTTACCTCTTCTTAGATCTTGCTTTGTGAGGTTACTAGTTCATAGAATCATTAATTGGTAGATTGAAGGGATCTTAGAGGGCAATTAATTCATTTCCAGATGAGGAAGGTGATATCTGAGGTTAATTTTTTTAAACCATTATCTTCTTAGATTTGATATTCCATATCAGTTCCAGGGCAGAAGATTGATAAAAGCTAGACAACTGGGGATAAGTGACTTGCCCAGTTCACACAGCTAGGAAGTGTCTAAGGTCCAAAGAAGTTCATTAACTAATCAAGGGTTATCTCAAGATGGTAAGGATTTGAGGCAGGATTCAATTCAGGTCTTCCTGAACCTACAGCCATCTTTCTATTAACTAAGCCATGCTCCTTCTTCCCATCAGTCAACCAGTCCTTTTCTTTCTCTCATTGTAAGATAACAGAAAGACCTGGAAAAAACTTCAGAAACCACCTACTCCATCTAATAACTTTCTTTCCACATATTCTATAAGTGGCCACCCAACTTTTGCATAAAGACCTCTAATGAAGAGGTATTGCAAGGCCTTCCATTCCATTTTTGGATAAATCTAAATTACTTGGAGGAAGTTTTTTCTTTCTTTCTTCAAGCCTTAATCTGACTCCCCACAACTTCCATTCCTAGCTCCTACTTGGGTTTTATGGGTCTATGCAGAACAAATCTAGGTCCTCTTCCACATGATAACTCTTCAAATATCTGAAGATAGCATTCATATCTTGCTTCTCTACCCCCTCTTACACCAAAATAACTTCTTTTCTCCAGGCTAAATTATTCAAAGTTGTTTCAAGCCATTTTCTTATGACAAAAGCCATTTTCTTATGAGTTCTCTAATCTTTTCATCAACTAGCTCACCTTCTCTTAGATAAATTTGCTTGGAATCCTGGATTCCAAGCAAATATATTTTTACTAGCATTCATTAGGTGTAATCTATTCCTATATTTTAAACCATGTTAAAAAACAAACAAACAAACAAAAAAACAAGATCTTTTTTTAATTCCCCACCTCCAATTAGCCACAGTGAAGAAAACACCACTTGAACCTCCAATATCTTCAATTTTCCTCTAGGATTTCAGAATTCTTAGCAATGTTTTTTCTAGGTTCTTTGGGGTGACATAATTTTTCCTGGCATAAATTAACAGAAGTAGTTTTTCTTTCTTCAAGAAATGTTTATGGGGCAGCTAGACAGCTCAGTAGATTGAGATCCAAGCCTAGAAATGGGAGTCCTAGATTCAAATCTGGCTTCATACACTTTCCTACCCGCCCCTGCATGGGCAAGTCACTTAACCCCTAATGCCTAGCCCTCGCTGCCATTCTGTCTTTGAACCAATACACAGTATTGATTCTAAGACGGAAGGTAAAGGTTAAAAAAAAAAAAGAAATGTTTGCCAACAATTACTTGGATCCAAATATTTGCTGTACCTTTTTTCCTTCCTTCTGTACTATTCTTCCATTGTCCTTCTGCAAATTCTTCCCTATCCTTTTACTTTGATAAGAGTAGTCATGTTAATGCCCAAAGGAAAGCAAGGGAAAGAATGTTCAACTCTGAGTAGAGCTGAGTAAAGAAAGCCCCTAGAATAATTAGCATGGACCATGACTGGTGGGCTCCTAACATAGGAGTTGAAAAAAAAAGTAATCATTCTAAATCAAACACTACAACAGCAGGAATGAAGTGAGTAGTAAAACTCAAGATAAATCAAAGAAATTTAAAAAACTGATTTAAACTAAGCCTTACAGTTTCTGTTGGCTGGCTGGCGGCAGATGTTGAGTAGAATGACAAAAGAATTGAAATAGATTCTGTAGCTATGGATTAAAAGCCAGATGCTCTCCGTTTTGGAGAAAAAGGTGAATATTATTTCCAATTTAATGAGTAGCAACAACACAGCATACAGAGAGTTGTGTTAATGGAAGACAAAAAGATGGTATCACCAGAGAACAAAAGAATGCCAGTAGAGACACCAATAAATGAAGCCACTGTAAAGAAGTAACAAGTAGCAATACAGCAGTAGAGAAGATAGCCCAACAGAGGATGCTAGTGGTTTGAACTTCAGTGGAGAAAGAATCAAGTGTAGAGAGACATGGGAGACAGAAGAGAATTCTAAGCAGAGATGTAGCCATAGGAGCAGGAGTTGCCTGGGATAGATATGTTCCCTCTTTCATTGATAGTATGTAAATCTATAGGTATAATACAGTGTAAAGTTGAATAGATTAACTGTAGAGCACTTGGGTGTCAGGAAGACCCAAGTTAAAATCTGAACTCAGATACATACTAGTTGTGTGTCCAGGTGATGGTCACTTAAAGTCACTTTTCCTCATCATAAAATGAACTGGAGAAGGAAATGGCAAACCACTCCATTATCTTTACTAGAAAATTCCAAGAAGAGTCATGAAGAGTCAGACATGATCTGCAATGATTGAATAAGAACAAGTTTGTATGATTACTTATCCATGTGCAAAATGTGAGCTCCTTAAGGGTAGAATGGTTCCATTTTTATAATTCTATGTCCATATTCTATGGATCATATCAAAGATACTTCACATATTTCTGTTTAAATGAAATGGTTCTTATGAGAATTTATTTACCACTTCAAAGGTGAAAAGAATCTCAGATATCATCTAGTTCAACCCCATTATTTTGTTGATGAGCTAAGGGAAGCCCAGAAAAATTAAGTTACTTGCCCAAAGTTACATACCACTGTGGTGGGATACAATCGGCAGAGACTCATCTTAAACACAGGTTGTCTGATTCCAAATTCAGAATTCTTTTCAAGACAATCGAGTAAAATTTTAAGAAAATTCTCCCAAGTGACCTTGGAAAGTTAATATTTCAGATACAACTACTGAGGCTTTATATAAACTTGTCCAAGGCTTACCAGAAGGAAAAAGTTTCAGATTCATTAAATTATAACCACTTGATAGAGAGAGTTATAAGGAGTCACTGCAAGTACATGTAGCGTTCAATACCTGAAAACATATTTGGTCAAAATGGGTATATAATTTAAACGTAAAGAGTGATATTAGAAGTAAATTAAGGGAACATAGACTAGTTTACCTGCCAGGTCTATAGAGAAGGGAAGAATTTATGGTCAAATAAGATATAAAGAACATTGCAAGATGTAAAATGAATAATTTTGATTATATTAAATTAAAAAGGAGTTGTAGAAACAAAACCAATGCAACCAAAATTAGAAGGGAAACAACTAGAAAAATTTTTTATAATAAATTTCTCTAAAAAAAAGGTCTCATTTTTCAAATACATAATGAATTAAGTCAAATTTATAAGAATAAAAGTAATTCATTAATTGACAAATGGTCAAAAGATATGAATAGGTAGTTTTCAGATGAATAAATCAAAGATACTAATAATCATATGAAAAGATGTTCTAAATCACTCTTGATTAGAGAAATGCAAATTAATACAACTCTGAGGTACCACCTCACATCTATCAGATTGGCCAATATGATAATAAAGAAAAATTATAAATGCTGGAGGAAATGTGGCAAAATTGAGACACTAATGCATTGTCAGTGAAATTGTGAACATTATGATCCAATCATTCTTGTGGGCAATTTGGAATTTTGCCCAAAGGACTCTAAAAGAATACATCTAGTAATACTACTACTGGGTCTGTATCCCAAAGAGATTTTTAAAGATGGGAAAGGACCTGTGTACAAAAATATTTATAGCTTCTCTTTGTGGTGGCAAAGATTTGGAAACTAAAGGGATGTCCCTCAATTGGGGAATGACTGAACAAATTGTGGTATATGATGGTGATGTAATACTATTGTGGAATAAGGAATAATGAATAGGATGATTTCAGAAAGAGCTGGAAAGACCCATATGAACTGATACAGAGTAAAATAAGCAGAACCAGGAAAATATTGTACACAGTAACAATGATATATGGAACAATCAAATGTAGTAGACTTAGCTACTAACAGCGATACAATGATCCAGAATAATTCTGAAGGACAAGAAAAAGAATGCTATCCACCTCCAGAGAAAAAAATGTTGGAGTAGGAATGCAGATGAAAGCATATGATTTATCACTTGTTTATTATTTGGGTATATGTTTTGGGGTTGTAGTTTTATAAAATTATTCACTTACAAAAATGAATAATGTAGAACTATGTTTTTGATTGTCAGCTCTGGGAGGGGGGAGGGAAGAAAGAAGGAAGATAATTTAGTTCATATAACTTCAGAAAACTTATGTGAAAATTTGTTATTAAAAAATGTTTTTTAAACAAAATTTTTTTTAAAAAAACTATTGTTTGTATGTTTACCTCAAAAGTAAAGATGGTCTTTTGCCTTCCTTTGAATTTCCAGGGCTTATCATAGTGCTAGGAATAAAGTAAGTGCTTAATAAATGTTCATTCACTTGATTAGTTTTTCCCCTAGACCTGATGAAAAGATCCATGGATAGCATTTAATTCTAGTCACCTGAATTTTGAAGAATAACCTTATTATTATTATAAAGTCTTACTTGGTTACATTTCTTGAGCTCTGCACACATTGACTTCTTGGCAGACATCTTGATGGGAGATATATTACTCTGTACACTGGAAGAATAGAAGGAGGGAAAAAAGGAGATTAGAAACATAGATGTAAAAAAAGAGAATAGATCATGTCTCTATATAATAGATATAATGATAAGAATAGATTATTTGTCCTTTAGCTTTGTTTAGGGTCTAGATATTTACAAACTCAGACTCTTGTAGCTCTGGAACCAAAACTATTTAAATTATCTTAGATAGTTCTCACTAAGGGGGAGAACACGGAGCTATTAATAATTCAAGTCACAGAGTCATGAGACATGAGGTACTAGTGTGAATTTCAGATTTGCTCCACTCTGCTTAGTCTAGCAATCAGGAATGTATACACCCCTACATAAGGATTAAGTGTTGAGAAGGATGGCCTATGACAGACATGTGCTAGCAAATGACAAATCCAAAGCAACTGATAGACCCCCTAGGCTGTCCGAAGTCAAGCTTAAGCTACCATTGGTACATGTGAGACGCAGGAAGTGATGTAAAAAAAAGTCTATATATTCTTATCATTTCCTCTTGCTGGTCTCTCTTTCCGGAGATGTGGCTTGTGGCAGCATTTTGGCGTCTTGGCATGGATCAGGTGAGGCGTCTTCCGTGAACTCTCTCCGAGTTTAGGCTGATTCCTTTTTTTTTTTCCTTTACCTTTCCTAAAATGCTATCCTCCTAGGAGGCCCCTTATCTCGGAGGAGGCCTCGTGGCTGGAAGGTCTCTGAATTCCTCTTGGCTCAGGCTAGGCCAGAGAAATTTTATACCCTTTTCCCTCTCGCTTCTTCTTAATTCCTTCCCTCTATGTTAATTAAACCACCATAAAATTCCCAAACTGACTTGAGTATTTTTATTGGGATTGAATTAAATCCCTGGAGACCATAGTATAATATATTAGTAAAAAAAAACCCAAACCCTAAATTTACCCTTTACACTGAACAGAGAAAATTATGCCATTCAGGCTTCAAATTTAGAACAATATTAGAATAAGATATGTTGACCAAAGCTGTAACAGTAGTTGTCACGGGCAAAGTCTACCCTTGCTCGAGACTCCAGGGTATCCCAACTGGTGGTGAATGATCAGTCAACAAAAATACCAAACGGAAGACATCTTAATCATAACAGCCATGGGATTGCTTTGCATCTATTAGCTGCTCCACTTTCCCGATGTCTGATCTTTATTTTTATACCCCTTCTCTTGGCACACAGATATACAAAATCAAAGAGATAATTGGAAAAGTGATACATCAGCTTTTAACAAATCACTTGATTAACATTCTAGATTCTTGTATTGTGATTACAGACAGAATAAAGGTTGCACACAAGATAAATTATTTTGTCACAGGTGGCTTAATTTTCTCATTACCCTGTGAGAAGTTTTGAGCTTATAAACAATCAAGGAAAATTACATATTGCTTTTAATAAAATGGAATAATTAATCAGCAGTTCTTAGAAGACAATTCAACAAGCATATCATGGAAGCTGAGGGGTCTGGGAACACAATTCAAATTTAGACTGGTAGCTTCTAGGGAGTTATTGATTTGTATGATGAAGTCACTGAGGCATACTTAAGCTTGATGTACTTGTACTTATCGCTTGGGCCTCTATGATTGATTTGTGTGTTGACTTCATGAGAATAGGCTTCTGTATGTGGGAAAGTTTTTGGCTTGGCCTGTAGCTGCAGTTTTGCTGGGAATTATGTACATGAGTAAAAGTTAACCCATGATGGTCTTTTTGGGGTTGGGTTTAAGGGTCTAATCTTTTGGTGATGTTTTGGAGAATTAGGGTACAGGTGTTTTGCTCTTGCATTATTTCTTTTGAGACTAGGGGGAATAATAATCATGTCAATTCATAGGTAAGGGGCATTGATGAAAGAAATCATGTAAAAGGGGGTTGGGTGGGCAATCACATCTCGCCAAGGACCACTCTGTGGTCTCCCCAACTACCACGCATGACTCTGTCAAGGCATCGTGGTCTGATGGCTCCCAGCAAGTAGTGAACCAAATATCTCCAACTTCTTTTTCTGTTGGAGAAGCTGCTTCCAATTTCCCCAGCAGCCTTGTGACTATACTTTGTGGAAATGTAAAAGTGAGGGTTAAGTCTCTGAAAATAAAGGAGCCTTGTGCTGGTGATAAATCCACTTAGTGAAGGAGGGAAGGATTTCCCATTACTAGTGGTGCTCCAACATGGAACCACCATGCTGAAAATATACTTAAACAATATTTCAATATCTACTCATGAAACCCTTAATGGTTATGGAATCCTCCCTTCTTTTAGCAACGTTTGCCTAGTTAAGTACTACTAAGCAAAAACTCACTCAAATACTATCTACTACAGGTGAAACCCCCCAAAAAGCAATATCTCCCCCCATAATCCTTTGCAAAGGTAAAAGGGAAAAGGAATGAGGAACATTGAAAATATTCTCATATTTTTAATGTACTAATATGATTTGTTGATTTTAACATTTTTTCATCTTTCTCTTCTTTAAAAAAATTTCTTTATTATGTGAATCTCTGGGAAGGGAGAAGTAAAGGATGCAGGAAGAAATGTATGTAAAAAATGTAAAAAATAAAATATATCAATAAAAGCATTTTTTAAAATAACAAATATTCTCTGAACTATGAAGCCTTCATTAATCTCTGCAGCTGAAAGTTATTTTTCCATCCTCTGAAATCTCAGACCACTTTGTTCAAACTTCTCATATATAATTATCACAAATCATTCTAGCTCATACTGTAGTTATTCATGTACATCTCTTACCTCCCTTATAGACTTCAAATTACTTGTGCTCAAAGTTGATATCTTATTTGTCCTTACCACCCAGTGCTCAATAAATGTCTGACAAATTTACTTGAATATAAGTATTTTCAACTGAAAAACAAATGAGAGTAATATGTCTAGCTGCCTCTGAGGAACACATATATTATCCTAAAATTAAAAGGAACCCTAGAGAATTGGGAAGTTCAATGTAGAAATCCGTTTTCAACATCCCTGACCAAAATCAGGCTATTCCACTAATATTCCAAAATACAATTTTCACCTACAAGTATTAATTTGTCTAATAGAAGAATGCCATTATCCTACTTCTTCCATACCTTCAAGCATATGAAAGTGATTTCTTTTTATAGATGGTCTCTATGGATTATTATAGCATAAATCAATGCCAAACTCATAAATGACTGAAAATGAATAAAAAAGCCTTACAGTGTGAGATACAATGTTAATATTGAGGATAAAAAGAAAAGTTAGTCCCTACTCTCAAGGAGTTCACATTCAATTAAGAGGAAACTACCCTTTAGGAAATTTAATCTGTAAGTCAGATGGGAAATGGTCCAATGGTAAACTTTCGTATCATTTTGTTTTTAAAAATTGTATCCAGACTTCCAGGTCAAGATGGCTCTAGAATAGAAAAAGAGCTCTTCTTCTCCTCTCTACCAATCGAGAGAGTGCCTCAAAATGACAAAACCAAAATCAAATGAGCAAAGGAGTTGCACGGTAAGGCACAGCACAGAAGGTAGGCAAAGTTAGGGCATTTCCATGCTAAAAGGGGGAGAAATTTCCCCTACCAAAGGGCGAGATCATCACCCCTCCCCCACTTCACCTACCTTTCCAGAATCCAAGTGAGCCCGGGACAAACTTCTAAGTTCTAGGAGGGAGGGAGGCTGGCTGAGGTCAACACAGACTTATCCCCCTAAGAGAAACTAGACTCAGAACACTGGGAGACTAAGGAAACTTTGAGATAGGGCGTGGATCTTGAGTAGAAGAGGCGGCTCACATCAAAAAGCCATAGAGTACCAAAAAAGGCCCTCAGGCTAAAACCACTCCAGCTCTCAATACAGAGACTTCCCTACACTCCACACCCAGACCTCTTCCCAGGCAATCTTTAAGTTCTCAGGGGCTGGACTGGCCCATAAAGAACAGCAAGACTAGGGACCCCAGGAGGCTGAGGAAACATAGAGATAGGGTGCCAGAGCTTGGGCAGAGAGAAGTGGCTCAAAGCAAAATGCCACAGAGACCCAAAAAATAGCCTGTGGGTAAAAACCTCTCCAGCTCTCAATACAGAGAATTCCTTACACTCCACACCCAGACCTCTATGAGGCAATCTATAAGTTCTTAGGGGCTGGACCTGCCACTAAGAGCAGCTGGACACTGCTGAGGACTGGGGAAAATATCCTCAGGGCAAAAACCTCTCCAGAGCCCAATACAAAGGTCACCCACATTCCTCACTTAGACATCTGACTAGGAAGGAACAAGGCAATGGCCACCAACTCCCAGGAACTAAAATCCACAAACACCAAAAAAAATAAGAAGAAAACTTTGACCCTTGATAATTTTTATGCGGAAAAAATGCAGACTAAAGAAGAGACAGCAAAAGATGACAAACAATTAAACACACCCAAACCATCAGGAAAAAAAATGGAAATTGGTCACCAGTTCTTGAAGACTTTCAATCTGAGATTGTCAGAAAAATGGAAGAGATGTGGCAAGAAAAGAGGGAAATAGTTCAAAAAAGAAAATAACAGTTTAAAAGACAGGATCTCCCACTTGGAAATGGAAGCCCAGAAATTAAATGAAATAATAAGCAAATTGAAGACCAGAAATGACCTGCTGGAAGCCATGAAAAGCAGGATAGATCAAACCAAAAAGGAAAATCAAAAGATCTTGGCTGAAAACCAGTCATTAAAAACTAGAATTGGGCAAGTAGAAGCCAATGATCTCACAAGACAGCAAGAATTAACAAAGCAAAGTCAAAAGAATGACAGATTAAAAGGCAACACAAAATATATCATTGAGAGGATGGTTGGCCTTGAAAATAGATCTCAGAGAGACATTTTGAGAATCATAGGCCTACCTGAAAACCTGGAAACAAACAGAAACCTTGACACCATACTACAAGAAATTATCCAAGAAAACTGCCCTGCAGTTCTGCAACAAGAGGGCAAAATAGACATTGAAAGAGTCCATAGATCACCTGCTACACTAAATCCTAAAAAGACAACCCCCAGGAATGTAATTGCCAAATTTGAGAGCTTCCAAGCTAAGAAGAAAATATTACAAGAAGCCAGAAATAGACATTTCAGATATCAAGGAGAACCAATCAGGATTACACGGAATCTGGCAGCCTCCACACTAAAAGACCACAAGGCTTAGAATATGATATTCAGAAAGGTAAGCGAATTGGATCTACAACCAAGGATCACCTACCCATAAAATTGACTATATATACTTCCAGGGGAAAGTATGGGCATTCAACAAAATAGAAGTCTTCCAAATATTTGTAAAGAAAAGACCAGGACTAAACAGAAAATTTGACATTGAAATACAAAAACCAAGAGAAACATGAAAAGGTAAATAAGAAAAAGAGGGTTTTTATTTTTTTTTCCTTTCAGGGCTTCAATAAGGCCAAAATGTTTATATTCCTATATAGAAAAATGTTATTTGTAACTATCAAAAAATGTATTCACTATTATAGTAGTTAGAAGAATTATCCATAGGTAGAAATTGGGGTATTAAGTGGTTTAAAATCATATATAAAAAAAAGAAGAAGAAAGGGGAGGGGAGAAGATGGCACCAAGAGAAACTTGAAGGAATAAGAAAATTAGGATAATCTATACTACACAAAAAGGCACATGAGAGTGGGAAAGGAAGAATACAACTATAAAAAGGAGAGGAGGAGAGTGCTAAAAGTAATATTCAAACTTTACTCTCAGTAGAATCAATTCTTAGAGGGAAGAACATCTAGATCCATTGGGGTATTGAATTCTATTTTACCCTATAGGGAAGTTGAGAGGGGGAAACTAAGGGAGTGGGAGTGGGGAAGGGAGTTAAAAAGGGGGGAGGGGAAAAGAGGGGGGAGGGAATTTAATAGACCCTAAAAAAATAAAAGGGGAATAAAAAGGGAGAGGGCAGAAGGGGAGGGTGGGGAGGGAAGCAATACAAGGTGGAGAGGGTATATGGAGTACCTTAAAAAGACCCCCAAAGAAAAATAAGAGAGGAATAAGAAGAAAGGGGGGAGAAAGGAAAGTAAAATAAGGGTGGAGGTTAGGGAGACTGATTAAAAACAGAACACTGGTGTAGAAGGAAATTATGAAAGAGGAAAGGGCAGGACAAGAAGAGAAAGTCAAAAAATGCACAGGTAGTAATCATAACTTTGAATGTGAATGGGATGAACTCACCCATAAAGTGGAAGCAAATAGCAAGGTAGATACGCATAGGGTAAAGGTAAGCAGATGGAGCAAAATCTATTGGGCATCAACTGAGAAAAAGAAGGCAGGAGTCACAGTCATATCTGACAAAGCCAAAGTAAAAATAAATCTAGTTAAAAGAGATAGGGAAGGTATTTACATCCTGATAAAAGTCAATATAGACAATGAGGAAATATCAGTACTCAAAATGTATGCACCAAATGTCACAGCATCCAAATTTTTAAAGGAGAAACTAGCAAAGCTCAAGGATGAAATAGATAGAAAAACCATACTATTGGGAGACCTGAACCTTCCTCTATCAGAACTAGATAAATCAACCAAAAAATAAATAAGAGGTAAAAGAAGTGAATGAAATCTTAGAAAAATTAGAGTTAGTAGATATGTGGAGAAAAATAAATAGGGACAAAAAGGAATACACTTTCTTTTCAGCAGCACATGGTGAATTCACAAAGATTGACCATGTACTAGGGCATAAAAGCATTACAAACAAGTGCAAAAGAGCAGAAATAATAAGTGCAACTTTTTCAGATCACAATGCAATAAAAATAATAATTAGTAAGGGTACATGGAGAGGCAAATAAAATATTAATTGGAATTTAAATAATACGATTCTCCAAAAATGGTTAAAGAACAAATCATAAAACCAATTAATAATTACAATGAAGAAAATGACAATGATAAGACATCCTTTCAAAATCTATGGGATGCAGCCAAAGCAGTACTTAGGGGAAAACTGATATTCGTGAATTCATATATTAACAAATTAGAGAGGGCAGAGGTCAATAAATTGGGCATGCAAATAAAAAAAACTAGAAAGTAAACAAATTAAAAATCCCCAGATGAAAACTAAATTAGAGATCCTAAAAATTAAAGCAGAAATTAATAAAATTGAAAGTGAAAGAACTATTGAATCAATAAACAAGACTAGAAGCTGGTACTTTGAAAAAAACAAATAAGATCAACAAAGTACTGGACAATCTAATTTTAAAAAAAGGAAAGAAGAAAACCAAATTGAAAATATCCAAGATGAAAAGGGAGACCTCACCTACAATGAAGATGAAATTAAAGCAATCATTAAAAACTATTTTGCCCAATTATATGGCAATAAATATGTCAATCTAGATGATATGGATGAATATTTACCCATATCAGAAAAAGAAATTAAACATGCCATCAAAGAACTCCCTAAGAAAAAATCCCCAGGGCCTGATGAATTTGCAAGTAAATTCTATCAAACATTCAACGAACAACTAATTCCAATACTATACATACTATTTGACATAATAAGCAAAGAAGGAGTTCTACCAAATTCTTTTTATGACACAAATATGGTACTGATTCCAAAGTCAGGTAGATCAAAAACAGAGAAAGAAAACTACAGACCAATCTCTTTAATCATAGATGCAAAAATCTTAATTAGAATACAAGCAAAAAGATTCCAGCAAGTGATCACAAGGGTTATTCATTATGATCACGTAGGATTTATGCCAGGAATGCAAGGATGGTTCAATATTAGGAAAACCATCCACATAATTGATCATATTAACAAGCAAACCAACAAAAATCACATGATTATCTCAATAGATGCAGAAAAAGCCTTTGACAAACTACAACACTCATTCCTATTGAAAACACTAGAAATCATAGGAATACATGGGCCTTTTCGAAGAATAATAAGCAGTGTATATTTAAAACCATCAGCAAACATCATCTGCAATGGGGATAAATTAGAAGCATTCCCAATAAGATCAGGAGTGAAACAAGGATGCCCATTATCACCTTTATTATTTAACATTGTACTAGAAACACTAGCAGTAGCAATTAGAGAAGAAAAAGAAATTGAAAGTATTAAAATAGGTACTGAGGTGACCAAGCTATCACTCTTTGCAGATGATATGATGGTCTACTTCAAGAATCCTAGAGAATCAGCTAAAAGGCTAGTGGAAATAATCAACAACTTTAGCAAAGTTGCAGGATACAAAATAAACCCACATAAATCATCAGCATTTCTATACACTTCGAACTCATCCCAGCAGCAAGAGTTAGAAAGAGAAATTCCCTTTAAAATCACCATAGAAAGTATAAAATACTTGGGAATTTATGTGCCAAGACAAACACAGGAACTACAAAACACTCTCCACTAGATCTAAATAATTGAAAAAACATTAATTGCTCATGGGTAAGATGAGCTAACATAATAAAAATGACAATCCTATCCAAAATAATTTACTTATTTGGTGCTATACCCATCAAACTACCAAAAAACTTTTTTACAGAATTAGAAAAAACAATAACAAAATTTATTTGGAAGAACAAAAATTCAAGAATATCAAGGGAAATAATGAAAAAAAATGTGAAGGAAGGTACCCTAGCAGTACCAGATCTTAAACTGTACTATAAAGCAGCGGTCATCAAAACAACATGGTACTGGCTAAGAGACAGAGGGGAGGATCAGTGGAATAGACTTGGGGTAAGTGACCTCAGTTAGATAGTCTATGATAAACCCAAAGATCCCAGCTTTGGGGACAAAAATCCACTATTTGACAAAAACTGCTGGGAAAATTGGAAAACAGTATGGGAGAGATTGGGTTTGGATCAACATCTCACACCCTACACCAAGATCAACTCAGAATGGGTAAATGATTTGAACATAAAAAAGGAAACAGTAAGTAAATTAGGTGAACACAGAATAGTATACTTGTCAGATCTTTGTGAAAGGAAAGATTTTAAAACCAAGCAATAGTTGGAAAAAATTACAAAATGCAAAATAAATAATTTTGATTACATTAAATTAAAAAGGTTTTGTATAAACAAAACCAATGCAATCAAAATTAGAAGGGAAGCAAGAAATTGGGAAACAATATGACAAAAACCTCTGACAAAGGTCTAATCACTCAAATTTTTCAGAAACTAAATCAATTGTACAAAAAAATCAAGCCATTCCCCAGGTGATAAATGGGCAAGGGACATATTCAATTTTCTGATAAAGAAATAAAAACTATTAATAAGTACATGAAAAAATGTTCTAAATCTCTTATAATCAGAGAAATGAAAATAAAAACAACTCTGAGGTATCACCTCACACCTAGCAGATTGGCTAACATGACAGCAAAGGAAAGTAATGAATGTTGGAGGGGATGTGGCAAAATTGGGACATGAATGCATTGCTGGTGAAGTTGTGAATTGATCCAACCATTTTGGAAGACAATTTGGAGCTATGCCCAAAGGGCACTAAAAGACTGTCTGCCCTTTAATCCAGTCAAAGCACTGTTAGGTTTGTACCCCAAGGAGATAATAAAGAAAAAGATTCGTACAAGAATATTTATAGCTGTGCTGTTTGTGGTGGCAAAAAATTGAAAAATATGGAGAGCCCTCTAATTGGGGAATGGTTGAACAAACTGTAGTATATGCTGGTGATGGAATACTATTGTGCTCAAAAAAAAAATTCTCAAAGAAATTCCATGTGAACTGGAATGACCTCCAGGAATTGATGCAGAGTGAAAGGACCAGAACCAGGAGAACATTGTACACAGAGACTGATACACTGTGGTAAAATCAAATGTAATGAACTTCTCTACTAGTAGCAATGCAATGATCCAAAATTATTCTGAGGGACACTATCCACATCCAGAAGAACGGTGGGAAAAGAAACACAGAAGAAAAACAACTGCTTGATCACATGGGTTGGTGGGGCTATGACTGGGAATGTAGACTCTAAAAGATCACCCTAGTGCAAATATTATGGAAATGGGTCTTGATCAATGACACATGTTAAACCAAGTGGAATTGTGTGTCAGATACAGGAAGGGGGTGGAGGGAGGGTAGGGAAAGAACATGAGTCCTGTAACCATGGAAAAATATTCTAAATCATCTAATTAAATAAAATTTAAAAAATAAAAATAAATAAAAATTGTATCTATTTCTAATGTCAAATGTTTCATCATTGCCAAAGACTTTTTTGGTGGCAAGATCTCTTTTTTCCCCCTGTGTCTTCAGTAATTGTGTTTACAGAGAAGGCAAGGGCTGAAACAACTGGAAAGGCAATTTTGAGGCCACATGAGGCCACCAGTCAGTTCCCTAGACTATGGCTATCTCTATGGATAGGTTAGAAGCAGGGTGGCTTGAATCCTAAAGAGAAGAAAAAAAAAGAAAAAAGACCCATGTGCACAAAAATATTTATGGTAGCTCTTTTTTGTGGTGGCAAAGAACTAGAAATTGAGGAGAAATCCATCAACTGGAGAATGACTGAAAAAATTGTTGGATATGATTCTGACTGAATACTGTTGTGCTATAACAAATGATGAACAAGATAGTTCAGAAAAACCTGTGAAGTTTTATATGAATTTATACAAAGTGAAGTGAGAAGAACCAGGAGAACACTGTATATAATACTGCAATATCTAAAGATGATCATCTGTGAAAGATTTAGCTACTCTGATCAATACAATAATCCAAGTCAATTCCAAAGGATCCATGATTCACCTCCAGAGAGAGAACTGATTAATTCCAAGCACAGATTGAAGAATACTTTTTTTCATTTTTTGTTTCTTTTGTTATTGTTTTGTTTTTTGCAACATGGCCAATATATAAGTATATTTTGTATGACTTCACATGTTTAATTTATATCATGTTACCTTCTCAATGAGTAGAAAAGGAAGAGAATTTGGAACTAAAAATTATTTTTTAAATGAATTTCAAAAATAAAAGGAAAAAAGAGGAAAGAAGCAGGAGGGAAGGCACTGAATGAAATAAAAGCTTTAGGAACAAAAATACCTGAGGTCAAGACCTACTTATGATATTTACTAGCTATTTGACATTGATGAAATCATTTAATCTCCAGGTAACTCAGCCAACTCTTGGACTAGAGATTATATAATTAATGGATAATCTACCCTTATTTTATGGTCTATGTAGACATGGAGGCTATGTGAGTTTTAAATAAACCTAATGTGTATATCTCATCTCTAATTTTTTGCTAATTTAATAAATCTAATGTGTAAGTCTCAAAAAATAAATTCTACTGTAGGAATTCCTTTTTCTAATAGCTACATCATACTGTAGGCTCATTTGGAACTCATGGCCTACTAAAATATATGGGCCTGATTGCAGTTCAAGGTGGAGAAGTGAGCTGGTGCTTGCAACACATGAGGACTGTAGGGAGTAAAACTGTCTGTTTGCAGTGGCAAAACTGTTGGAGCATCTGAGATCAGTCAGAGACTGGGATGTAAACTGGGGAAGCAAGGACCACACATAGCCCTGGATTACAGAAATTGGAAGAATTAAGTAGGGTATAGGAAATAAAAGCAGAAAAACCTCTGAAATCGGAGACATCAACCCCCAAATCTTGAGAACAGAGCCTGACTCTAGCATAAAGCTAACAATTAAATCTATTGGTGCTAAAAAATAATGTTTTACTACTATGGGGATAAAGAAGACTAGGTCTCAAATTCAAAGGATAGTGAAGTTAAAACACCTATTTCTAAAACAACAAAGAAAAACTTCAAATGGTCAGAAGCCCAAAAAGAGTTTTTCTAGAACTTAAAAAAGGAGGGCAGCTGGGTAGCTCAGTGGATTGAGAGCCAGACCTAGAGATGGGAGGTCCTAGGCTCAAATCTGGCCTCAGACACTTCCCAGCTGTGTTACCCTGGGCAAGTCACTTAACCCCCATTGCCTAGTCCTTATCACTTTTTTGCCTTGGAACTAATACACAGTATTGATTCCAAGGTGGAAGGTAAGGGTTTAAAAAAAAAGAACTTAAAAAATACTTTAAAAATCAAATGAGAGAGGTTGAGAGGAAATTAGGAAAAACATAAAGCAATGCAAAAAAATCAAGAAAATTATGAAAGAAAGATCAACCAATTGGGAAAAGAGAACCAAAGACTCACCAAAGAAAATAGCTTTTTAAAAATTATAATTGGACAAGGGAAAGCTAAAGTTTTTAGGACAAGGAATTAAGCAAAATCAAAAGAATGAAAAAATAATTGAAAATATTATCAAAAAATTGACCTGGAAAACAGATCAAGGAGAGACAAACAAGAATTATCAGACTATCAGAAAATTATGATTTTAAAAAAGAGTTTAGACACTATACCCCAAGAAATCATTAAGGAAAGTTGCCCAGAAGTTTTAGAACTAGAAGGTAAAACAGAAGTTGAAAGAATCCACCAATCATAACTAGAAAGAGATTCCAAAGATAAAAATTCACAGGAACTAAATTATTGCTCAAGTCTATAGCTCCCAAGTTGAGAAAATACTATAAGCAACCAGAAGGGGGGAAAGTGATTTAAATACTAGAGGACTAGGAGGTTAAGATAGAATAGGGACTCTTAGAAGGGTGTGTAGATTAAGAGAAAAAGAAGGCAAGGGGATAAGAAAAGGGAGGAATTCTTAGAAAGGATAGAATAAGAAATAGAAGAAAAGGGAGAAAGGATGAAGGAGGAACCTTTAGAAGGATGGATTGATTTGGAACTAAGGCAAGGATAGAGGATGAGGGGTGGAACTCTTAGAAGAGGTGCTGAAAGGTAATGATCAGAAAAAATTAGAAAACTCCAAATTTGGTCAGAAAGAGTCAGGAACAACTGAAAAAGGACTGAATGATAAACAACACATTGTTAGTAATGTATTTAAAGTTTGAGCATGAAACTACCTGAACCAAATATCAGAGTAAATACAATAAAACCAGAAATAAGCACTTATCAGAAACTCACTTATTTTTCTCAAGGAAATTCTGCATCTTTTGGAGGCTGCGCTTCACAGTATCAATCCTTTGCCTGACATTCTCTTCATGATGCTCCATCTCAAATTTGAAGTGTCTAAAAATACTTCTCCATTGCTGTGTTGCTTTCTGCATTTGTGCAAGGTCTATTGAATCCTGGATAAAATGCATGGAAACCAGTTATTGACATATCTTCACAGAATAATGCAGATAGCAACAATTTAAAAAGCAGCCAATTTTTATAAATTGTTACAAATAATCTCTGACCTAGAGAATGGTTAGGGAAACACATCTTTTCTTTGAAGAGGGGGGGATTCCAAACATGTGTGGGATGAAATGTGTGCATTATTCCCCAATATACATTGATTAATATTAATAATCATAGACTGGTAACTTTAGAAAAATAGTGAAGTTAGGAGCCTTCCACTAGGAGATATCAATCTCTCCTTTTGAAGAGTAGAAGAAACCCCCTCCTATATTAATATAGGTCTTTAATATGCTTTTTTTCAAATGTGGCTAAGAGACTACACCCCCCCTCCCTTTCTTCTATTTCCCATGGGAAGAAGTTTAGGTGGGGAACCTAATTCCTATGAGAGAAATCTTAAAATTTACAAGTTATAAACTTGACTACATGTCCTGAGAAATGTTTCAAAGAGTGTTTCAGCCTCCTGAATTGTTGCAATCTGATAAATCCTTGGACAGGCCTAAAACCCTGACTTAACTAAAAATTGCAAAACTAAGGAATATTCCCATACACTTGGAAACATCAGAAGCAGCAGGAAAGAAGAAAGAGAGTAGAATAAGATATAGATAATGGAAAAGGAGATAGCATTGTATTGGATCCCTATAAAATCTGATTAAACCTAGGCATTGTTTCTGAGACCCCAGACTATGGTGTGTTTCTGTCTCTGTCTCTCTGTCTCTCTGTCTCTGTCTGTCTGTCTGTCTGTCTGTCTGTCTGTCTGTCTGTCTCTCCCTCCTCCTTGTGACTGGCTATGCCCCATCAGTATTGCTTTACCCTTGCCCTCCCTTTGTGAGCATCCTAACTATGCCTCACCCTTGTCCTTTGTGAGAATGCTGTTTAGACCCAGGCAGTGTTCTTTATTTTATGCACCTCCAGGACTCTGAATAAAGACATGTGAACTCTGCCAGCATCAAGTCTCATGTCTACTCATTAGAGTGATTTTGGGGGTACAAGACACTCCAGAATTTCACTCCACACACATGGAACACAGCAGTCACTGTCAGACATGAAGTCTATATTACTCATTTTTGTTCGTTTTTTAAGAGTTCAATGGTGAGGGCTAAAGGTAAGTGACTATGATGAAAACCAAAAGTCAAAAATGAGACAAATAATGTATACAAGTATCTTTGTTGGGACCACCCACATGAGAGTTTTGTGCAGTTCTATTATGTTTCCCATTACTATCTAATTTTTAAAGTTAAGAAAATTATCATCCTACTTTTAAAATATCACATAAAACAGTGGTTTTCGAACTTTTCATTCTCAGAAGCCCTTATATTCTTAGTTATAGAGGTCCTCCCAGAAAGCTTTTGTCTATATGAGTTAATGAGACTATGGATATTTACTGCAGTAGGCATTAAAACATCTTATTATTATGAAAATAGTTTTGACTTTACAGACACCCTGAAAGGGTTCCAGAAATACACTTTGGCATTGATGATCTAGAACCTTATGCATCAGAATTATTCTTCATCTATTTGAGGGACATTTCAATTTGATTTCCATTGAATTCTCTCAGAATTTTACACTAAATACACACTGGACTCAAGGCTTTGCCCAAAACCAAAGTATTTAATATTTAACTTTGAAATTTATCTGGCAGTCACAAAAAAAAAAAGAAGACTCCAAGAAGTTCAAAGTTAATAAACTTAAACTGCCTAAATTGAAAATCATCTTTTTATTGTGGGTGAAAAGAAATATAAAAGAAAAAATATTTAATCCTTCCTTTCCAACTATGAAGATGGGGACCACGTCTAGATTCTTCATAGTTCTGAACATCTAGCATAGATGTAGCAAGTGTCTAATGAAATTTTGTTGATAGAAAGTGGATCCTCCAACCTCCCTCATCTACTCCCATTACTTTAATTATCATCTTATGTAAGATTACATATATATGAATATATACATACAAATATGTATATGCATATGCATGGTATGTACATGCACATACATATGTGTATATGGATTAATGTGAACATGTTTAGATATGTACACCATTACTATCTATTTCTCTACCTTTTCTGAGTTCCATATTTCTAACCACCAGCTGAACCAATCCTAAACTGAATGCCTTATTAATCTCATATTCAGCATATAGAAAACTAAACTCATCATTTCTCTTCCCAAATTTCTTATCTTCCTAAAGTGTTTTAGTGGCCTGAAACCTGGGAACCATGTGCTCATTTCACGATAGCTCTGATACTAAAATTCAGGGTTGAATTAGAAAAAAATTAGAAACCTAATTAGAAATTAGGTCTGGGGATAAAACTAGGGTTAGCTTAAAAGGTGATTTGTAATAGATAAAGATTAATAATAATAAAAATGAATTGTAAAAAAACTCCTGTTAATATTATATTCTTCTAATTATATTAATAATACATTGATAACAAATACAATTTTTATATTACCCAGGCTCAAATTCCTTGTGCCACTTTCCATTTCCTCATCATCCACGTGCAGTCAATTGCCAAAGGGCTTTGCTTTCCTACTTGAAGCCCCCTGAACACTTCACACAGAACCTGGCATATAGTAGGTATTATAAACCTTTAACAAATTATGCTTCTTAAATTGGGATTTTACAACAATAATAGCTCTGGAATGTACCCTCCCCTTTCTACTTCTATTGCTACTTCAGTTTCTTTCCTAGATTATTTTGATAACTGCCTAAGTGGTCTCCCTGTATTCTCCCATTTCCAATCCATCCTTTGAAGTGCATACCAAAGTAACCTTCCTAATGAACAAGTCTGTTCACTTTCCTTCCTGATCCAAAAAACTTCAGTGGTCTCTGATTTCTCTCAGAAAAAAATACAAACTCCTTCTCTTGGCATTTAAAAAAAAAAAAACATCTTCAGTCTGGTTCCAAACACCTTTCCAGGCTTATTTCATAGCATTTCTTTTCACAAACTCATCATTCCAACCAGATTGGGCCACATGAAATTCCCAAATCTCATCCTGGCCCCTGCCTTTGCACTGTGCTGTTCTCCATATTTTTCCAGCCTGTCTGCCCATGGAAACTCTTCTCTTTCAAGGTCTAATAGCACAGATGATACCTTCTTCATCAAACTTCCTCTGATTGCACCAGATAGATGCGACCCTGCCTTCTAATATTTTGTCCTTGTTTGCCCCAGTTCTTCAAGTGCTTTGAATCAGTTATTTGTGTATGTGTCTCATGCACTCTAATCTACAATTAATTCCTGAGAGTGACTGTCCTTTTCTATCTTTTATAGCCCCTAAGACCTAGATTGATGTCTCAAATAGAGAAGGAATTCAATAAATATTTATAAGGTCAAACCAAATAAAAATGAATCAATGAACAGACATGTTTTCTCTCTCAGTTTACCAGTCTTGTTGGATACAAGTCTTATAATTTCATACACATGCACTCTTTGGTTACTGCCTCCCAATTCCCTATACAAATGCTACCACCCTAAGTTCTTCTTAAACTGATATTTACCTGGGATGCCAGCATTACAATGAAGTGTGTGACATAATTATTCCAAGCCTTTTCATTAAGATAAAGTTTTTTGGCCAGTATGAGGTTGTTTTTTTCGATCACCTATAAGAAAGTTATATGATTATCAAGATTTGGACTAAATAGAGACAAACTTCACCAAGTGAAATCCAATATTGACTTTTGTTGCTGTTTTCAGTTGTTTCAGACTCTCCCTGGCCTTATTTAGGGTTTTTTTTTTGGCAAAGATACTGGAATGGTTTGTCATTTCCTTTTCCAACTCACTTCATAGATAAGGAAACTGAGACAAATAGGATTAAGTGATTTGTCCAGAATCACATAGCTAGTAAATGTATGATACCAGATTTGAGCTTATGAAGATGAGTCTTCTTGATTGCAAGTCCAGTGCTCTATCCACTGTATTACATAGCTGCACTATTTTTAGTGAACCATGAAATAAACTGAAGGTTTTTTTTAATCATTCATATAATTAACTAGTTTGAACCAGAACCAAACCTGCATTTTTCTAATGCCACTGAATTAAAACAAATCAGAGAATGGAATAATGGAATGTTAAAATTTGGAGAACCTTACAGATCTAGCTTCTAGCCTAATAGGGAAATCCTGTCTACAACATACTTGATAGGTGATCATCTAGATTCTATATGACAAGGTCCAGCGATGAGGAGCTCATTCTCTCACAAGGCAACCCATTCAATTTGGGGATAGTTCTGTTTACAAAGATTTTTTTTTTGTCTTGTATTGAGCCAATATAAGAATTGATGCTTTCTTATAATTTCTACCACTGACTAGTTCTGTTGTCTGCATTTACTCAGCCCCGCCACACCATTGCCTATCAAATATTTAAAGATGGTGAATATATCTCTCATAAATTATCTCCTCTCCAAGCTAAATTTCCTGGGTTCATTCAATTATTCTTCCTATAATTACATGTTTTCTAGACTTTTCACCATTCTGATCACCTCCTTCTAGACTCTCTTCCTCTTTGCAACATCTCCATTAAAATGTTAATCTTTATACAATATTTCAAGATGTGTTCTGATTAATGAAGACAATTCTTACTTGCCAGGAATTCATTCTTATTTGTTCTGATTGCTACATTTCTATTAATGCAGTCTATGATAGCATTAACTTTTAAGCTTTTAGTTAGCTAGCACTCTAGATTGTGTTCAATAAAATGCTTTTAAATCAAGTCTCCTTAATTCAATTTTTGGGAAATTTATTTTTGAATCCCAAATGTAAGACTATATATCCAAGTTTAATTTCATTCTGTTTATTTCATTCCCCCTCTGATTCCACCCCTTACTAAAGTTCTCCAATGCCTTGTCATGGTAAGCAATTGTGATCCTTGATTCTTTAAGGCTATGCCAGTTGAAAGCAAGATCTGACAAGGTCACCAAACTGGAAAGTCTTTGAGTATAATCCCAGTGATATATTGTATATCTGTTGTCTAAATATCATCCTGTGTTGGTATAGGCTTAAGTCTAAAGTTAACTACTGGGTTCAATTCCACTCAATAAACAATTATTAGGTGCCTACTATGAGCCAGACACAATGCTAAGCAATGGGGATACAACTAAGAAAAAGAAAGATGGTCCCTGACTTCAAGGAGCTCACAATCATCCCTGCAAGAGTGGGGAGAAGCTACCAAAAGTTACCTTTCTTCATGGAGTTCAGACCAAGCAGAGCTGCAGATAGATAATGGAATGATGTCTTTTTGGTTTTTTGAACCAGAGCAACTCACAAAACTACTATTAGTAGAGAAAGCAATGGACCTGGAGTTGGAAGAGACAAATATTTCCCAACTCCCAAAACAGTAATTGGATGATAATAGTCAAATTAATTAAATTATCTAGCCTCTGTTTCCTCATCTGGAAAATGAAGATAAAAGTGTGATTGGTGCCTACTTCCCAGGGTTATATTGAGGAACCAATTAATATTCCTAAAATGCTTGCAAAGTATAATGTTAGCTCTTATTGGTGTTATTATTATTGCCACTTACTAAAGTACAAAGAAATTGAATTCTGGATTGGGAAGTGAAGTATCCACAAGGAGTATGTAAAATATTGATGGAGCATGGGACTATTTAGCTGGTAAGGTTGTTTCCAACTTTATGTCTGCCATCTAGCACATTAACTATCCTAACCAAATTTCTATCATGTATATTTAACTACTAAATAGCACTGTTAGTAATTCACTGGGGAGTCCTCTATTCATCCTGGGCTTTTTCATATGCCCTAAAAGGGTGGATGTGCCAACTCAGGACAGTGTTCTTAATGGTTGCCAGGGAGTCAGAAACCTTCCATCCCCCAGTTCCTCTCTCTACTGAGCAATCAATAACATTTATTAAGCACATCTACATGGGAGATTTCCACATCCTGTTTCAACAACCTGATCTCTGGTATCCAGTAAGAGGTAGAAGCAGATCTTGACCCCTAGCCTACCAGTTTCTGGATTGCCTATTCCCTGAGAGAAAGCTGCTAGAAGCCAGTCAGGTGACTTCTGACTTTGCTGACATATGTCTATTTCTGCCTTTTGCTGCCAGCCTGATCTCCCAAATATAATTGGAAGAACCTCCAGTGCAAAAAAGAGCAGCCTTTCCCTTTGACCTCAGGGGTTCTGTTTCCTCTTGTGCCTCTCCCTGGAGGGAAGAGGACAGTTGGTAGAGAGCAAGACTTCCATCCCCTAACTGCACCATCCTAATCTCCAGCCTTTGGAGACAAGAGGAGTAGGGAAATAGGGTCTTCCATCTAACCATGTGACTTCCATCTTGTACCATGCTTATCCCAGTGGTTCTGATTCCTCTCAATGCTCTCACCCCAAAATCCCAACCAAATGCCACTCACCCCTTCCACAGTGCCCTCTGGAATACCTGCTCCATAGGCAACAAACTTCCCTTTATCCTAAATCTTTTCCTCTCCTATTCCTTCCATCTAGCAAATTACTGATTTCCTCTTAATGAAATGTGATTTCCTCCTGATGGCACAGCCTCCATGGCCACTTTTTCCATAATGGCAATAACTTTACTTATTCCCCTTAGCTCACTAGTCAAAGTGGTGGAGTTGGAATACTCTGCTGTCCATTACCACTTCCAATGCTCAGAAACCTCTTTTCCTTTGAGGAGATGTATATTGTCCAAATGACTGACAGGTGTTGTGCTATGTGTTAGGGAAACAGAAAAAGGCAACAGGCAGTCCCTGCTCTCTAGGAGCTCACAAGCTAATACAGGAGGCAAGATACAGACAACTATTTACAGATAAGCTGCAGGCAGGATAAATTGGAGATAATCAATGGAGGAAATTGACAAAAGTTTGAGCAGTCTAACTCACTGCCAGGAGTAATGTGAATTTGTGAATCTACCTAATTAGAAATGAATTCTGAGTCCTCACCCATGATGAAGCCCTGACTCCTTTTTTTAAAACTTCTTTTACTTCAGTGAGAACTAGTCACAATGATCCTGAAAGATTGGCAATGGCTTCTGAGGAAATAAATATATGCTTGGATACTGCTTATTACTTTTAGTATAAAACCAAAATGCAAATAAATAGTACTTAGAGCCAGGCATATAAGGCTTAATAAAACATGTACCACACAGCTACTTCTTACTCACTTAAAACTTGGATGCTTTCCCTGGGCAAATCTGAACTCAGGAGTTCTGGAACTTGCACATTTAGTAGTTAGTGGTTATTTTGTTCTCCACAGCTGCGTACCAAATAAGAGGGGGGAAAAACGAGTGGAACAATACAGTTCCCAAAAGATATTCAACCATCTTTCAGCAGAAGCACCAACTATGGAGGAACACTGGACCTGATGGCACAGGAGTACACAACTCTTATGCAGACTGGAACTTAAGAGGTTCAGAGTTTTGCTGTCTTGGATATAATGAGCTGGAAAGAACTTCTGACCTTTAGGTATAATCTATATCAAAATTTGCTTACCATCACATGAAAGGGGGAGAAGAGAGAGGGAGGAAGTGAATTTGAAACTCAAATTTTTAGAAAACTAATGTTAAAATTTGTTTTTGCATATAATTGGGGAAAGATAAAATACAATGAGAAAAAAAGAACTTCTGACCCTCCCTGTCATAGCTAGCCTGGTCTGGAGAAGAGTGAGTAGGCATGGTGGCTACTTGTGGCTAGAAGAAGTCTGCCATCATTGCATCCCTGATCACTTTTACCCATAACCCAAGTCGATGCTTCAGCTTTGCCTTGATACTTCCTCTCTTGCTCCCCAGTTAAAAAGCATCTGAGTTATATCTGAACTCAAGTTTTCCTGTCTCCATGACTATTACTCTATCCACACTTGTCCATAAATGATTTTTTTAAAATGCTGAGTATGTAACAAGACCCAGAAACACTCTACTAGAGACATAACAATTATCTCTGAACTTGAATCAGTATTTTAATGTTTGAGTCTATAATTGTGATGATATTGGTGATATGGTCTATCATTAAGATTCACAGATACTGTTAATATTCCACAGGTGGGGATAAAAAAATGTGGAGTTGTGAGGCAAAAAATGAAGTTATCAATATGGCTACAAAGTAGCCATTTAGTTAGTGTAGACACCAATAAACACCAAAGGAAAAGGATAATAGAGCCCAAGAGACTTATCTGAATTATCAGAATCAATTCCTTGAAGATATATGAGCCTTTTCCCCCTAGACACTAGGGTTAGCTAAATTGGCAGTTTGGAATTCTTACTAAGTCCCCTCTCTCTATAATAGTAGTCAATGTTTTTCTAGAGCTGTAATATTTGAATTGTGTCACTGAAGTCTCACCAACAGCCCTGTGAGGCAAGCTCTTTAGGTGTTATGATCCCAATTTTACAGCTGAGAAAACTGGGGCTTCTAGCAGTTAAGTGACCTGTTCATGATCACATAGTAGATTTCAGATACAGCATCTGAACCTAGGTCTTCCTGGTTCTACATCCAGGATTCTTTTCTCTATCAAAAAAAGTAAGTAAATAAGCATCTTAGGGCAATTAGTTGTCTCAATAGATAGAGAACCAGGTTTATAGATGGGAAGCCCTGGGTTCAACTGTGGCCTTAGACACTTCCTAGCTGAGCAAGTCACTTAACCCCAATTGCCTAGCCCTTACCGCATCAATACTTAGTATTGATTCTAAACCTGAAGATAAGGGTTTTAATAAATAAATGTCTTTAGTTTTCAAGACATGTAGCTTCATTGACCATTATTAGTTGATCAATAAATATTTATTAAGTACCCACTATATGCCAAACTTGCAGTATGATAAGTGCTAGGGATACAAATAAGATAAATGTAACAATTCCTACTCATGAGTAGCTGACATTATTTTTTTTTTAATTTTTTAAAAAACCTTACCTTCTGTCTTAGAATTGATACTAAGTATTGGTTCCAATGCAAAAGAATTATAAGGGCTAAACAACTGGGGTTAAGTGACTTATCTAGGGTCAGAAGGCTAGGAAGGAGTTTATATCCTAATAGGGAAGCTGAAAAATACATATATAAGTATATGTATTAAATAAATATAAAGATAATAATTATAAATTGTTTAATACAAAGCAGTTTAAGAGAGAGGACACAAGCAGTTAAGGGATTTGGGAAAGATTAGAATACATTTCCCTTGGTCTGAGCTTTTGTATTAGTGTTATTTACAACTATATAATGAATCATTGTCCTGAGGGAGAAAAATAAAATGATTGTGAGGAATATCCAGCTCTACCTTTAGGGCCAATTCATAGGTGGCTGCACACCAGATATCTCTTTCTGTTGTTAACTGCTTAATATCAGATTCCATCCTTGCTCTTTGTGATGAATATAAGTCATGATATTCTTCCACAATTCTAAATTTAAAGGCAAAGGAAACACTGGCTTGGTCATGTTCCAAAAACATTATTAATGTACTATTATTTAAGTCAATTAGTCATGTCATTATTTGTGATCCCATTTGGAGTTTTTCTTAGCAAAGATACAGAAGTGATTTACCATTTCCTTCTCTAGCTTGTGAGTTTTAAAAATATTGTGGCCAAGAACTGCATCCTCCAGCATGCCCCAGTGGTCCCTCCCCCATAATTCCTGGCATGGGATTGGCCCATGCTAGGGAGGGACCATCCCCCACCCACATCACAGCATGGGATTGGTCCTAAATGGACCAATCCCATGCGGGGAGGAGGGGGGAGGAATCACGCCCCACTATTTCCAGGTGCAGGATTGGTCTATATAAGGACCAATCCTGCACCAAGGAGGGACCTTTGAATCTGGCTCAATTCAGGGGTAGGGGTAGGGGTAGTCAATTTCAGATGGAACTCCAGTGTTTTTTCTTTGAATAAAAGTTTTTTGTGAGATCAGAAAGATAGAATTTTATTTCAGCATTTCAAGATTATTTTGCAAATAAGGAAATGGTGGCAAACAAAATTAAGTGACTTGCCCAGAGTCACACAGCTAATCACTGAGGCTGGATTTGAACTCAGGTCCTCCTGATTCCAAGTCCAGCATGCTATTCATTGAATCACCTACCTGTCCCATTAATGTTTTCTTAAAACAGGAATTCACTTTACATTAATCTTCAGATAACTGTAGTACAGTCTCTAAAGATACAGGTAACTGGTATATTTCATATCAAATGAAACAGAAGAGATAATATTAAATGGTTGGGGAAAAGCAATTAAAGTTCAAAATATTTTTTCCTTTCTCTAGATAGCTTTCATATTATTTTTCTTTCATTTATTAGAATCTGTACATGAAATTCCAGCAACAAATGTAAATACAAAGTGCTTTGAAAATCTGAAAGCATTTTATAAATGCCAACAGCTACTATTATTGTTTATTCAATCAATCAATACACAACTATTAAACATCTATTATGTACCAGCCACTGTGCTAAGTGCTGGGGATATAAAAAAGACAAAAAATTGTCCCTGCCCTTAAGGAGCTTATAATCTAATCTAATTACTTATAATTCAGGGCCCATTCACAATATAGTATGACAAGTTATTAAGAAAACTGAATTAATCAGGAATAGTGATTTTGTTAAAATGCAATAAATGTCTCCATTCATTTCTGGCTATTTCTCTTGTATTTAAGAAAAGCATATTATATCATTTTTCCAGTTTTGATTTATAAATATGGAGGAGAGACTGCAGCCCAACTCACTGATTAAAAAAACAGAATGCAATACCATTTTATTGAAGTGATTTAATCCAGTTAAAAATATAAATTATGGATGCAAAATATCAATTCTTGTTAAAGCTTTTTTTTTTTAAGTGTGGTGAATGATGTGACAGTTTCAACCTTCTTATTGGTCAGCTAATAGCAACTGTACAAAATCACTAATAAAATTAGTAAAATTATCATTCTATTCCTCCTTTCCTCCCCCCTCTTAAACTCCTAGAAAAGTGTAATATGCTACTTGTTTCTACTTTTTCATCTCCCTATTATTCTGGCTTCTATTTTCACCACTCAATGAAGACACCAACAATCTCTTTACTGCTACATCCATTAGAATTTTCTCAGTCCTCGCCATCTTTGTGGTAGTGAGGAGGACTGTAAGGTTTAAAATTAATGGTTGAACAATGATTATATGAAATTATGTGATCACCAGTATTTATTATATCTTGAGTCAGAAATTTATTTACAAATATTTACAAAATGGAAATGAAACAAGAAAGTAGAGAAATGTAAAGAGGTTAGAGAGGTTATCTACCTATCAACCTAAATGTTTACTCTGGGTCTGCTTAATCTAGACAGAGATTAATTAGCTCTCAACCAGGAAGGCTGGTGGTGAATAACCATGTGGCCTCCTCCAAGATGGAAGCTAGTCTCTTAGGAAACTAGGAAAGGAGGCAGCCTTTCACTCACCCAACAAAGAAGTCCAGAAATCAGAGTCCAAGTAGAAATGAGCTCTGAGCCCACGATCCAAGCCATAGTCTCCAACAAAGCGCCCTCAAAGACTCTCCCTAGTCAGAAGACTATCTCCAGAAGACAATCTCTTCAGACTATCTTCTCAAAGACAATCTCCTCTGAGGAAGTTTGGGACTTGCTTTTATGGTGACTTCTTGTCTCCTCCCTTTTCACAGGGGCCAATCACAGTTTCCAAATTGTCTAGCACTGCCCAGGGGCAGTGTCTGTGGGATTCACACCTCTCATCCTCTGAAGGTATAAACTCTTATCAAAGGATTCACAAGTTTCTGACTGAGTTAAAAGGGTAGAGCTCTCCAAGTAAGTGACTGTGAACTCTCTCACTTAGTGTTAAGAAGGGGTGTTTTTAAGTTTTTGGTCGATGAACTCAACTTAGGCAAAGAGAATAAAAAATTCTCTTTCACAGCACAGTGGCTATATCACCAGAAAGGAAGTCAGAAAAACTCATCTTCAGACAAGGACTATCTGTGTTACCCTGGACAAGTCACCTCACCCTGTTTGTCTCATTTCATTACCTGTAAAATGAGCCAGAGAAAGAAATGACAAACCATTCCAGTATCCTTGTCAAGAAAACCCCAAAAGGGTTCACAAAAAATTTTCACATAACTGAAAAAACAATTACTTAACAAGGCTCAGATACTAGCCCAGTAGTTAGCTTGACAGTACACAAGGCATAATTAGCAGAATGTTTAACATAAAAACAACCAGAACTCTTTCCCTAAAAGAATAAAGACACATTATCCTACTCCCACCTCAAGAGAGAACTCATCTGTTATATTCCTACAAAAGAGATAGTCATCTTAGAACTCAGAAAATTAGCATTTTGTTGCTTAAAAACAATTCACCTTTCCCTACCCCATTTAACTCAGAGCTTGAGAAACTCACCTAGCATTCTTTTCTGCATTGCAAAGTGCCAGCATCAGTTCTTCATGGATTTTCTCTGATTTTTTCTTCAATTTTATATCATATTCCCGAACTAGAAATAGCTCTCTAAAATCAAAAAAGACATTTTATTTCTTTCAGTGACCCAGAAAAGGTTTCTATGGAGGATTTTAGTTTTATCTTAAAACTGGAACATCCCCACAGAAATCCACATGTGTGTGTGTGTATGTGGGGGGAGGGTGGGTCCCATTCATATTTGAGCCCGGAAGGCCTTTGTAGGTCAAATAACAATGATGAATTTAAGCCAGTTGATTATATGAAAATAGGATGTTTTTGTTTTTAGATGTACAAAAGCCAGTTTAAATCAGCTTTGTTTGCACAAGAACAGACTAGTCAATCTAATGCTATGATTGTCAATGAGAATGTGGCCATTTAACACATTCTTCTCAGGAATAGTGTGGTTTATGTTCAGTGTGGCTACATTTTAGTTCTAAATTCTAGGTTTATGGCACTAATGAATGTTTCATTTTCCTTTTTCTTTTCCCAATTTTTTAAAAATACAGAATGCTTAGTGAACTTGAATGTTGTTCTTGTCGTTCCAATTTTCATAGTGAGCATGTTCAGTTCCATTTTCATAAGTTTCTGAAACTATGAGCCAGTCACATCAGTCCTCAGTTTCCTAATTTGTAAATTGAGGATTTTAATACTTGCACTATCTAGTTAATTTTATCTCTTGTTATCTACTACTTATGATGTTAGAAAGAACATGCCCTCTCTGAGTATTAGTTTCTTCATCTATAAAATGAGGGATTTGGAATAGATTATCTCTAAGAATCCTTCCCAGCTCTCAAAAAGTACAATTATTTAGACCTGAAACTTAGTCACATATCCAGACATTTAAGTGGGTTAGGCTCTAATAAGCATTATTCATTATATATTATTATATATTCATTATGTCAGAGAATTCAAATTTTTAAGACTAATAATCTTAGGTACATCACATCCCAGGATCAGGAAGATAGCATTTGGTAGGTGTATATATAAGTATATACACACAAAAAAGAAATTTAACAGGTTTTTAAAAGACAATTCAATTTCATACCTGCTCAGCTCTTCAACAACATTCTTGAAGTTAAACAATTCTTCAATGATGCGTTTGTCCATTATCCGTTGGGCCACCATGTCTTTGTAAAAATCAATCATCTGACGAGCTATTTGGTCAAGCAATTTCACATACCTCTGTCTATTAGAGGGGAGGAAAGAAGGAGAAGTCTACAGTGAATAAGAGATAAGTTTAAGGAAGGTATGCAAGGGAAAAAAGTGAAATAATAGGAGAGAACAGACATTCTTAATATACATGTATGTATATATGTGAATATTTCAAATATATTTTTCTGTGTACCTATTTTCTTTCCTAGTAGTATGTAAACTTTTTGAAGGTAGGGACTGTTTCACATGTGTCTTTGTATACTCAGAGAAAAAACAAGAAGCTCTGTATGGACTAAAATCAAGAGGGGATGACAAGCCAGGAATGATGGGAAGCTCTTAAGAATGAAATTCTTAAAGCAGCAAATAAAGGGGCAGTTAAGTGGCTCAGTGGATAGAGAACTGCCATATTGGCCAATCTGATAGATGTGAGATGGTACCTTGGAGTTATTTTAATATGCATTTCTCTAAAGAGTGACTAAATGCATTTTTCATATTATTATTAATAGCTTTAACTTCATCTGAAAATTGCTTGTTCATATCCTTTGACCATTTGTCAATGTGGAATGATATGTAATCTTATAAATTTGACTTAGTCCTATATAAATCTGAGAAATTAGACCTTTATTGGAGAAATTTGTTATTAATTTTTTTTCTCAATTTGCTGTTTCCCTTCTAATCTTGGTTACATTGGTTTTGTTTGTACAAAAGCATTTTAATTTAATGTAATTACAATTATTTATTTTATATCTTATAATGCTCTCTATCTCTTGTTTGTTGTATGGGGTGTTCAGGGAGGGGTAGTATCTCTGATGTGGAGGGCTTGTCATGCCCTCCTAGGGCAGGTCTCCAGCCTCTGACCCCCACCTGACACCCAGCTCTCACTTGTGGCTCCCAATAGCTGCTAGCATGCGGCAGCAGCCACACCCCAGGCAACAGCTTCGACAGGCTGGCTAAACCTTGTGAGGGTAGCCATCGGGTCATCGACCCCTGGTGAACCAGGGCTTTGCTCACCCAGCATGTGAAGACTGCTTCGGCGGAACAGGAGGAAGAACGGCTGAGAGGGTGACGCAGCAAAGCACTATGGAGTGCTTAGGGCGTGCTGGAGCACAAAAGACAACACGGCCATCCAGTGCAGCTGAGGAAGTCTCCAGGTGTGACAATTTTTCGTGCCACTGGACCCAGGCTTCCAACGCCAAGAGAGTGGGACTGTCTCTGTGCATCGACTTTTCCACTTAAATCTCCTTCATGCACAAGTATCTTTGTGCACACTCATCTATCCTAACCCCGTCCACCCTCTTCAAGACCTGCGGCGATGGGGGAGTGGTGACGCAACAGGTAGAGGTGACCACTGGCAGTTGAGTCACGATCCTGCACATACGCAGCCCATGGACCAGTAGTCGCTCAGCCCTGTAGGGCAGCAGGGATGTTCGGCAGCATCCTGGGCAACTGAGCAGCCCTCTCTAGGATAGCATTGCTCACCCTAATCAAGGGAAGGGACTAGAAAAGATGTCCCAAACATTGCCTGCCCTACAAACACCCGGTCAGCACGCCGCGGCTGGCGGGTCATCCCTTTAAGCGGTCGAAACCAAAGAAAACATAATACAAAGAAACTCCTACTAGGAGCATGGAACATCAGAACATTACTTGATAGAATACATCAAGACCAGAGAGAAGAACAGCTCTAATTGGTAAAGAACTGGCACGATATAACATCGACATCACAGCCCCAAGCGAAACACGCTTACCAGAAGAGGGATCACTCAGCGAACCCACCACTGGATACACCTTCTTCTGGAAAGGTAGAGCCTCAAATGAAGACAGAATTCACGGTGTTGGCCTGGCTATGAAGACCAGCTTGCTCAAACAGCTGCCAGACTTGCCTGTGGGCATCAGCGAGAGGCTCATGAAGATCCATTTGCCTCTCAGCAAAGACCGGTATGCCACAATCATCAGCGCATATGCCCCAACACTGACCAGCACAGAGGAGAACATCGAGCAGTTCTACTCTGACCTGAGTGCCGTCCTGCACTCAGTGCCCACCAATGACAAGCTGATACTACTGGGAGACTTCAACGCCCGCTTTGGCCAGGACCATGAAAGATGGAAAGGAGTGCTCTGCAAACACAGCATGGGCAAAATGAACAACAATAGCCTACTACTACTCAGCAAATGCTCAGAGTTCGAACTCACCATCACGAACACTGTGTTCAGAATGGCGAACAAATATAAAACAACATGGATGCACCCACGATCAAAACAGTGGCATCTCATTGACTACATCATTGTACGCTGGCGAGACATCCAGGATGTACAGATCACCAGAGCCATGAGAGGAGCTGAATGCTGGACAGACCACCGATTGGTTAGAGCGACTCTTCAAATGCGCATTGCGCCTCGCCATCCAAAACATGCCCAGACAGTTCATGCATTTTACAACGTGAGTCATCTTAGAGATCCATCTTATTTGCAAACATTCCAGTCCTGCCTAGACGACAAGCTGTCTGCCAAGGGACCACTCACTGGAAGCTCAATAGAGAAATGGAACCAGTTCAGAGACGCAGTGAAGGAAACATCAAAGGCAGTCCTAGGCCCCAAACAACGCAACCACCAGGACTGGTTTGATGAGAACAACACTGCTATTGAAGACCTATTGAGCAAAAAGAACAAAGACTTTATGGAGTGGCAAAATTATCCAAATTCTGCTCCTACAAAGAACAGATTCAAGTCTCTCCAAGCCACGGCACAGCATGAGATCAGGAAGTTGCAAGACTGATGGTGCGAAAAAAAGACAGAAGAAATCCAGCGCTTTGCTGATACAAAAAAACTACAAACAATTTTTCAGTGCCCTCAAGACTGTCTATGGGCCATTAAAACCCACCACTACTCCCTTGCTATCCTCTGATGGTGACACTCTCATAAAAGATAAAAAAGGCATCAGCAACAGGTGGAAAGAACACTTCAGTCAGCTTCTCAACCGACCCTCTTCAGTCGACCAAAGCGCCCTTGACCAGATCCCCCAAAACCACACCATTGAACAACTTGACGTCCCTCCTTCAATAGAGGAAGTCCAAAAAGCCATTAAACAAATGAGTGCAGGCAAGGCACCCGGTAAAGACGGGATCCCAACCGAAGTGTACAAGGCCTTAAATGGAAAGGCGCTCCAGGCATTCCACATAGTGCTGACCAGCATATGGGAAGAGGAAGACATGCCCCCAGAACTCAGAAATGCCTCCATTGTAGCCCTATACAAAAACAAAGGCGCACGAGCAGCCTATGACAACTACAGAGGCATCTCACTACTCTCCACTGCTGGAAAGATCCTCGCCCGTGTTATACTCAACAGACTCCTGTCATCTGTTTCAGAGTAGAACCTGCCTGAATCACAATGTGGCTTCCAACCAGATCATAGCACCATCGACATGGTCTTCACAGTGAGGCAAATGCAGGAAAATTGTCTTGAGCAGAACCTGAGTCTCTACATTGTCTTCATAGACCTGACAAAGATGTTTGACACAGTGAACAGGGACGCATTGTGGGTGATCCTTAGCAAGCTCGGTTGCCCAGCAAAATTCATCAAACTGATCCAGCTCTTTCATGTCGACATGACAGGGGAAGTCCTATCTGGTGGAGAGACTTCTGATCACTTCAACATCTCCAATGGCGTGAAACAAGGCTGTGTCCTTGCTCCAGGACTATTCAACCTATTTTTCACCCACGTATTACGACATGCTGTGATGGATCTAGACCTGGGTGTCTACATCAAATACCGACTGGATGGCTCACTATTTGACCTTCGCCGCCTGACTGCAAAAACAAAGACAACAGAGAGACTCATCCTGGAAGCTCTCTTTGCAGATGACTGTGCTCTCATGGCCCACCAAGAAAATCATCTTCAAACCATTGTGGACAGGTTCTCCACCGCAACAAAACTGTTTGGCCTGACTATTAGCCTCAGCAAAACAGAGGTGCTGTTCCAACCTGCACCAGGGAGGCCAACGAACCAGCCGTGCATTACAATCGATGGCACGCAGCTTTCTAACATCAACACTTTCAAGTACCTGGGCAGCACCATTGCCAACGACGGGTCACCACGAGATTAATGCCAGGATCCAAAAGGCCAGCCAGGCACTCGGGCGTCTGCACTCCAAAGTCCTCCAACACAGCAGTGTAAGCACTGCGACGAAGCTCCAAGTGTATAATGCAGTGGTCCTCAGCTCACTCCTGTACAGTTGTGAGACATGGACACTGTACCGGAAGCACATGAAACAGCTGGAGCAATTCCACCAACGCTCTCTCCAGTCAATCATGAGGATCCGATGGCAGGACCAAATCACCAACCAGAAAGTCCTCGACAGAGCCAACTCCACCAGCATCGAAGTAATGGTCCTCAAAGCCCAGCTACGATGGTCTGGACACGTCATCCACATGGACCCACAGAGAATACCAAGACAGGTATTCTATGGTGAACTGTCAGCTGGACTCAGGAAACAAGGTCGTCCAAAGAAAAGATTCAAGGATCAGCTAAAGTCAAACTTGAAATGGGCTGGCATTATACTAAAGCAACTAGAACTTGCTGCCTCTATCAGAAGCAGCTGGCGAACCCACATTAACCATGCCGCCACCACCTTTGAAGATGAACGATGTCGACGTCTTGCCGCTGCGCGTGAACGCTAACACCAGGCCACAGCCGCACCTCCCGTAACAACTGGCGTCCCATGCCCCATGTGCCACAAACTTTGCGCCTCAGTCTTTGGACTTCAAAGCCACATGAGGGTACATCAATAGATGATAATGCACAAAGACAATTATCATTCTCGGTCACCGAGAGACTACCACTAGACTAGACTATCTCGTTTGGTCATAAATTCTTCCCTTCTCCATAGATCTGCCAGGTGAACTCTTCTATGCTCTCCTAATTCAATTATGGTAACACTCTTTATATCTAAGTCTTATACCCATTTTGGTATAGGATGTGAGATATTGGTCTATACCTAGGCTCTACCATACCGTTTTCCAGTTTTACCAGTCACAATATTGATTCTAAAACAGAAGATAAAGGTATTTTTTTAATAAATTAAGATTTTTGCCTTCATGTAAAGAAATACTTCTAGCAAGTTAGAGTCATACCAACATGGGATGAGCTTGGTAATGTAAAGGATAATTTTATAGTTGTGACTTAAAAAATCTAAATTAATTTGGTCGCCAGAGAAAATTCCAAATAATAAAATAGTCAAGTCAGCTGGGAATTATGGTGATTTTAATTAATATAGATAGAAGGAATTAAGGAGAAGAGAGAAGGAGAGGAAAGAGTTAATTTAAACTGCTCTGGCTCAGGCTGAACCAGGCAGGAGTTAAAGGTCTTGGCCAAGGGCCTCCCTTGAGAGTCAAAGGAAAGGGAAGTCAGTCTTACCACTCACCATGAGACTGGCTCAAGGAAACTGTATGAGGGAGCTCCTCCAGGCTCAAGTTTCAGAATCGAACTGGCACCCAGGCTGCTCACAGGCAGTGATCAGCCAGATCCACCTCTCCGGGGAAAGAGCATGAAGAGAGGAAGAGAGCCGCCCTATATAGATGGTTTTACATCACTTTCCTGCATCTTATCTATACCAATGGTAGCTTAGCTTGACTTAGGACAGCCTGTTAGCTGTTTCTACACATGTCTGTTGAAGGCCATCCTCCTAGATACTTAATCCTTGAGTATGGGTGCAGACATTACTGACCTTGTTAGACTAAGTAGGGTGGAGCAATGTAAAGTACTACAAGACATTCCTGATTCTGTTAAAGAGAGTGTCTTCATTGTTACAATCAGGAAATAGCTAAAATCAAATCTTCTAAAGTATGGTCTGAGTAGGGTGGAGTAGTTTTAAAATTCACAGTAACTAGTGGGTTTTTAACTAGAATTCTTTAAACAAAGAACAAATGGTCATTTGTTGGAGATATTGTTCAGATACATAGATTTGTACTCAGATATAGGTTGAAATGGATGGCCTCTGAGGTCTCTGCCAATTCTGAGATTCAATTTTATTTCTCATGGAGGTCACTATAGGAAAGAAAGGAGAAATGCAACTACCTATTCTTAAAACAGAAGAGATATTTTATCACTTTCTGAAAAACAAAGATAACCGTAATACTGTAAGGGGAAAAAAAGACAACTTTAAAGCCCTAACCTTATATTAGACAAGAGTTCTCCTCTGTCTGCACAGTCCACACTTATTTGTCGAATAATTTCATGAAATACTGTATTGTAAATGTTCTGTTCAGTCTTCAGCTTTTCAAGAAGTTTGTGCATCTGGTAGAAGATAAGTGATTAGTGTTGTTAAAGTAAAACAATCTAACTTACATGATTCTTTGGGGGGGAATTGTTATAGGAAATACTGAAAAACATATTTCTTGGGAAGATTTTTTAATTAAAAAAAAGTAGAATCATAGGATTTGGTACATTCTTCAATCCCAGATTCCTTCTACTGTGAACTTTAGATTACTCCACCCTACTTAGTCTAACAAAATCAGAAATGTCTACACCCATACTTAAGAATTAAGTATCTAGGAGGATGGCCTATGATAGACATGTGCTAGCAAATGACAAATCAGAAACAGCTGACAGACCCCTGGGCTGTCCTAAGTCAAACTTAAGCTACCATTGGTACATGTGAGATGCAGGAAAGTGATGTAAAAACCGTCTATATATTTCACGTCACTTCCTCTCTTAGGCCTTTTTCCATGGAGAGCTGGCTCTGGCTGGCAGCGTGCTAAGCATTCTGACATCTTGGTGTGGCGGCAGCTAATGTCTGGTTTGGCAGTGAGTTTTCCTTGATACTATACTGGGAGAAGCTGAGTAGCCTAGTTCAGGTGAGGCATCTTAACTGAGCTCTCTTGGAGTTTAGGCTGATTCTTTTCTCCTTTACCTTCCAAACATTATCCTCTTAGAAAGCTTCTAATCTTCTTCAGAGACCTCAATGTGGAGGACTTTGAACTTCCCCTGGCACAGGCCAGGCGGGAGAAATCCTATACCCTCCCCTCCTTCTTTCTCTTCTCCTTAATTTCTTTCCTAGATATCAATTAAAATCACCATAAATTTCCAGCTGACTTAGGTATTTTATTTGGGATTTCCTCTGGTGACCAAAATTAATTTAGATTTAAGTCACAACCCTAAAATTATCCTTATACTACTAGACCATCTAGCTCTTAAAATAGTAATCTAGTAGAGCTTTCTTCTTTTAATCAGGTAAGATATTATTTTCTTTATCTTACAAATTGAGCTCCATTGAATTTAAGCAATTTTCCTAAGGATATAAAGTTAATAATGGGTAGGGAAACAAAAGCTAGGCCTCCTGCCTCTAAGGGTATTGTTCTTTCCTCTTCCTAATACAGCAAGAGACAAAGTAGACACAGAAACACTTTGAAAACCATAAATCACTACATAAATATGAGCCATTATGTTATCATTACTATTAATATTATTGCTATATGTTTAATTAAAGAAGCTGTACTTTGGAAGAACATTCACCAAAGCACAGTTTTCCCAATTTGCCCTATTTTGTAGGGATAATGAAGAAAGGAAGATTCTTTGGTAGCCTTTTTTACATTTTATTCAGTGATATACAAAGACTCAAGTTGTACTCCTCTCATCTTCCCATCTAGACTCGCGTTTATACTTCAATAGTTTTTTTCACAGTGAGAGGAGCATTAGTCAAATAGCATCTGAGAGCTTATTGATTTGGAAGTTTCCTCCAATGATGCCAATCACAACCCAGCTGTGCCTGTCCATCTTGGGTGACTTGTCCATATCCTTCTACAAACTGATGATAGGGAGCTTATCCAACAAGCAAGAAATCTTACCAATGGGTCACTCTGCCTGTCATTCCATGCTCTTGCAAAGTGACCAGTCTATCTTCCCTTCTTATATTTTAGTTGATAAATACCATCTTTCCTACCTATTATACAAAAGATAGACCTTTTGCTTTCATGGGAAGCTTGGGATTGCATCTATTTCTACTATTTGTCCATATATATACATACTGACAGACAAATGCTACTGGAAACTTGATTAAATGCATTTTTATACATTTTTCATTCCCTTGTCTTTCTTATGTGGATTGAGGCATCAAACTCCTTTGGCAGGGAGGGGTAGGGGGAGGAGGTTATAGCTTTCTTATAAGAGGCTCTGCAATGTCCTGGGCCTTGATGCACTCAGAACATCATCTACAAACAGGAATATCCAAAGGATTTCCCTATCTACAGAGAGCCTCTCTTCAATATGACTCCTTATTGGATCTTCTATTTGTTGTGAAGTCACTGAGTTATTTTTGTTGTCGTATGTTCCAAGGAGATAACAGTTATAATCAGTTACTTTAATGCTTTCTCATTGATAATTTACATCATTATTTTCTGTTGTCACTAAAATATTTTTAAAAACTGACCACACACACAAGATTACCTAGAAATTTCTATGAAATAATCAGACTCATGCTTACAATTTTAAAACATCTACATAGCACTTGAAAGTTAGCCAGTTACTTCACAATGTAAAGATAATTTTAGGGTTGTGACCTAAACTAAATTAATTTCAGTCGCCAGGGGATATCCCAAATAAAATACACAAGTCAGCTGGAAATCTATGGTGATTTTAATTAATATAGAGGAAAGAAATTAAGGAGAAGGGAGAGGGAAAAGGTGTAGAATTTTTCCTGCCTGGCCTGTGCCAGGGGGAGTTCAAATTAGTGACTTTTAAGATGATAGTGTTTGGAAGGTAAAGGAGAAAGGAATCAGCCTAAACCCCAAGAGGGCTCAGCTAAGATGCCTGAACCTGAACTAGCTTCTCAGTTTCTCCCAGTATAGTATCAAGGGAAAACTCACCTCCAAACCAGACAATAGCTGCCACCACGCCAAGACGTCAGAAAGCTTAGCATGCTGCCAGCCAGAGCCACCTCTCCTGGGAAAGAGACCTGAGAGAGGAAGTGATGCCAAATATATAGACAGTTTTACATCATTTTCCTGCGTCTCATCTGTACCAATGGTAGCTTAAGCTTGACTTAGGACAGCCCAAGGTCTGTCAGCTGTTTCTGATTTGTCGTTTGCTAGCACATGTCTATCAAAGGCCATCCTCCTAAATACTTAATCCTTAAGTATGGGTGTAGACATTGCTGATTTTGTTAGATTAAGTAGGGTGGAGTAATGTAAAGTTCACAAGACATTCCTGATTTTGTTAGACTAAGTAGGGTGGAGAAATCTAAAGTTCACAACAAAGACATCCTAAGATTGGCAATGTGAATATTAACATTCCTATTTTACTGATGAGAAAAGTGACATACCAAGGAAGGACTGTGGTCCTGGAAAAGACCTTTGGTGTCATCTAATTAAGCCCCTACTTTGAAATTGAGACCCAGAGAGGTCAGGTGGCCTGCCAATTATCATATGACTAGTAAGAAATATGAACATGGGACCCCTGGTTCTAAGAGCAGCCTTTCTTCCACCATGCTGTTCTGAGTCCATGATTTTTTTATCGCAGACCTATGATTTCATGAGCATGGGGAATTCCCATTGAGGAAACTTCCTGAAGTCAATGTAAACTAGAACCCACTTTGAAACTCCTGGTTTTAAAAAGCTCCCTGAGCCCAAGGTCACAAAGCCAGTGTGTGTCAAATGCAGACGTGACGTTAATCCTAGACTCTAGAAGGCCAGCTCTCTCGATACTATACAATACTACTTCTCTCTGAATCTGCTTTTATAAGTAAAATGAGACCTAAAAAAACCTTTAAAAGAATATTTTTAAAATATTCTTTAAAAGAATATTCACAAGGACTTTGCAACATGGTAATTTTTGATATTTGAAACATCTTTAATTCATGCCAGATGATTACAAGAAATGCCTAGGGATGGGAAATATTCTCCATTATGACGGGGTTTAGGAAAGTTATTCTACCTTGGTTGAATGTACTGATATATCATCATCTACACCAGCCTTCTCTAGCATGGCATCCATCACACTCTTCAGCTGTGCCACCTCAACTCTCTTATTTGGTTTCCTAGCAGATGAAGGTGCAAAAATGGAGAGTTAGTGTTCTTACCAGAAGTATGTATCAAATCTTTGAACCCAAAAGATAATAAAATAAAATAAAGGCAGGCCATAAGTCTTTGGGTGGTGGGTGGCTTTGAAAGCAATTACAACATTATTATTACAGAAAACATTTTAGAAAAGCAGCTCTACTTACATGGATGGGAAAAGTAACAGTCTATTCTGACTGTCAGTCAACAGGGTTGTATATTTACTGCAAAAAAAAAAGGAAATTTACACATTATTCTCAAGGGCATTTGATGACCTGACTGTAACACAATGCATAATCACACTCTTTCCCCTGGAAGGAGCATGATCTTGGGAAGGAGAGAGAATGGACAAGGAGATGACCTGAGCTTAGGTTTTGGTTCCAGTCCACATTTATTAAGTGCCTAATGAGGTGATTAGAACAGCAAATGGTAGTGGAAAATGGAATCACCCTGATGCTCCATCTTGTGACTCAATTCTGGAGCTAGCTCAGTTCCATTTCTTTTCAGTTATGAGTGTACTCCAATGTCTATCTTGTGAAAAAACTTTATTCAACTGAGGTCATTGTGAGAAAACTTTTTTTGAGCCTAGCTTTGGGTAGCTGGGAAGCTGGACCACCTCTACCTGATATTTAGATTACTACCTGCTACTTTAATTAAGGACTCAGTTTTTTTCTGGCCAGTAGCCCAGTCAGATTAAAAGATTGATGTGAAGTGTTATCACGATTATACATCTCAAGTAACACACTTTTTAACTGAAAACTGGCCCCATATTAGTCAATCATTTATTATTTCTGTGTTCCTTTGACTGAATACCAACACTTGAGAAAAAAGAAAGTGGGATATATCTTTTTCTGATTTCAAGAAATTGCATCTGTTTTCTTTCTTCTTCCCAAACTGGAAAGTCCCTAATCTTTGCTCTAATTAGAAATTGGACCACCTAATTTTGTATCCTGGTTGTTTTCTTTTAATTAACTGACCTTATTTGATTGTTTATGATGCATAAGTTTTTCTCCTCCTGTATTCAGGATCCAGTGTCAAAGTAGAGGGCTTTGGTCCCAATTTGTTAGGCAACTAACATGTATTGCTTAATAAATCAATGTTTGGAAGTTCCAGTCTTTATTTCCTCTGTCATCTTGTCTTTTACCCACAATACTATCAATGTACCACGTACTCTGCTAAGCTGAGAATACAAGTAATAAGACATTACCTTCCCCTTAAGGAGTTTACAACTTAATGAGACTAACCAATGCCAGTCATTTCATCTTGGGAAATCATTAGGTTTTTCCCTCCTGAGTCCTTTTTCCCAGCATTCTTGTGAGGTTCACATGGCATTATATATATATATATATATATATATATATATATATGAAAATGCTTTGTAAATTATAAAATATCATGTTAATATAAAAGATTATTATTCATTATAATAGCTAGCCTTACATTTACCAGCAAACTTCTATGTTTAACCTACTGTCTAGGGACATGAATATCCTTCTGCTCTCAATCTTGGCATTATTTCTTGGTTTCAAGAGAGGTAGTAATAATTTAATTATCAAGGGTTCTATTCAAATTGTAAAACTCACTCATCATAAAATTGTAAGCCTTCAACTCCTGTGCTGGATACAACATGAAATTCTTCAGGGATCAAAGTATCTGTTAACTTCTTTGACTGAAAAAGAAATGGAGATGTGAAAGGGGAAAAAACATTTTGAAAGATACCTACCTACTACTCCCCATCCAAAACATCAGAATTAGATTTATTTGAGAGATCTTGATTAGAAAAATGGCTTAAACCATAATTCTAAGTAAAGACTATTAGCTTGAAGCAAAATCATCCATATTGTAGGAAAGATAAATTGAGAGTTTAGTGTCTTAATACCATTAACTGAAACACATTCTAGGTTCTCAGGAATACTGGGTTTGACTTCTTAAATAATTTGATTAATTCTAAAAGTACACATAAAAATCCATATTAGCAAGTCGAAAAATATAAGATTCCTGGTTTCAAATCTGGTCTAAGAATATTTTCTAGCTTTGTGATCCTGGGCAAGTAACTTAATCCTTGTTGCTTAGCCCTTGTTGGTCTACTGCCTTAGAATTAATGCCAAGATGGAAGGTAAGATTTTTTTTTAAATCTAAGTCTGACAATTTTTTAAGTTGACATTTAGAAAGATAGGTATGATCTTCTTTCCACTTTCTCCTTTGTAATAAATCTGTTGTGTATGTGATTGTTGACATGTTAGACCATGGACTTCTTAGAGATATTGATTGCTCTTCCTTGCATCTTCAGTGATTAGCACAGTATCTTGGTATGCAGCAAGAGATTAATAAATGCTTCTTGATTTGATTTGGCTATACTTTAGTGATAACAATCACACCTTAAACAACTATGATTACAAAAGCGACTTTTAAAAAAGGAGGGAAAAAAAGACATCTTTCTCAAGAGACAAGCATAGACTAGGGTTGGTCACTGAATTCATAATCTGGGCTTTATGTCATCATTATACTCATAAATGCTGACAGTAGGACCTAACCATCTCTATGATTAATTAAGACTGCTAGAATAATTGCCCATTTTATATTTTTAATAAATTCTAAAAAAAGACTATTATGGCCATAAAGTCACACTTACTTTCTTGACTGGAGTCAAACCCGTGTATGGTGTTGGAGTCTGCTTAAGAAGGTCAGAAATCTTTGGAAGCCATGAACGCTCTATTTTTTCAGCTTTAATGTCATACAAAAAAGAAATATCTCTAAAGAAATGAAAAATATGTGTTCATCAGTTAGTTATCCACAAAATTGTCTCAGATTGAACTCTTCTTTAACAATCTGTCAGGACACTAATGCATTATTGGTGGAGTTGTGAACTGATCCAAACATTCTGGAGAGCAATTTGCTATTACTAATTTTAACCAAAAGGCTATAAGACTGTGCATACCCTTTGATCCTGTAACACCCACTAATGGGTTTATATACCATAGAGTTCATAAAACAGGGGAAGGAACCTATTTTTATGGGGATATCCATTGATTGGGGAATGGATGAACAAAGTGTGGTATATGTTGGTGATGGAATACTATTGTGCTTTAAGAAATGATAAGCAGGATGATTTCAGAAAAAAAGCTGAAAAGATCTACATGAACTTACGCAGAGTGAAATAAACAGAAGAAAATTATACACAGAAACAGCAATACTGTATAATGATCAAGTGAGAGATAGCTACTCTCAGCAATACAATGATCTGGGAAAATTCTGAAGGACTAATGACAAAGAATGCTATCCACCTCCAGAGAAAGAACTGTTAAGAGTTAGATGCAGATTAAAGCATACAATTTTTATTTTAGGGTTTTGGTTTCATATGAGTATTTTCTTATAACAATTATCAATATGGATATATGTTTTGCATGATATTAGACATGAACCAGATCAAATTACTTATCATGGCTGGGAAAAGGGGGAGAGAGGGAAGGAAACAATTTAGATCTTATAACTTCAGAAAACTTATGTGGAAAATTGTTATTACATATAATTGGGAAAATAAAATGTCTCTGAATAAAAAAAAAAACCTGCCATATAGCTAAGTTACAATTGTGATCTATTGCTCATATGGTTGTTTTGAGGGTAAAGTGCTTTGTAAACCTTAGTGCCAGAGAAATCTTAGATTGGTGTTACTATCATCATAGCTAACTGGCATTCAAATAGCTAAAATGTTTTTCAGCATTTAGAATTATACGTGTTGATGCCGAGGTCAGGGTCCAACCCCACTCTCAACTCCAGGGTTCCCGACAGGTGGTGAATGATCAGTCAAAATAAATAAAATAAAATAAATAACAAACGGAAGACAGCTTAATCATTACGGCCATGGGATTGCTTTGCATCTCAGCTGCTCCAACATTCCCAGGCTTGGGCTTTATTTTATATCCATATTCTTGGCATGCAGATACACAAAATCAAAGAGAGATAATTGGAAAAGTGATATATTAACTTTTAACAAATCACTTGATTAACATTCTATATTTTTGTATTGTGATTACAGACAGAATACAAGATAAATGATTTTGTCACAGGTGGCTTACTAGGGAGTTTGAGTTACTGATTTGTGTAATTGAGTCACTGAGGCACATTGAAGCTTAGTGTACCTGTACTGTACCTGTACATATTGTATGGGCCTCTATGATTGATTTGTGTGCTGGCTTCATGAGAAAGTTTTGGGCTTGGCCTATAGCTGTGGTTTTGCTGGGAATTGTGTACCTAAGTAAAAGTTAACCCGTGATAGTCTTTTGGTATTGGGTTTGAGGGTCTGATCTTTTGGTGATGTTTTAGAGAATTAGGGTACAGGTGTTTTGCTCTTATATTTTGAGACTAAGGGGAATAATAATCATGTCAATCCATAGGTAAGAGGCATTGATGAAAGAAGTCATGCAAGGGGGAATAGAGTGGGCAGTCACATCTCGCCAAGGACCACTCTGTGGTCTCCCCAGCCACCAGACATGACTGTGTCAAGGAGTTGTGGACTGGTGGCCCCCAGCATGTTGAGAGCCAGCAAGACCAAAAGACTTAAAAAGATACAACATTTTTGGTACCAAAAAAAAAAAATCAGCTCCACAAATATAAGATGGGAGAGGCATAATACATTAGTTATTCTGAAATAGAGCTGAGCTAGGGAGGGAGAGTGTTTAATAACCTGCAAGCTAAATATTAGTCATCAGTGTGATGCAGCAGGTAAAAAAGCTCATTAAATCTTGGGCTATATTCAAAGAGTAAAATCTTCCAGAAAAAGGGAGGTGATGGCCTTGTATTCTGCCCTTGTTAGACCTCGCCTAGAGTATTATGAAGTTGTTCCTGAGAGTAAAACAAAATGTACCTTTTTTGCAACTTGGTATACCCATTGTTCCTGGTTCTGCTCTCTGGGGCCAGAGTAAGTCAAATTTCTCCTCCACATGACAGTTCTGCAAATACTTAAAGACAACTATTATGCCCCACCATTAGTTTCACTCCTCCAGCCTAAATTGTTCCACTGTTTATGTAACAGACTCAAAGTCCTTTGCCATACTAGGTATTCTCCTCTTGGCATAATCCAATTTATTAATGTCCTCATTAGGCTGTGGGTCTAAGAACCCAATCCAATACTCTAAATGCAATCTAAAAATACAAAAATAGGATGCCTCCTCATTAGAGCTATTTCATTCTTCATATTGGTATCCCCAGTACCTGGCACAGAGGCTGGCACATAATAATTGATGCTTAATACCTGTTTACCAATTGATAAGGACAGAGTATTCCTATTCTTAGAAGCTATGACTTTCTTAATATAGTCCAAGAGTGCATTAGTTTTTTGGTTCCCATATCATACTATCAACTTTTATAAAGTTTAAAGTTAACTAAAATGACCAGCTGTTTTTCACAACTGAATTCTTATCATGCCTCCTTCATATTATATTTGTGAAGTTGATTTTGAATACTTAAGGGTAAGACTTTACATTTATACTTTTTGAATTTTATCTTTATTGTATTCAGACCACTCTTGTTACCTGTCAAGATCTTTCTGGATCTGTGAATGTTAACTTGTACTCTCCCCTGATTATAACAATGAAAATACTTAACTCTCCCCTGATTGTGAAGACAAAATTGTAAGATCTGCCTATTTTTAGATTTAATCCTATAAGAGGAAACAGGGTACTTGAAGTTGAGTATGAAGATCTTCCCATTTTATATTTAATCACCAAAGGTGCAAACACCCCATTCACACTTGAGTGGGAGAGGTCTGTGACCCATGTGTGCAATAGTGGGTGACAAATCAGAATCGACTTACTGCCCAGAAGGGCAGTCCTAAAACAAAGCTTCAACTGTGATTGGTAGATGTAAAATTAGGGGAAGACACAGGAAGTGATGCAAAAGAAGCATCTTTAAAGGGAGCTGTTACTTCCGGTGAAAAGGCAATTCTTCATGCTTTCAAGTTGAGGCTGGTGAAGAGAGGCAGAAGGATCTGCTGACTGGACCTGAGAACCTGTTCCTTTGTACTGACACACGGTGAGTGAAAAAGCTGACTCTTAACTGCTGTATTGTCTGGAGAAACTAGCCTCAGGAGAAACCCAATCATCATCAGGGGGGATTGTGATTTTTAGATTTTCCCCATCTTGCTTGGTCTAACACCCAGGAATGTGCACACCCACACTACACGGGCATGGGCTAGCAAATGACAAATCAGAAACAACTGACTGTCCCCTGGGCTGTCTCAAGCCAAGCTTGAGCCACCATTGGCACATGTGATATGCAGGAAGTGATATAGAGAACTGCCTCTGGAGTTCTCGTCACTTCCTGTGGAGAGGGCTAGGCACCAGTTCCTGCCTGGAACTCCAGCCAAGAGGAGCTTCCTCAGACAACCTCCTTGAATCAGTCACGTGAGTGAAAAGGACTGACTCCCCTTTCCCTTGACTCTCAGGGGAAGGCTGCCCTTGGCCAAAGCCATGGACTCCTGCCTGGCTCAGCCTGAGCTGGAGCAGTTTGAGTTAACTAACTCTCTCTCTCTCTCTCTCTCTCTCTCTCTCTCTCTCTCTCTCTCTCTCTCTCTCTCTCTCTCTCTCTCTCAATTTCTTCCTCCTATTGTAATTAAATCACCATAAGATTCCATTCTGACTTGAGTGTTTCATTTAGGATTTAAGAAATTAAATCCTTGGCAACCAATAATTATTACATTCAGTCTCAACCATAAATTTAACCTTTACACAGGATGATGGTGACGTAATAGTACTGAGCTGGAAGGAATAATGAACTGGAGGAATTTCATGTGAATTGGAAAGACTTCCAGGAATTTATACAGAGTGAAAAGAGCAGAACCAGGAAAACATTGTACACAGAGACTGATACACTGTGGCACAATTAAATGTAATGGATTTCTCTACTAACAGCAATGTAATGATCTAGGACAATTCTCAGGGACTTATGAGAAAGAATACTATCCACATCCAGAGAAAGAACTGTGGCGTAGAAACACAGAAGAAAAACATATGATTGATCACAGGGTTTGATGGGGATATGATTGGGTATGTTGACTTTAAATGATCACTCTATTGCAAATATTGATAATACGGAAATGGGTTTTGATAAATATATGTAAAACAGTGGAATTGTTCATCAGCTCTGGGAGGGGGGAGAAGGGAGGGGAGGAAAAGAACATGAAGCATGGAAACATGGTAAATTTTTCAAAATTAATTAATTAAATAAAATTTTTGTAAGATTAATTTTAAAATAAAAACATTTTAAAGAAGAAAATATGAAATATCTCATTTTTAAAAACTGACCTTGAAAAATAGATCCAGGAGAGACAATTTAAGAATTCTGGAATTACCTGAACATCATGACCAAAAGAAAAAAAAAAAGCCTAGACATCATATTAAGAAAACTGCCCTGATCTTCTTGAACAAAAGAGTGAAATAGAAATCAAAAGAATCCACAGATCACCTCCTACAAAAATCCCCAAATGACAACCCCCAGGAATGTTATAGACAAGTTTAAGAGCTCCCATGCCAAGGAGAAAATACTACAAACAGCCAGGAAAAAAAATGTAAATATCATGGAGCCATAGTCAGGATTATACAGGATCTAGTAGCTTCTACATTGAAGGATCAGAAGGCTTGGAATATAATATTCCAGAAGGCAATGGAATTGGGTTTACAACCAAGAATCACCTACCCATCAAAACTGAATTCAGGGGAAAGTATGAGCATTTAATAAAATAGAAGAATTCCGAGTATTCTTGAAGAAAAGTCCACACTTAAATAGAAAATTTGATGTCCAAATACAAAATTCAAGAGAAGTATAAATAATAATAAGAATACAAATATTATATAATAATTATTATATTGATTAATATATATGAATATAAATAAAATAAGAAATAATTAAGAAAGATAAAAAATTTAAGGGCTTTAATAAGGTCAAATTGTTTATATTCCTGTATAGAAAGATGATATCTGTAACTCTTAAAAATTATCATTATCATAGTAGTTAGAAAAAGTATAAATAGGCAGAGAATGTGGTAGTAAACTGTTTAGGCTGACAAAAAAGCCTAAATTGAAAAAGAGGATTATACTAAGAGAAATGGGAAAAGAGAAGTAAAATGGGGTAAATTATAATACATAAAGAAGCACAGAAGGAAGAAATACTATCACAATGGAGGGAAAGATGTAAGTGGTGACAGGTAATATTTAAATCTTATTCTTAATGGATTTGGCCTCAAGAGGGAAGAACAGTTAGATTCATTATAGTATCCTTTCTTACCCTATAGAGAAGTATAAGGAGAATTAGAAAGGGAGTGGTTAGGAGGAAAGTAATATAAGGGAGAGAGAAGTTGTTCAGAGGAGGGTGTTGTGTAATTTGAATCTGTTACCCTAAAAACTCCAATTCCAAGTTCCCTACTCACTGCTTGTCATTATGTGCTGATGTAGACAGGATATAAATTGGGTAGACTTTCATGTTTAGTCCTCTTTTTTCCTTCCTTTGGCAGATTTGGTTGAGAGGGGATTTTTGAGCAGACAGAAAACCTAGTCATATGGTTCTATTTTGTCAGATTATATACTTTATAAAAATAATACTTGAAGTATTGGACATTAATTTAAATCCTACAGCAATTAAAAGACCATATAGAGACGTAGTAGGGGAATAGGAAGGAAGGTGATAGGAAGGGGAGTGATATAAGTGAGGGGGAATGGGGGGAAGGGATTAAAAGCAAAACACTGGTGTGGAAAAAAATAGTGAAAGAAGAAAGGGCAGGACTAAAAGAGTAAATCAAGATGGAGGCAAATATATAGATGGTAATCATAACTGTGAATGTAAATGGGATGAACTCATCCAAACAGAAGCAGATAGCTGAGTAGATTAAAAACCAGAATTTTACCATATTTTGTTTACAAGAAACACATTTGAGGCAGGTAGACACACACAGAGTAAAGGTAAGAGGCTAGAGCAGAATCTATTAGGTTTCAACTGAGACAAAACAAAAACAAAAACAAAGAGAAGTAGCAATCATGATCTTAGACAAAGCTAAGGTAAAAATAGCACTTATTGAAAGAGATAGACAATGAAGAAGTTTCAGTACCTAACATATATGCACCAAGTAGTATATTTATATGTAAACATATATAACAAATATAAAAATCCAGATTTTTAAAGAAGAAAATAAGGAGCTTAAAGAGGAAACAGATAGTAAAACTATAATAGTGGGGGACCTCAACCTTCCTGTATCAGAAGTAGATAAATCAAATAAAAAAAAATAAATAAGAAATAAGTAAGGGAAGTGAATGAAATTTTAGAAAAGTTAGATTTAATAGATCTGGAGAAAATTGAATAGGGATAAAAAGGACTATATCTTCTTTTCAGCAGCACATGGTACATATACAAAGATTGACCATGTATTAGGGCATAGAAACTTCACAACCAAATGCAGAAAAGCAAAAATAACAAATGCAATTTTTTCAGATGATAATGCAATAAAAACTATAATCAATAAGGGTTCATAGAGAGGCAAATTAAAAATTAATTCAAAAATAAATAATCTAATTCTTCAAAACTAGCAGGTCAAACATGTAAAACCCAGTGGAATTGCACATTGGCTATGGGAGCAGGGGAGGAGGAGGGGAGGAAAAGAATATGAATCATGTAACCATGGAAAATTTTTCTTAAATAATCAATAAAATAAAAAAATTTTAAATGGTGAGTTAAAGAACAAATCATAGAAACAATCACTAATTTCATTGAAGAGAATGACAAGGAGGAGACAATATATCAAAATTTATAGCATACAGTCAAAGCCATTTGGCAAAAGAGGCACAAAAAGCTCACTCCAGAAAATCCCATTTTAAAAATTAAAATTGGGTAGCTAATGACTCTACACAAGACATCAAGGAACAATCAAAGTCAAAAGAATGAAAATATGGAAGAAAATGTGAACTATATCATTGGAAAAACAACTGACATTGAAAATAAATCGAGGAGAGATCATCTAAGAATTATTGGACTACCTGAAAGCCAGGATCAGAAAAAGGGTTTAGACATCATCTTTCAAGAAATTATCAAGGAAAACTGCCCTCTTATTCTAGAATCAGAGGGTAAACCAGAAATTGAAAGAATCTACCAATCACTTTCTGAAAAGGATCTCAAAATGATAACTCCCAGAAAGATTATAGCCAAATTCCAGAATTCCTAGGTTAAGGAGAAAATATTGCAAGCAGCCAAAAAGGAAACAATTCTAATACTGAAGAACCACTTCTGGATAACACACGTTTTAGCAGATTCTACATTAAAGGATCAGAGGGCCTGGGGCATGATATTCCAAAGGGAAAAGGAGTTAGGACTTCAAGAATAATTTAAACTGAGCATTATCCTTAAGGGGCAAAAATGGATATTCAATGAAATAAAGGACTTTCAAACATTCCTGATGAAAAGACCAGAGCTGACTGGAAATTTTGACTCTCAAATACAAGAATCAAAAGAAACATAAAAAGGTAATAAGGAAGAGAAATCAAAAGTCATTCAATAAGGTTAAACTGTCTACATACCTCCATGGGGAAAATGATCCTTCTAACTCCTAAGAACTTTATCTATTAGCACAATTAGAAGGAGCATACATAGACAGAGGATAAGAGTGTGAGTTCAATATAATGGGATGATATTAAAAGATAATAAAATTAAGACATGAGGAGGACTTCCGGTTAAGATGGCGGCTTAGAGAAAGCTAAAGCTCAGATCTCCGGAAAACCCTTCCCGACCGATCTCAAACGATAAGCTCCTAAGGCGCCGAAATTCAAAACGATCAACAGCACAGACCCTGGGAACCCTCCTCCTGGACCTGGACCCGGTTCAAAAGGTACGGCTCCCCTTAAAAGCCAGAACCCGAGATCCCTCGGACCTCAGGGGTAGGAGCGCAGAGTCCAAGGCTCCCGGAAGCCGCAGCCCGGCCGGGCTCAGAGAGCAGAACCCTCAGGGCCTTCTACAGTCCCGGTGAAAGTTACTGCCTGGGGCTTCCGCTGCAGAGAGCTGGTCGAAACAACAGCAACCCTCAGGGCGGGCAAGACAGCCTCACGGGCTGGATCCTGCTATCCAAGTCTCAGTGAAAGTCCTTGCCCTAGAGCTTGGGTTAGCTGCAGCCCATCCCCCCGCAGGCTGACGAAACAGCCTCACGGCCAGCGATTCTGAAGGCAACTTCCGGAAAGCGAGCGGGGGGGAGAGTGTGGCCTCGTGGTCCGACCCTTCCATTCCAGTTCCAGTGAGGCATATTCAGTTTAACCCAGGGAAAGTTCATAGAACCATCTGCCCAGGACTAAAGCCTCGGATCACCAGAGATAAGAAAAGCTAATCCTCCACATTCAGAGATGGCAGCAAACTCCACAGAAGCACAGAAGCCCCAAAATACCAAGAAAAATAAGAAGAAAGGGGCAACTTTGGACACATTCTATGGAGCCAAAATACAAAATACAGAGCAGACAGAAGATAATATAAAAGAAAATGCTCCAAAACCTTCCAAAGGAAATGGAAACTCTCCACAAACCTATGAAGAATTTGAATCAGAAATGACCAAAAAGATGGAAGCCTTCTGGGAGGAAAAGTTGGAAATAATGCAAAAGAAATTCACGCATCTACAAAACCAGTTTGACCAAACTGTAAAAGAAAACCAGGCTTTAAAGGCCAGAATCAGGCAGCTGGAAGACAACGATCGTGTAAAAGAGCAAGAATCAATAAAGCAAAGCCAAAATACCAAGAAATTAGAAGAGAACATAAAATATCTCACCGACAAGGTGATAGATCTGGAAAATAGGGGGAGAAGGGATAATTTAAGAATAATTGGACTCCCAGAAAAGCCAGAAATAAACACCAAACTGGACATGGTGATACAAGATATAATCAAAGAAAATTGCCCAGAGATTCTAGAACAAGGGGGCAATACAGCCACTGACAGAGCTCACAGAACACCTTCTACACTAAACCCCCAAAAGACAACTCCCAGGAATGTAATTGCCAAATTCCAAAGCTATCAAACAAAAGAAAAAATCCTACAGGAAGCCAGAAAAAGACAATTTAGATATAAAGGAATGCCAATCAGGGTCACCCAAGACCTTGCAAGTTCTACTCTGAATGATCGTAAGGCATGGAACATGATCTTCAGAAAGGCAAGAGAGCTGGGTCTCCAACCAAGAATCAGCTACCCAGCAAAACTGACTATATACTTCCAAGGGAAAGTATGGGCATTCAACAAAATAGAAGACTTCCAACTTTTTGCAAAGAAAAGACCAGAGCTCTGTGGAAAGTTTGATACCGAAAATCAAAGAGCAAGGAATACCTGAAAAGGTAAATATTAAGGAAAGGGGAAAATGTTATCTTCTTCTTTTACTCAAACTCTCTTCTATAAGGACTACATTTATATCAACCTATGTATACTAACATGTGGGGAAAATGTAATGTATAAATAGGGGGTAAAGAAAGACCAAATAGAATAATCATTCTCACACAAAGATTCACATGGGAAGGGGAGGGGAAGAAAACTCCTATAAGAAGGAGAGGAAGAAGGGGGGGGGTGTACTTAAACCTCAATCTCAGGGAAATCAGCTCTGAGAGGGAAAAACATCCAGATCCATTGGGATCTTGAATTCTATCTTACCCAACAAGGGTAAGGAGAAGGGAAAACCAAGGGGGGGAGGGGGAGAGGGAGAACAAAAAGGGAGGGAAAGAGAGGGGGGAGGGGGAGGGAACAAAAAGGGAGGGACTAAAAAGGGAAACATCAAGGGAGGGGACAAGGGGGACTGTTTCAAAGTAAATCACTGGACTAAAAGGTAGAGCCGAAGAAGAAAAGGTTAGAATTAGGGAAGGCAATCAAAATGCCAGGGAGTCCACAAATGACAATCATAACTTTGAACGTGAATGGGATGAACTCACCCATAAAACGTAGACGAATAGCAGAATGGATTAGAATCCAAAACCCTACCATATGTTGTCTTCAAGAAACACACATGAGGCGGGTTGACACCCACAAGGTCAGAATTAAAGGATGGAGTAAGACCTTCTGGGCTTCAACTGATAGAAAGAAGGCAGGAGTGGTAATCATGATATCTGATAAAGCCAATGCAAAAATAGACCTGATCAAAAGGGATAGGGAAGGTAATTATATTTTGTTAAAAGGGACTATAGACAATGAGGAAATATCATTAATCAATATGTATGCACCAAATAATATAGCACCCAAATTTCTAATGGAGAAACTAGGAGAATTTAAGGAAGAAATAGACAATAAAACCATACTAGTGGGAGACTTAAACCAACCATTATCAAATTTAGATAAATCAAATCAAAAAATAAATAAGAAAGAGGTAAAAGAAGTGAATGAAATCTTAGAAAAATTAGAATTAATAGACATATGGAGAAAAATAAATAGGGATAAAAAGGAATACACCTTCTTCTCAGCACCACATGGCACATTCACAAAAATTGACCATACATTAGGTCACAGAAACATAGCACACAAATGCAGAAAAGCAGAAATAATGAATGCAGCCTTCTCAGATCACAAGGCAATAAAAATAATGATTAGTAATGGTACATGGAAAACCAAATCTAAAACCAATTGGAAATTAAACAATATGATACTCCAAAACCGTTTAGTTAAAGAAGAAATCATAGAAACAATTAATAATTTCATCAAGGAAAATGACAATGGCGAAACATCCTTTCAAACCTTTTGGGATGCAGCCAAATCGGTAATCAGAGGTAAATTCATATCCCTGAATGCTTATATTAACAAACAAGGGAGAGCAGAGATCAATCAATTGGAAATGCAAATGAAAAAACTGGAAAGCGATCAAATTAAAAACCCCCAGCAGAAAACCAAATTAGAAATCCTAAAAATTAAGGGAGAAATTAATAAAATCGAAAGTGATAGAACTATTGATTTAATAAATGAGACAAGAAGCTGGTACTTTGAAAAAACAAACAAAATAGACAAGGTACTGGTCAATCTAGTTAAAAAAAGGAAGGAAGAAAAGCAAATTCACAGCATTAAAGATGAAAAGGGGGACAGCACCTCCAATGAGGAGGAAATTAAGGCAATCATTAGAAATTACTTTGCCCAATTATATGGCAATAAATACACCAATTTAGGAGAAATGGATGAATATATACAAAAATACAAACTGCCTAGACTAACAGAAGAGGAAATAGAATTCCTAAATAATCCCATATCAGAAATTGAAATCCAACAAGCCATCAAAGAACTTCCTAAGAAAAAGTCCCCAGGGCCTGATGGATTCACCTGTGAATTCTATCAAACATTCAGAGAACAGTTAATCCCAATACTATACAAACTATTTGACATAATAAGCAAAGAGGGAGTTCTACCAAACTCCTTTTACGACACAAACATGGTACTGATTCCAAAACCAGGCAGGTCAAAAACAGAGAAAGAAAACTATAGGCCAATCTCCCTAATGAATATAGATGCAAAAATCTTAAATAGGATACTAGCAAAAAGACTCCAGCAAGTGATCAGAAGGATCATTCACCATGATCAAGTAGGATTCATACCAGGGATGCAGGGCTGGTTCAACATTAGGAAAACCATCCACATAATTGACCACATCAACAAGCAAACTAGCAAGAATCACATGATTATTTCAATAGATGCAGAAAAAGCCTTTGATAAAATACAACACCCATTCCTATTAAAAACACTAGAAAGCATAGGAATAGAAGGGTCATTCCTAAAAATAATAAACAGTATATATCTAAAACCAACAGCTAATATCATCTGCAATGGGGATAAACTAGATGCATTCCCAATAAGATCAGGAGTGAAACAAGGATGCCCATTATCACCTCTACTATTTGACATTATACTAGAAACACTAGCAGTAGCAATTAGAGAAGATAAAGGAATTGAAGGCATCAAAATAGGCAAGGAGGAGACCAAGTTATCACTCTTTGCGGATGACATGATGGTCTACTTAAAGAATCCTAGAGATTCAACCAAAAAGCTAATTGAAATAATCAATAACTTTAGCAAAGTTGCAGGATACAAAATAAACCCACATAAATCATCAGCTTTTCTATATATCTCCAACACAGCTCAGCAGCAAGAACTAGAAAGAGAAATCCCATTCAGAATCACCTTAGACAAAATAAAATACCTAGGAATCTACCTCCCAAGACAAACACAGGAACTATATGAACACAACTACAAAACACTCGCCACACAACTAAAACTAGACTTGAACAAATGGAAAAACATTAACTGCTCATGGATAGGACGAGCCAATATAATAAAAATGACCATCCTACCCAAACTTATTTATCTATTTAGTGCCATACCCATTGAACTACCAAAATACTTCTTCACTGATTTAGAAAAAACCATAACAAAGTTCATTTGGAAGAACAAAAGATCAAGGATATCCAGGTAAATAATGAAAAAAAACACATATGATGGGGGCCTTGCAGTCCCTGACCTAAAACTATATTACAAAGCAGCAGTCATCAAAACAATTTGGTACTGGCTAAGAAACAGAAAGGAAGATCAGTGGAATAGACTGGGGGAAAACGACCTCAGCAAGACAGTATACGATAAACCCAAAGATCCCAGCTTTTGGGACAAAAATCCACTATTCGATAAAAACTGCTGGGAAAATTGGAAGACAGTGTGGGAGAGACTAGGAATAGATCAACACCTCACACCCTACACCAAGATAAATTCAAAATGGGTGAGTGACTTAAACATAAAGAAGGAAACCATAAGTAAATTGGGTAAACACAGAATAGTATACATGTCAGACCTTTGGGAGGGGAAAGGCTTTAAAACCAAGCAAGATATAGAAAGAATCACAAAATGTAAAATAAATAATTTTGACTACATCAAACTAAAAAGCTTTTGTACAAACAAAACCAATATAACTAAAATCAGAAGGGAAACAACAAATTGGGAAAAAATCTTCATAGAAACCTCTGACAAAGGTTTAATTACTCATATTTATAAAGAACTAAATCAATTGTACAAAAAATCAAGCCATTCTCCAATTGATAAATGGGCAAGGGAAATGGATAGGCAATTCTCAGATAAAGAAATCAAAACTATTAACAAGCACATGAAGAAGTGTTCTACATCTCTTATAATCAAAGAGATGCAAATCAAAACAACTCTGAGGTATCACCTCACACCTAGCAGACTGGCTAACATAACAGCAAAGGAAAGTAATGAATGCTGGAGGGGATATGGCAAAATAGGGACATTAATTCATTGCTGGTGGAGCTGTGAACTGATCCAACCATTCTGGAGGGCAATTTGGAACTATGCCCAAAGGGTGCTAAAAGAATATCTACCCTTTGACCCAGCCATAGCACTGCTGGGTCTGTACCCCAAAGAGATAATGGACACAAAGACTTGTACAAAAATATTCATAGCTGCGCTCTTTGTGGTGGCCCAAAACTGGAAAATGAGGGGATGCCCATCAATTGGGGAATGGCTGAACAAACTGTGGTATATGTTGGTGATGGAGTACTATTGTGCTAAAAGGAATAATAAAGTGGAGAAGTTCCATGGAGACTGGAACAACCTCCAGGAAGTGATGCAGAGCGAGAGGAGCAGAACCAGGAGAACATTGTACACAGAGACAAACACACTGTGGTATCATCGAACGTAATGGACTTCTCCATTGGTGGTGGTGTAATGTCCCTGAACAACTTGCAGGGACCCAGGAGAAAAAAACACCATTCATAAGCAAAGGATAAACTATGGGAGTGGAAACACCGAGAAAAAGCAACTGCCTGAATACAGAGGTTGAGGGGACATGACAGAGGAGAGACTCTAAATGAACACTCTAATGCAAATACTATCAACAAAGCAATGGGTTCAAATCAAGAAAACATCTAATGCCCAGTGGACTTACGCGTCGGCTATGGGGGGTGGGGGGGGGAGGAAAAGAAAATGATCTATGTCTTTAACGAATAATGCTTGGAAATGATCAAATAAAATATATTTAAAAAAAAAAAGACATGAGAAAAAGGAATTCATTGGGAAGAAAAAAATAGAATGGGGTAAATTATCACATATAAAAGAGGCATGAAAGAATTTTTATGCTGGAGGGGAATGTGGGGGGAGGTGGAGCACATGAAACTTTCTCTCATCATAATGGACTCAATGAGGAAAGAACACACATATACACACACACACACATGCACACACACACAATCAATTGGGAATAGAAACCTATCTTACCCTACAGGAAAATAAGAGAGGAAGAGGATAAGAGAAGTGGGGTAGGGCTAATAGAAAGGAAAGAAAATTGGGGGAGGTGGAGGTCAGAAACTAAAGAAGGGGAAATAGGATGGAGAGTAATACACAGTAATAATAATGGTACAAATTTTTTTTACAAACTTTCTAATAAAGGCCTCATTTCTTAAATGGAGAAATGAGATGAATGTATAAGAATCCAAGTAATTCTCCAATTGATAAATGTTTAAAGGATAAAAACAAACAGTTCTCAAAATAATTAAAGCTCTCTATATAGTATTGCAAAAAAAAATGCTCTAAATCACTATAAGAGAAATGCAAATTAAAACAACTCTAAAGTACCACCCCACACTTATCAGATTGGCTATTATGACAGAAAAGGAATTTGATAAAACTTAAGAGAAGATGTGGAAAAGTTGAAGCACTAATACATTGTTGAGGAAGTTGTGAACTCATTCAGCCATTCTGGAAAGCAAATGGGATCTATGCCCAAAGGGCATACATACCTTTTGACCTAGCAATACAATTACTAGTTTTGTATTCCAAGTAGAGACCTATATATACAAAAATATTTAAAGCAACTCTTTTTGGAAATTGGAATTGGAAAATGAGGGGATCCCCTCAAATGGGTAATGGCTGAGTAAGTTATAGTATGTGATAGTAACAGAATACTATTGTGCTATAAGCAATGACAAGCAGGAAGAACTCAGAAAAACCTAGAAAGGCTTACATGAACTGAAGCAGAGTGAAATGAGCAGAACCAGGGGTATATTGTACTGACAGTAATACTGTACAATAAACGATCGTGAATAACTTGGCTATTCTAAACAGTACAATGATTCCAAACAACTCATGATAAAAAATGTCATCTTCTTCCAGAGAAGAAACTGATAGGAGTCAATCCAGAAAAGTCAAACTTTTAAAACTTTCTTTCTTGATTTTTTAAAATTCATGTTTCCTTTCACAAAAGTATTAATATGGAAAAATGATTCTACATGATTAGACATATAAAATCTTTAAGATTGCTTAATATCTCAAGAGGGGGGAGGAAGAAGAGAGAGAATTTGAGATTCAAAATTCTTTATAAAATGTCAAAAACTGTTTTTATATGCAATTGGGGACATTTTTCAATTAAATTTCTCAAAAAAGAAGTTCAGCAATCATCTCTATAATGATCTAGGATTTTCTCAGAAATCTAAGTCAAGTTTACTGACCTAGAGTTAGAAGTCTCTGTTCTCCCAACTGCATAAATTGGGGCAACATTCACTCTTTCCCAATCTTGTAGTTCCTCTCCTGCTTTTTACCCTGATCTTTAAAAAATTACTGAGAGCAGCTCTGCCATCCCATCTGTCAGTTCTTTCAGTAGCCAGTAATGGTCCAGGTTGCTTTCATCAAGGGCACTTGGGTACTTCTTATTACTTTTTTCTCTCTTGGGCAACAACTCCTTCGGAGTCATATTAGTTCTAATATTTCCAACACAAATGTCCTACTTGGCAGAAAAAACAACCAAAGAGTGGCCATAGCCATGTCTTTGTTGTCACTCTTGTTATCCCATCCAAGTCAAGCAAAGGTCATCTCTCTTGTTTGATCCTTTTTCTCCCAAAATGGCTTTAAAAGGACCCTTAAACCCCTTATCTGTTGTTCTTAGTTTTCCTTAAATTTCATTCTGCAGCCAAGATTAGAAGGGAAACAAAAAAAATGGGTTAAACAATTTGATTTGAAAATCAAAGCATGCCATTTTTCATCTCATTTTCTTCATAAATTCTTACTATATGTATATTATGTCTTCTCTTACAACCTGAGGAATATGGAAATATGTATTGTATAACAGCACTGGTATATCAGATTTATTTTCTACCTGGGAAGGGAAGGGAAAGAATCTGAATTGAGAAATGTTGAGTAACAATTTTCCAAAATTGTTTTTATACATAATTGGGGGAAAAAAAGCAGCAGCTGATTCTAACTCTTGAAGCCCCAGGCACTCCAAAGTAGAGTTCTCATCTTTTATTTATCAGACCAGGCCACCAGGCAACTTCCAGGCTATTTCTGAAACATGTTGCCCTGCTTACCCTTCTTTTTCCTATTTTTGTGTAGATTTCCCCCATTTGAATGTAAACTCTTTGAGTGCAAGACTGTTTGGTTTCCCATAGTGCCTAGAACATAATAAGTGCTTAATAAGTGCTTTTTTTCAAATGAAAAAGTTTTTGGAGTGAGATTAAATTGATTCTGCACCATTTTTCATTGATCCTACTGAAGTAAAGGAAAAAGGGCACAGGACCTCCAACCCATCTGATAAACACATCCTCCAGCTATGCTGCCCAGGAGGGTGTTTCAGGACTGTTGCAACATTTCAGAGAAATAACTAGCCATAAAGTGCTCTAGGGTTTAAACAATCATCCAGGTTAAGTAATATTGTGAGGTATATATGTAGGGTCCCAACTCTGGGAGGAGGGAACTGCTTTGCTGAGCTTTCCCCTAGCATGCTAGTGATAGTGTGCTAGTAATAAAGGCTTTCCCTTGCTTGAATTGCATTGTCTTCATGTGCTCCTTGGGTGGTCTGCAACTCGGACCCTAATATTTGGGGGCTCATCCCTGTGACCCCCTGAGGACCACTGTGACAAGGGAAGCTCTTTTTTTCCAGGTCCTGCGACAATTCTCAAGAGGTGAGACTGGGGAAGTGTGAATGGTTGTATGAATGTGTATAACGGGATTTGGACTCTGATTGGACATAAGGCTTAGTGGACAAGAGATCCCGTACCCCTGGATTGTAGGGGTTGTCCTATGCCAAGCCCCCAGGGAAAAGTCCTAATCCTCACTTGTTTCTGAGTGTGGACCACCAAGTATCCGCATTTTCTGTTTTTCCGAGAGGAATCAGGTTGGGAAAGGTGGGAAGTTATTGCGGTGAGACGGGTGGGGAGAATTGTCTGGTGCCTTGAAATCTCATCTGGAACATGAGGGGGTTTGAGTCCCTCTGTCCCAACATTGTGTCGGGGGCACCAGAGTTCAAGTCTCTGGTGGTCCAGGGTTCAAGTCCCTGAGACTGGGGTTTGAGTCCCTGACAAGGTAAGTCCCATAGTGGACGCACTAGGGCACAGATTAAGTGAATGGGCACTGTGCACTGCAGGCACAGGACAAGTAAAAGGAGGGAGTTGAAGGAGAATTCTTCATTTGTCTGTTTGTCTCTTTGTCTGTCTTGTTCTCTTTGTTATTGAACCACAGAAAAATCCTCTGTTTGGCACTCTGCCTAACACTTCTGTCTTGTTCTCTTCCTCTTCTTTTTTTTTTGCCCTTGATCCTTTCCTCCATCCCAGTCATGGGCCAGGGGCAGTCAGACCCCCTGGACTTGGTTCTGAGCCATTATCTGGACTTCAAAGCCCATGCCCATGAATTGGGAATGAAGGTAAAGCGGGGAATATAATGGCGGTTCCTCCACTTCCCCCACCTGCATCTCAACGGGGTAGGATATGGGGGAGGGGCTGTGCCTGCTCCGGCAGCAAGCTCCTAAGCAGGAGAGAGAGTCTGAATAGAAGGAGATTTAAAAGTTCCTTCCTTGAAAAAACCAGCGAGCCTCAGGAATAGCCCACCTCCAACTCAATTGGCCAGATACTCCAAGAGCATTTTGTTAAGAAATCTCAGTCAAAAAAGAGCCAATACACAGTATTGACTCCAAGATGGAAGGTTGTAGTTGAGGCAGAACCATAAGGGTTAAAGCCCTCCTCTTCTCCCTGCTTGGGTTGCATAGTCAGGGTTGTGGGTTGAACTGTGTACGACCTGCCCAGCTGTGTGCTCAAGGTTGGAGTAGCATCAGAGGGAGGACTGATAAGGTTTGTGAGAAAGAAACTGCAAGGTTGGAGTAGCCAGCAAAGGGAGGATTGATAAGGTTTGTGAGAAATTGTGAGAGACTGTGGGAAAGTTGCTTGTTTGGAATCCTCTCAGTTCTTCCCTGTGCCTGGAAGGTAACGTCATGAATTCCTATGAATCTGCCCAATTATTGGTTCCTGCTGTTGCTGGGCGGTAACATCATATCTTCCTGTGTGTCTTAACCTATATATGCTTTGTGTGAAACCAATAAAGCTTTGTCGCTATGCATTTTCATATAGTGTCCATTCGTTACTCTTTATTTCGTTACCCCAAGTGAGGTCACACAGGGCTGGCCGACCCTGGCGATGAGCCTTACAGAAGGTAAGGGTTTAGAAAAAAAAAATTAATTCTCAACTTGTGAGGATTGCTAATGACTTTGATATGGTACAAATGTAATGTATTGTGATGTTTGTCAGTACATGTGAAATGTTAGCCAGATCTTATTGAGGACAAAAACTCATGGTTAGAGGTTTGTTTTGTTACATCTTGCAATGCATAATGTCTTTAGTGAATTTTTGAGAATTGTCCAAATGTGATTGTCTGACTCAGAGAAGAAATGTTTTATTCTATGAGGACAGAAATTGTACTGGCTACTCTATAGATGCAAAAGTCGTCCAGAAGAAACTGTTAAGTTGTTGAGAACTTATTCTAGGATTTAAAATTGGGAATCTTTCAAATCAGTTTCATTTTAATGCATGTGCTGTAAGAACTAGAAATCATGTAACACAAGAAGTTTTTAAAGTGGTTAATCTGTGCATAGGATTTAATAATACTAGTACTGAGCTAAACAGTATTTTCTTTGACTAAGGTTATATGAATTATTTTAAAATGCATAGAAAGGAATTTGTGATCTAGAGATGAACATGCATTCAGATATAAATTATGTGTGCATTTGTACTATATTTGTTCCACCTAAAAAGGTTAAAGGCTTATGATATGCAAACTGTATGTCCTTAACAAGACAAATTTAACCAGCCCTGAAATCGAGAGGGCTTGTCATGAGGATTAAATACAGTCTGGTGCCTTTCTTCTACTTACAATAATGGTAAAGAAGAGAAGCCAGAAGAAATAATGTAGTCTCCCAATAAGAGAGGATAATTAAATTGAAGTAAATAAAGTAGATCTATTCCTTTCTACATTCTTCTTGGGAAACAAACCCAGTCCCCTTCTGGACAGGAGGTCAAGCAGGTAGGCAGGCCACAGAATGGACTATAATTAGCCAAAGGATAAGAATTAGGAGGGTGGGGAAACAAAAGGAATTTCAGGAATATCAAAGAGGTCAGGCTGGAATGCCAGAAAACATGCAGCTAACTAGAGAGAAGTGAAAGTAACCAATCCCTGAGGACAAACCTGAGGATTGTCCACTCATCACTGACCTCACATAACTATGTCTGTCATAAGGTTTGTTTGATTGTGAATAAGAACCTGTATGTGAAAGGAAATAACTTTATGTCTTATAACCTATCTATATAAGTTAATAGTTGAATTTTGGGGGTGTCTGGATTCATTTTATGAAGTGCTCCACTTCAATAATAGTAATGAATAGAGATACTGATACTATGAATTCTGGTATGAAATAGATATAATTGGAATAATATTGATGGAATTTAATTAGGGATGCAACAATATTTTGAGTTAAAAGAAAACTAAATTGAAGGTTCTATTCTACTTTGGACAGGTTTGAGAGAAGTACAGGAACATGTTTGCACTTCAGTTTGGTTACACTGAAACATTGCTAAAGGACATAATCAGAGTTATTTGGAAGTTGTGGGGTTCAAAATGAAATCCATTGAGAGTGAATTATTATGAAAAGGGGTTTGATGCATTCAAACTTTTAAATTATAGTAAACTCACTGGTTAAAGAAGGATGGGACAAGGTTGCTAAGTAATAAAATCTAAATCAAGCCAAGCAGCCTTGGGATCAATTGTTCAGAAGCTATTAACCCCTTCCTTGCACACAGGAAGGAGAAAGAAGTTCTTATAATTATTCCACACTGATACTTAAGGGACTGAAATAGGGACCTCAAAAGGTTGACAATTACTGTGTGATAGAACTTAAAGATGAGTACATTTTAATTGTACATTTTGGAGGTTTTAAGGTGCTCCAGCAAGTGAATGTTGTCAGCCCTGTCTGACCAAGATGCTTGCTTGAAGCTGTGGGATATTAATGCAAACATTCCATGTCCAGAGTGATAAAATGAGTTGGGTGATATGTAATTGATGTTACCTCACACGAGTTTTGGGGATTTGTTGGCTGATATTTTGATAACATTTTTTGATCTGTATAAGGATATATGTTGCAAACAGTAGCCAAAGAGTAGGTAGGATGTTGCAAATGACATATATGTGAAAAATGCTTGCTCAGAATTTTACAATTGTTATGGGAGTTGCTCCTAAAATATGCATTTTAAGTATTGTTTGGATATAAATGAAAGCTCATTGTAAACCTGTGCCACAGATTTTGTTCAATACTCAGTGGTTACCTCAGTTTACCAATTTGTACTTTGAACTGAAATTTATAATGGATGAGCACTATGCTGCAGATAGTGTTTCCATGATGTAATCCTTTAAATCAGAATTCGTTTGGGTTACCGATTAGGAATTGAAGTGATACCACCAATGTTTGTTTGATATGAGTTAGTTAGAGAAGGTGGGATGGTGTGTTGGATCTGAATTTGGAAGGAAGGGACTTTGATCTAAAGTCCATAAAGCTTCCTTAGAGAGATTCCTGACTGATCTTGTCTTAGTTCCTTCAGATGGCCTAAGGTCAGGATTTGATCTGGCCCTGATTTGTGTTTACTGTAGAGCTAATGAGTTCAACATTCCTGTTCAGGTTTTATGACTAAATTGTGATTAATTATTGCCAAAATATGCAAGAATAATTGCTATGTAGACTCATAGGCTTTAAGGCATCCTTAGAGAGGGCAAATGGTCAGAAAAGCTTATTTGAGGGTATGGAGATTTGTTTCTGGACTGCTGATAAGCAGAATTTCTCTGAGCTATATGGGTCAGACTTGTCCTTTAAGGAAAACAGAAGGCTTCTGGGATCCAGTGGCAAGTGCTCTAAGGAGAAAGAAAGTCCTAGGATGGTTAGAGAAGGCAGCCCAAAGCTCACCTTGGACTGGACTTTCCTGACCATCTAGGCTGCTAATCGAGTGAAACAATAATGGCAGTGACAGCCTTGCTTGGTACCTGAAGTCACTCACTGTGTCCTTTGTGACATGAGGAGATATTTTACCTTCTGGGCCTTCTTCCTTTGTGACATACCCATAATCAGCACATAATACAAATTGGAAAATTAAAGTTTCCATTTCCCCAAACAACCTATTAGGTTAATAATTGAACATTCTCAAACTATTAGGGAACATACTTTGAGAAGCAGGTGAAGTTTATTCATAGATGGCTTGTATTTGCAGCCTTAATTTTACCACAGTTGAAGTTTGGATCTTGACCTTGGAAATATAGCTCAAAGCTCTCTTGAATTTGCCCCAGAATCTGAGGTAAAGGAATACATCTGTAAAATGTTGTTACTCAAGTGTTTATAGAGGTTATAGTTAATGAGTATTTTGCAAAAGGATATTCTTTAACAGAGACATTACATACCAACTCTGCTAACAACTCAGGAATCCCATTTCCTAAAGGGATCTATTCCTGTCAGAAGATGATTTCTGAAGAAGTCTGTTGGCTAAGATACCCAAATGCAAATGTGTAATCTCTGTTTCTATCTGGTGTTCTAGTGTTTGCCCAGATTCCCAGCTACCTAGGACCCAGGCATTCACTGAGGATATTCCCTAAGACCCTGTGACCACAGACATTCCTTCCCTGCTTTCTTAACCCCTTTTACTTTAGCTCTTAACTACCTAGTCATAACTATTTCTTTTTTTAAATTTTGGGTCTTCTATGTTTTAAATCATGCATGCCCAGCCAGCTGGACATATAATTCTCTGATTCAGCTTAGAGAAGCAGTAGCCAAAGTGGGTTCCTCTAACTATTGGGTCTGTATGAAGCACACCCAAAGTGGAGGGAACCCCAGGCCTCTAGCCCAAGGTCTCAGTGCCTCTGAGGTGTGTCCAAGATCTGAGGCTTTAAGGAGATTAGCAACCACTCCAGTTTTGTCTACTCCCCTGTGGGGAATGTGGACCTTGTATTTGTAACCTTGTCATCTCTCTAGTTGCTTCTAGGGTAAAAGCACTCCTGGGAGTCACCCAGATGCCAGATGCCACCATAACCTTGGCAACCATCCCAGCCTGAAGCTCTGGATATGGCCTACAGTCAATACCTCTCTCTCCTAACATAGGCAGGGAATACTCTACACCCATTCTCAGCTGTGAAGAAGTTACAGAAGACAGAGACCGCTGTCCCTTTTCCCTTACATATTAGGAGGGGGGGAGATGGCATGGGCACTGTACCCCAAGGGCTGACTATTGTCAGGGAAATTCCTTTGCTCCCTTACATCCTCGTGACTCCTAGCAACAGTAAATACCTTCTGCCACCCGAAGGCGCCCAATGGTTGTGCACATCCTCAGGTTTTACCCCCTGTGTATCTAAAGACTCCATCGACTCAAGGGTCTTAATTGGAGAGGGCTAGATCTTCTATTCTCTGTGTTGCCCTTTGGGAGGAGTGTTGCTTCTACACAGACCATATTGGAGAGTCCCTGGCAGAACTTCAGAAGAGCCTAAGTTCCTGCGACCTGGCTCTGTTTGAATCTCAGAAGTGGTACCAGCAAGTTTTTCAGAAATCCCCCTGGCTCACTACTTTGATCTCAACACTTGTATGCCCCCTCCTAATACTTCTTCTCCTCTTAACCTTTGGGCCCTGTATCCTTAACCGCTTGGTTCAGTACAGCGATATCTACCCATGGCTACAAAAGAGGGTCCCCCCACCCACGTGATGAGGCCTTTCCCATGAGGAAGATTCCTCATGGTGGTCCCTGAAAAAAGTGAGGAATGAAGTTAAGGAAAAAGGGCACAGGACCTCCAACCCATCTGATAAACACATCCTCCAGCTATGCTGCCCAGTTGCAAACATTTCAGCAGATAGCTGACTGTAGGGTGTTTCAGGACTGTTGCAACATTTCAGAGAAATAACTAGCCATAAAGTGCTCTAGGGTTTAAACAATCATCCAGGTTAAGTAATATTGTGAGGTATATATGTAGGGTCCCAACTCTGGGAGGAGGGAACTGCTTTGCTGAGCTTTCCCCTAGCATGCTAGTGATAGTGTGCTAGTAATAAAGGCTTTCCCTTGCTTGAATTGCATTGTCTTCATGTGCTCCTTGGGTGGTCTGCAACTCGGACCCTAACACTACTTAATTTATTTTTGACCCATAACCAGGGTTTCTTGTCTCTGAATTTAGTTTAGAAATTCAGCTGGATTATAATGAATAAAATGTAGAAATCCATTTCTCCTGCTAATCACTGTTCCATTCTTTTTTCGAGGTAATGTTATACTTGGAGGATGTAGGGAGTCTGGTCTAGTACCTTTACACCACCAAGCTATCCTTCAAGAAAGTCTGGTTTGCTATCCAAAGAAATCTGGTCTATTCTCTCTGACCTTGCAGGAGGACTCAAACAATGAACAAAGAAGGGAAGGAGAGAGGTGTTGCAAGTCCTTCTTTCCCAACTTCATGTTATCCTAACTTCCATGATGCTATCAATCCCGTAACCAATTTATTCTTTCTTTACCTACTCTGTTCTGTTCTTTAAAAATGAGCTAAGTCTTCATCTTGGGATCTTTTGGCTTAAACTGAGACAGTCACTAACCTCTTTATTATCAGGTTCATGCCCTGTTAATAAACTGTTATCTGGCTCAGAGAATACTTCAGCCCACCTTTATTAAATTTCACTCTGGATAAGCATCAAAATTGATTAATTTAATTTTAGAGAAATAAAGTTAATATATAAGAATATTACTTTTTAGATTCATAGAATCAGAATCACAGAATTTTTCAGTTTGAGAGGCACTTAGGCGCCAGCTAGTCCATACCATTCCTGACTAAAAGTCCCTATCACATCAAATGATTGTCTGGCCTCTGCCAAAGGACCCCCAATGATAGAAAACACATTACCTCCCAAATTTCATCACTGGATAGCTAGCTAGATTTAGTAAATTTTTGGTTATACACTGCCTGACTTTGCCTCTCTAAAACTTCTCTCCAGATATCCTTTGTTCCTTGTAGCCAATGACAATGTAAAATCTGGACACCTCAATTTTACCCCTGCCCATTGAGAAACTAGGTACCAGGCACACCAGGTACCAGGTTTAGGTTGAACTATGGACCTTAAACTGTTTGGGAACCCTAGTTTGGGAGAGATCTGTAGACATAGTCAAAATGTTGAGTGCCTTTATTATGAATTCTCCCATTGTATTAAAGTCCTCTCTCAGGAAGCCCAACTCTTAGTTTGACCCTTTCCTTTGTAATTGTTATAGTTGACCTCTCCCTAATACCCCTGAGGCTCTTTGCAGCCTGCTCACAGTTTATCTATGCAGGTTTGCTGTATCAAGTTCTCCAGTGGATATAAAAAAAAACCAAGTTCTGTCCCTCTTCGGAACTGGTATCTAGTGTGGTCTCTTTTCCCAGAGATACTGCCCCAGAGTCCCCAGGGTATAAGCCCTGTGTAGATAGATGTTGGTGCTAGGCTCTGTGTGGTGGCTGAATTTTGGACCTATCCCTATCCTGATTAAAGACTTGAGTTTTTCTAGCTATCAAATAATTCTGTGGGGTTTTTTTCTAAGTTAAAACCAAGCAGAACAAATTTAGTGCTCCTTCCACAGAACAGCTTTTAAAATGCTTGAAGACAGTATGATGCACTACCTACACCCTCTCTTCTCTGGATTAAATACTCTTACCGTCCATTTTTGCCATATTTCAATCAGACCTTTACATGCTCAGTATTCCAATTTTAAAGCTCCAAAACCCAAATGTTCTTTGCTTGCTCTAAGATAAGGAACCAGAAAAGTGAAGCAGCCAAAATCAAGGGAGAAATTAATAAGTTTAAAATAGGAATACAAATGAAACAAAAAAATAAAATCAAAAGTGGAAGTTGTGAAGAGACCAATAAAATCAATAAATGGCAAACTTTGGGAGAGATTTCAGCACAGCTTTCTAACTCCACATCCCAACCTTTTCCATGAGAACATGCTGCCTCTACTATTAAAAAAAAGGGTAGCAACGAAATCTTAAGAGAGCATACACAAAAAAATTGTAAAAGGGAGTAAATGAGATCATTGTTTTAAAGATTTGTGTCTTTTTCCTCAAATCAAAATATAAATAAATGGAATTTTATGTTTTTACTTTAAGGTTTTAGTTTTCATTTTAAGCTTTTGATAAAAAATATAATTCAAAAAAGAAGCAGTTGAATGAATTAAATGTAATCATAAACATTTACCTACTCTGCTTAACTTTACCCAGAATTATATTTAAGGTTTGTTCACATTGTCCTTCCACACTGGGGCTTATATTTGCATTTGGAAAATGAAAATGTTTTATTTCCCACTGGCAATGCTTTCAAAAAGGTGCAGCTCTAGGTCATTTAAATGTTTATCTGCTTTTTGTTATAGCCTTAATTACCAAAGGGAAAAAGCTGTTTCAACACACTACCAAAGATACTAAATTATTAGAACCTACATATTCAATCTAAAGAGCTAATGAGCCTTAGGTCAGTTCCAAAACAAATAAACTTCTGACCTTGTTTGGACCTGTTCCAGTCTGAACCCAACAACAATGGGTGTCTTTGGTTTCCAGTGTAGAGAATCATGAGATAAGGGTGCTAGTTTCTAAGGCTCTTCAGGACTGTAGTTCAACTGAGGGAGTTCTAGTTCAATCAGTAGACCCAGAGCTCCCTAATAAATGTGATCTCAAAAAAAAAAAAGAAACATAAAAAAACTAACCAGCTAGCCAAGGGTCAGTTAGGCTTCTGATGCCAGACTGATTCTGGGAGAAACCACCCAGCATGCCACCAGAACAGAAAGAGTTTCTCATGTTTTCCCCCAATAACGAAACTATAACTAAGATTATAGGGCAGTGACCTAAGTCCAGGCAAACCACATGCACTCTTGATAATTCCAACTGGCCCTAGTAGTATGACCAAGGGGTATCCCACTGGCATGGGTATTGTACTCCCAAAACTATGGAAGTGTTTCAGGCAAACTATAAGCAGGGAAATTCCTTTGCTCCCTTCTATCCTTGTGACTCCTAACCCAAAACATCTGATAATTCCTATAAGACCTTGAGAGAATGATCCTCCTTGGATCGTCCTTTAGATTTGAGATGGACAGAGAGATACACCTCCTTGATATCATCAAGTTGTATCTCAGACATCCATCTGTCCTCTAAACTATGAGGGTCAGGCAAACCTCCCCCCTGCCTATACCTCAGTGCATACCACTCTAGAGTTGTCTTTACCATGGCACAGAGTCATGTCTTCACTGTTGTAAAGAGTATATATAAAGACCCCAGAATTGATGTCATCTGTGTAAACCTTGAAATTTCTTAGACTTGTGAATGTTGGAAATTTCATCATTGGAAAGTTTCATACTTGGAAAAATTTTTCTACTGATAGTAAGAACTCTATTGGAATGTGAACCCCCTTGGCATGGGAGGATCCTTCTCCTCCCTACTTGGGACTGCTTTAGGACAGAAACCTTTTGCTGAACAATGGAAAGGGCTTTGACCTATGCTTAAGCATAGAACAGGAAGTTCTTTGAGTCATGACTGATTTTAGAACTGATACAATAGAGATACTTGGAATGACAGAACCAGGTCTTGGAAAATATAATCTCCACCCTACTTAGAGTAACAGGATTTAGGAAGGGCTGCAGCAAAGGATCAAGATTTAATTATTTGAGAATATGACCTTCAACAGACATGTGCAAAGCCACAGACCTCTCGGCGGTCCTGGGTTAAACTAGAGCCACCATTGGCACAGGGGAGACATCGACAGTGATTGGTAGATGTGAGAACTGAGGGGAGGGGACTTAGATGGTTGTCCTTAAAAGATAGCAGGGTCTGGGGAGAGAGGGGAGAGCTCCTGGAGAGTTTTTTGCACTGAGAGAGAGGAGGTTTTGCTCTGAGCGAGGTGGCTCTGAAGGAGGACTGAGGAGGTTGCTCTGTGGGAGGACCAGGAGAGAAGGCTGGTTCTGAAGGAGGAGAATTCTCTGGAAACATTTCTTGAAAGGAGGCTCTCTTGAAGGTGGAGCCTGAGGTTGGCATGAGAAGCCTTACCTAGAGAGATCTTGAGTGAGTGATAAAACCAACTGACTGATTTATTCATTCTTATTCCTTTCTTACTTTCTCTCTTTTTCTATTGATTAATCAGTGTATTATAAATTAAATTTCTCTATAAAACCCAATTGGCTTGGGCATATTCATAAATTGGGAATATATTCCCTGGCGACCATCTTATATTTATATAAACCCAAGACACAGTAGAAAACATATTTCAGCAGTCATAATTGTTATATATTTCCCTTGCTCCCAAAACATTTTAATTATCACATCTGGGAACAGCTTTCCATCTATGTTGTTCCATCTAGGAGGCAGTCTTCCAAATATGTTGTCCTCCTGGTCAGATTCAACATTACCTTCTAAATTAATAAATTTCTCTTTTTTTTTTAATTTTTAAGTTAAGTTTTGGAGTCTTGCAGCCTTGCAAAAGGTACCCTTACCCAAACCTCAGGGGTTCACCTCAAGCCCCCCACAACACCAGCCCACATGTGTCCTTTCTGGTAATCACTTTGTTCTGCCCACCACTGTGTGGGAGCTGAAAGGTTGCACAAATTTGCCTGAATTGTTTCTACGGGTATATGATGCAAGCAAAAATCATTCCTTGGTTATTTATATGCTATGATGTTCTGGTTCTTTCCCAGAGGCACTCTGTGGTATCTCTTCCTTACATCCTACTTCTCCTGAATTATCATTTTCTTCTGTTCCACCTCCAGAACAGTTAAAGTGAGATCATGAACATCTTGTAACTTGTTCTTAGGTAGGTTGCTAATCTTTTTTTTTTTTTAATCACACAGACAACTGCAGACCTCAAAGAAGTTAATCAACTTCTTTATTATTGTAATAATTAGCACACATTTTTATAGTGCTTCATGATTAGGACTCTATTTACCCTTCATTCCCAGAGGAGATGCCAACCAAACCCAGGTTCTGGCTGGTCCATTACCAAGAGAATTCAGGGGTATGGGACAATCCTGGGACCACACCGTATCCCTGTCCTCCAAATATGTTATGTGCTGGAGGTCATCATACCCGACCATTTGACAAGGTCACGGTCCAAGGAGGGAAGGTCAGCAAAGCAGACCCCAGAATGAGGGCTCCCTGCTGATCCCCCTTTATGACTTCTTTCCCCAAATTTTCCCCACTAGTGGACTTGTTATGATTATTATTCTCTCCCCAATACAGGAGAAATAACATAAGAGCAAATACTTATAGGATCAATAAAGATATACCCAACTTTAAGCCCCCTAGGTTATTACCCTGAAAAGATTGCAATTACAGAATTAAAGCCCAAAGATTACTGCCCATGACCCCTCCCCTTTCTCAAGCACAAAGGCCCTACAATAAACACCAGCTGAAAGGTTGAGTACTATAATGAATCTTGTCCTAGTTACCACACTTGAATGAATTTGTTGGAACAGAAGCCAAACAGCGTCGCCAAGTATCTCAAAGTAACACAAGAAAAACAGAACTTGGAAATTGAGGAAAACCCCCAAATTGCTGATTGTCCTCACGCCTAGATACAAATATGTTTTGTTGTTCATCTCCCAAGCAATTATGATTGATAGTGAAAGCTGACCAAAATCACAATGATCCTCTTGGCAGGTCAAGGGGTACTAACCTACAAATGGCTTTATTCACATTAATCGTATCTATCACAGAGTGTTGTAGAAACACAGTAAATGATCACAGAATTCTTTGTTGTAGTAACAGCACAAGAGTGTTGTTTAGGTGATTTGATAATATCCAATCAAATTGTAGAATGTCACATATGTAGAGAATTAATTATGTGTGTGTACCAAAACCCTATATAATAAACATACCATGATACCATATGGGGCAGAGCACTGTGTGTGATGCCTGTGTATGTGGATTGAATGCCCCGTGTGTCTCATCTCATTTATCCGACAGTGATGCCACACCTGGGCAGGCAACTCTGGTCCTCAGAGAGGCCACTGGACGGACCTCAAGAGTTATGGCCAGACCAGCCAGGTTCCACTGACAAAGTCATCAGCAGAATGCTCAGACTCCTTCTCACCCCTTGGTTAGAGGGCTCTTTGTGAGATCTTTGAAAGGTACAGAGGAATTGCGACTTCCAGTCTTCCTGATATTGATAGTGCCCCTGGAGCATATAATATGAGTCTCCCAATTATGCATGCATTGGGAGTTGAGGCCAGATTGAGTACAGGTTCAAGACTGGAAATTTATTCCACCTTTGGATTGTTCATACTGGAAGTACCCTCCCTGCCCCTGACTAGGGCAGACTCTACTTCTGACCCTCTCGACATTCTCTTCCCCTCTCTCACTTTTTTTTCTTCCTTTTATATGCTCTTTCTCCTTTAGAAGATGTTCCTTGAAGCCAGTGACTGTCTTTCTTCCTGCTTGTACTTATATTCCCAGTGTTTAACACAGGGGCTGGTAAAAAGTAAGCAATAAACATTTGTTGACTTACAAAGAGCCAAGCAAGGAAAAATTACACAATAACTACAAGGAAAGCAAAGGGACTCCTATGAGCAGAGATTGGTCCTTTGTCTACACTGTGTAAGCTCGAGTTCACTTTGTCCTGGGAAAGTGTATCATAGATCACAGGGAACAATGTTTTATACCAAATGTTCCTACTATTAGTCAATACACTCCTTTGTAAAAGCTACAGTCGAGCTTGCCTGATTAATTTATGTGAATTAATCATTTTGGCAATGTGTCTCCTGGCAGCAATGTGGCTTGTCTGACATCAGAAAGTCACACTCAATCCCTCAGGTCTACCATCAAGAGTTCTAGGAGGACCTGTTGGGGGCAGCTGGGTGGCTCAGTGGATTGAGAGTCAGGCGTAGAGAAATGAGGTCCTCGGTTCAAATCTGGTCTCAGATACTTCCCAGCTGTGTGACCCTGGGCAAGTCACTTAACCCCCATTGCCTAGCTCTTACCACTCTTCTGCCCTTGGAGCCAATACACAGTATTGACTCCAAGATGGAAGGTAAGGGTTTAAAAAAAAAGAGAGAGAATTCTAGGAGGGCAGCTGGGTAGCACATGAGACAGAGGGACCAACCTGGAAATGGGAGGTAGGTCTTTGGTTCAAAATATGACCTCAGCTACTTCCTGGTTGGACAAGTCATTTAACCTCAGTTGCCTAGCCCTCACTGCTCTTCTGCCTTGGAACTGATACTTGGTACCAATTCTAAGAAAGAAATTAAGAGTTTTTTTTTTTTAAAGGTCCTGAGGGGACCTAGTAGCCATCTTCTGAGAATCCAATTCACTTCGAGTGGGAGTTGAGAGAGTAATTCCAGAGCATGCACTATAAATACAACTAGGATTGTTGTTATTTTAGCTGCTTGGAGGTCTTGCTTTGTTTTGGTTCCTGGATCTTAGTTTATATTAAAGCTATTGGCTGTAGCTTTGGTATATGTTGTATCACACACACATATATATATATCTATGTACACATACATCAGCTTATTGCAATATTTTTTTTCAAACCCTTACCTTCCGTCTTGGAATCAATACTGTGCATTGGTTCTAAGGCAGAAGAGCAATAAGGGCCAGGCAATGGGGGTTAAGTGACTTGACCAGGGTCACACAACTGGGAAGTGTCTGAGACCATTATTGAAACATTTGTTAACATTTATTCTCCCAAAGCACTTCAAGAGCAATAAAAATGGTAATTACTATTCATTAAAATAATGTCCTAAGAGTATATGACAAAAATCAGATACTTTAAGACATTTGGAGGGCCCCAGGGCCCTTCACTGAGGTTACTAAAGACCTTAGAATTTCTACAACATTTCCTAGCACAAAAGACAACACTGTCATTCTATCATGTGGGTGAGCATACAGATGTAATATTAGATGATCTGAAGTTAAAAGGATATAATATTCAAGAAAATTATTTAACTAAGTAAATGCAAACATATCTATCCTTTAGCTTTGAATGATAGCAGTATTAATAAAGATTGGGGAAGAAAATAAGCTTGAACCCTACTTGTTAAAAAAAAAAGTAAAGAAAAACACGTTAGGTATAATGAATATTTACATAGAAATTTTTTGTCAAGAATTTCCCTCACCTCAACATTTTGAAATATACTATTATCCCCATTTTACAGATGAGGACATGGAAACCCAGAGAAATGAAATGACTTTTCTATGTCACAATGACAGAGACAAGATAAAGATCAAGATTTCCTCATTTCTTCACACCTAGCAGATTGGCTAACATGATAGCAAAGGAAAGTAATGAATGCTGGTGGGGATGTGGCAAAGTCAGGACATTAATTCATTGCTGGTGGAGTGGTGAATTGATCCAACCATTCTGGAGGGCAATTTGGAACTATGCCCAAAGGGCAATAAAAGACTGTCTGCCCTTTGATCCAGCCATAGCATTGCTGGGTTTGTACCCCAAAGAGATAATAAGGAAAAAAGACTTGTAAAAGAATATTCATAGTTGCGCTCTTTGTAGTAGCCAAAAATTAGAAAATGAGGGGTTGTCCATAGATTGGTGAATGGCTCAATAAATTGTGGTATCTGTTGGTGATGGGATACTATTGTGCTCAAAGGAATAATAAAGTGGAGGAATTCCATGGGGACTGGAACAACCTCCAGGAAATGATACAGAGTGAGAGGAGCAGAACCAGGAGAACATTGTACACAGAGACTGATACACTAGTACAATCGAATGTAATGGACTTCTCCATTAGTGGCAGTGCAGTGACCCTGAACAACTTGGAGGGATCTACGAGAAAGAACACTATCCACATTCAGAGGAAAAACTGTGGGAGCAGAAACAGAAGAAAAACAACTGCTTGATTACATGGGTCGAGGGGGATATGACTGGGGATGTAGACTCTAAATGATTTTCCTAGTGCAAATACCAACAACATGGAAATGGGTTCTGATCAAAGACACATGTAATACCCAATGAAATTGTGCTTTGGCTACGGGAAGGGCAGGGGGAGGGGAAGGAGGAATAGAATATGATTTTTGTAACCAAGGAATAATGTTTGAAATTGAACAAATTTTAAAAAAGGAAAAAAAAGATTTCCTGGTTTCTAATCTATTGCTTTTTCACAATGCAAAATTGTTATAACTTAAACCTTAACTTGTTTAAGTCTTAACTTCAGGAGAGTGACTTTTTTCAACTATTTTTGGATCACAGAATCTATGAACCAGAAAGAACCCCAGGGATCATCTAGTTCAACCTTGTAAACCTTAAAATTTCCCAGACCCTACTTTATAAGATTGGATTAAGACCATTCCCCATTTGGGCAGTGAACTCTACTTAAAGCAGGAATGTGAGAATTCTACTTTACCTACTTGGGTCTGCCCTAGGGGAAGATAAAGTTGTAAATTTTTTTCTGAACAATGAAAAGTACTTAAACCCATACTTTTCTTAAGCTAAGTACCTATAAAGGTCAAGCAACTTGTGAATTTACAAGGAACAAAGAACTGGAAAACTTACTCAGAGCTTTCCTGGTGTGAATTACTCAAAAATCCACACATTCTTAGGTGTGGACTAAGAATGGGTGGTCCTTTAGAAACATCTACAGTGATTGGTATATGTAAGGACTTAGGGGAGGTGACAGAGGAAAATTTTGCCCTTAAAAATAAGAGCTCAGAGAAGAGCAAAAGAACTCGATTTCTGACTCTCATTCTGAAGGAGAGCTCCTTGAGGAGCTCCTCTGAGGGGCTCTGTCCCTCTTCAGTAGGAGCTCTGGAGGCTCTTGAGAGAGGCCCTTTGAAGCAATGTCTGGCTGGAAGACTCTTTGAGGAAGGACGCTGGCCTGGTGTTACTAGAATCCTTGTTTAGTCAGACCTTGTGGTGAGTGTTAAAAACTGACTGATTTCTCTTTTTAAGACTCAGGTCTAGGCCATATTGGCTTGAGGCCCTTCATACTTATTCCTTTCTTACTCACCCTCTCTTATATCTATCACAATTTATATCTTCCACTATTTTAATCACTACAGTTTAAGACCTCAACCATTTTAAATCTCACAACCTAGAACTGAGCAAATAGCCTTTCTACCAAATCCAGTCAGGCATTAATTGAGCTTCTGCTTAGAGGTCTCTGGGGACAACAAACCCACTACTTCCTAAGGGCAGTATATGCCAATTTTTTAATAGCTCCAGCTATTAATAGGGTTGCCCTTAATGAAAATGCTGTTCAATTGTTTTCAGTCATGTTCACCTATTCATGGCCCCATCTGGGGTTTTCTTGGCAAAGATACTGGAATGTTTTTGCCATTGCCTTCTCCAGCTCATTTTACAGATAAAAAGGAAACTTGGACTTGTTTATTGCTAGGAAATTACTTTTCCCCCTTAAGAATAACAGTGGAGAAGCTCTGGATATGTATTCTTTCTCTGACCTCCACCTTCTTCCACTATTGTTAGTTATCAGATATTCATTTATGATTTATTCCCTTGCTATGATTTAGATTATTCCAATAATATAATTTTTTGTTTTCTCATAGTATAAAAGTGTCTGATCAACCAAGAAAGCAGTGAATCACAGCTTTAAACACTGATGAAGAAGTATAGAGTGGGTTGAAGAGACACTAAAATTTACCTAGGGATAAAAATGACCTCAGTTGAGTCAATTCTGTTCTAGTGACCAGACCTGGAAATTGATCAAAGGGCTTGGAGATTTTATAACTCTTCTTTGCCACTGTAGTAAACAAGCCTTTGTTGTCAAGAAAGAGAATGTGCCTGAGACTGACCCACCTCCCTGTCCCACTCCCCCCATACCACAACAAGGAGGAGGATGAAAGGCGAGAATAAAGTGAGAGTTAAAGGGAAAACCTGACCCAAATCCAAAGATGGAGGATCAGAAATAAGCTTGGTTTGGAGGGATTCAGCTCAACTTCTTTTCTGAAGGGAGGAGTACCAGCTTTATTTTCAAAGAGCCCTATTATGAGACCTGGGGGGTCCTGGGTTCATATCTAGCCTCAGACACTTCCTAGCCATGTGACCTTGGGCAAGTCACTTAATACCCAGCGCTTACCACACTCTTCTCTTCTGCATTGGAACCAATATTATGTAGTGTGAAGATTAAATTGTAACCCATGCCTATTTTTATATTTTAATCACCAAAAGTGTAAATACCCTACTTAAAAGTTGAGTATGGAGATCTGTTCATTTTTAGATCTAATCACCAATTACAAAAAAGTATAAACATCCCACTTAATCATTAAGCGGGAGGTCTGTGACCCACATGTGCAATAGTGGGTGACGAATCAGAATAAAACTAAATGCCTCTGGGCAGTCTTAAGTAAAGCTTCAACAGTGATTGGTAGACATAAAATTAGGGGAAGACACAGGAAGTGACATAAAAGAAGCGTCTTTAAAAGGAGTTGTCACTTCCTGTGAGGGACAGTTCTTCATTCTTTGGAAGTGGAGACTGGAAACAATTCTTCATTCTTTGGAGTGGAGGCTTGACCTGAGACCCTGTTCCTGATGAGGCTGTTATAAAAATGTCTTCCTTTGAACTGACATGTGGTGAGTGAAAAGCTGACTCTTAATTGATAGATTTTCTGAAAAAACAAACCTCAGGAGAGACTTACCTTATCCTCTTTCTGATTTTCTTATTTCACTCTTTCTACATTTTGTAAATAAATTGTAAATAAATCTCTCTGGAATAAATTGAATTCCTGGAGACCACACTTAAATAATCCAGTCCAACCCTTTTAAAATTAACCCCTTTGTCCCCTTACAGTAGGTAGGTAAGGTAGTGTGTGTGTGTGTGTGTGTGTGTGTTTTTAAAGTCCTATTATGAGCCATAAGCCCTAGGAATACAAAAAGACAAAAGCAGTCCCTCCTCTCAAGGAGCTCACAACAAACAAACTGCTATATAAAAACAAGCTATATACAGAATAATTAGGAAATAATTAAGCGAGAGGGTGAGCAATAGAATTACAAGGGATTGGGAAAGGTTTCCTGTAAAAGGTAGGATTTTAGTTTAAACTTAAAAGAAGCCAAGATGGTCAGTAATCAAAGCGGAGAAAGGAGAGCATTCTGAGCAAGGGGCAGCTAGGTGGTTTAGTGGATAGAGAACCAGGCCTGGAGGTCCTAGGTTCAAATCTGGCCTCAGACTCTTCCCAGTTGTGTCACTTAACCTTACTGGTGTAACCCTTACAGCTCTTCTGCCTTGGAACTGTCAACATGGTATCTAGAAGCCCCCAAACTTGTAGCCTAGGGAGATTGGATGACCCCCTGCTCAGTTTGACCTTGTCACCTGAAAGTCTCCCTGAGGGAAAGTCCAACCTCAGGGTCTCAGACTAACAATAGGCCTTAAAGTAGTTTAAGTGAGGAAGGCTAATTCCATCAGGTGTAAAGTATCTCTTTTGTCCCAATGGTTTCTCCCCTTAGGCCAAAGTCCTTTCTGAAGTAGCCCAGTTCTTGGCTAGATCCTTTCTTTTTGTGTCCATTCTAAAGCATCAACCCCTCATTGTTATTCCTGTCTGGGACTCCTTATCTTCCTTTGTTACCATTGTAAAGCTAATCAACTGTGTCCCTCTCATCCTTAGTCCCTGTGTTCCCCTAGAAAGGTATTTAAACTTCCCACTGTAATGGCTCTTTGGACTTGTCATCTATCAGGGTGGCACTCCCAGGAGTTCAGTGGCCAGAGCTGCCAAAGTTTGGGACTCTGCGTGTCTTAGAGGAGGCCTAACTTTTAGCACTAAACTCTTTTCCTTAATTAAAGAGTGGCTTTTTTCTGACTATTTAATAGTCCTGTGTTTTTTTTTTTTCAGTTAATAGAACCCATACTTAGTAGTGATTCTGAGACAAAAGGTAAGGCTGAGAGATGAAACAATGGGGGTCTTGTTTTTGGAACAGCCAGGCACTAAGTGTCACTGGATCCAAGAGTGTATTATCAGGGAGTGAAGTGTAAAAAGACTGGAAAGGTAAGAGGGGGCTGGGTTAAGAAGGGCTTCAAACACCAAACAGAGCATGTCATATTTGTTCCTGAAGGCAATAAGAAGTCACTATGATGTGGGACCCTAAGTTTACCTTGCATCCCCAAATTATAGAAGTATTTCAGGCCAAACTATAAGCAGGAAAATTCCTTACTTCTTTGTGACTACTAACCCTAAAATATCAAAAACTCCTGATAAGACCCTGTAATATCAAAGGGAAGATCCCCTGAGAGAATTTTCTTCCTTGGATCATCCTTTAGGTCTTGAGATGGACACAGATACACCTCCAGGCTTTGCTTTGATACCACCGGGTTGCATCTAAGACATCTATTTATCCCCTAAACTATGAGGGTCACCCCCTATGTCTTCAGGCTGACCCCAGTCAGACAACCAATGTGACAAGGAAATCACTTTAAAAGACTGATATATATTAATTTAAGGTCGCCAAGGAATTCAGCTATGTAATTCCTAAATGAAAACTCAAGTCAGCCATCAACCTTTTATAGAGTTTAATTACAAACAGGAGGAAGGAATTAGAGAGAGAGAGAGAGAGAGAGAGAGAGAGAGAGAGAGAGAGAGAGAGAGAGAGAGGGAGAGAAGGGAATAGGGCTTAAATACCCCTTCTGTTTAGGCTGGGCCAAAAGGCCCAAGCCCTTAGATAGCTGGGGCAAAGAAAGGAGATCAGTCCCTATTACTCACGTGACCAAAAATGGAGAAACAGTCTCGGGGACCTCCACCTCCAGCTTCCTTCAGAGCAAGCTTCTCAGAGCACCTCTCCAACCACTCAGAGCCAAAACTCTCCAACCAAACCTCAGTCCTCAGACCCCTCTATCTTTAAGGAAACCATCCAAGTTCCCTCCCCTCAGTTCTCACATCTACCAATCACTGTCCATCATTTTCCCTGTGCCAATGGTGGCTCTAGCTTAACCCAGGACCACCCAGAGGTCTGTGGCTTTGCACATGTCTATTGAAGGTCATATTCTCAAATAATTAAATCTTGATCTTTTGCTACAGCTCTTCCGAAATCCTGTTACCCTGAGTAGGGTAGAGATTGGAATAATTAAATTTTGATCTATGCTGCAGCCCTTCCTAAATCCTGTTAGGACTGAGTAGGGTGGAGATTGCAATTTCCAAGACCTGGTTCTCTCATTCCAAGTATCTCTATTGTATCAATTCTAAAATCAATCATGACTCAAAGAAATTCCTGTTCTATGCTTAAGCATAGGTCAAAGCCCTTTCCATTGTTCAGCAAAAGGTTTCTGTCCTAAAGTAATCTTAAGAAGGGAAGAGGAGGAACCTCCCATGCCAATGGGGTTCACATTCCAATAGACTATCAGTAAGAAATTTTCCAAGTATGAAATTTCCCAATGGTGAAATTTCCAACATTTATAAGTCTAAGAAATTTTAAGGTTTACACCAACCACCACCCCCACCTAGTGCCTGAGTGCATATCCCAGTAAAGCCACTTATTGCCTATTGTAAAGAGTATAAAGACCCCAGAATTGATGTCCTCAGGAGGCAGTTTTCCATCTATGCTGTCTTCCCAGCCAAATTCAACATGAATTCTAAATGAATAAATTTCTCTTTTTATTTCTAAGCTAAGTTCTTGCAAAAGTACCTTCTCAAACCCAGGGGGTTCACCTCAAACCCCCCCCACACACACACACACATAACAACTGGAGGGGGGCGATAACTCAACCTGGATTGCAGGAAAATCTCTTGTGGCTGAACTGGAGTGGGGAGAGAGTTGAGGCAGGCAGATTGTAACTGAGAACAGACTATTGTCAATGGCCAGATTTGAGGTGAAGAGAGCCTGCATCAGGTAGGGGCAATGTCAGAGGAGAAAGGCTGCAGAGGAGAAATCAGGAGGCCCTGGCACCAGCTTTGGTGTAGGGGTGAGAAATAGGGAGGAATCCAGGACAGCTCCTAGGTTGGGAGCCTGGGCGGGTAATATTTACCACTAGAGCAGCATTGGTGAAGTATAGGCAAGGGACCCAGCATGGGGGAGCTGCTCTGTTCCTCCCCACCCTCCCAGCACCTCTGCCCAGCAGCCCAATGTGAGCACTTGCTCCTTCTGCTCTCTGCAGATAATACGTGGAGGGCTCCCAGGCAGCTTGCAGATGCAATTTGGGCATGAGAACTTGAAAACCTTTGCCAATGCTACTCTAGGGTAACTGGGGAGATAGGAGAGTGGGAGGGCTCAAGGGGTAAAATAATGAATTTGGTTTGGGATATGAGTTTGAGATCCCTCTTGAACATCTAGTTTGAAACATGTGAAAGCTAGTTGAAGATTCAAGATCATAGGACAGCAGATACATTGGAGTAGGATAGGCAGAGTTGAGACAAAATATCCAAAATGTTGGCTGTCTTTGCCCAGCTTTGTATGGCCTAAAAATGTGACAGTCGTGCATTCTAGAAAAATGGCAAGCACTCTATAAACTCAGAAGCCCCCTGGAGATTCATGCCATTACTGCTATATCTACAAGAAGACAGACCAATTTGCAGGGATCTAGGAGAAAAAAAACACTATTCATAAGCAAAGGATAAACTATGGGAGTAGAAACACTGAGGAAAAGCAACTGCCTGAATACAGCGGTTGAGGGGACATGACAGAGAGATTCTAAATGAACACTCTAATGCAAATATTATCAACATAGCAATGGGTTCAAATCAAGAAAACATGTAATGCCCAGTGGATTTACGAGTTGGCTATGGGGGGTAGGGGGGAGGAAAAGAAAATGATCTATGTCTTTAATGAATAATGCTTGGAAATGATCAAATAAAATATAATTAAAAAAGAAGACAGACCAAGCATGATCCCTGAGGTATTCGCTAGAAACGTGACTTCTTGGACCTGATCAGTTCACTGCAAGACCACTTGATTATCAGCTAAGACACATCCCCTCCAACCTGTAAATGAAGATCACTTGAAAGACTTTGTCATTTCCTCTGCAGAAATTTAAGGAAAATATACTTTTCCATAATCTATGCAACAGGGAGCTGTTGTTATTACTCTCATGATGAAGCAATGGTGACTTAAAGTGACTACTAGCCAAGGAAAAGCCACTAAAGACAATCAGAATTTTTTTGCCTGGTTGTTCAAATAGCTCAGCTTGGGACATATCTCACAGGAGTACTGTTCAAGCACACATTTATATCCCCATTTTGTCCACAAGAAAATCAAGATTTTTGTTAAATAAATACCTTGCAGACAATTTGAAAAGGCCAATTCAGTATGGGAACTATTGTTATTCAGTCATTTTTGGTTGTATATGACTCTTTATTGACATGGGCACTGTACCCCAGAAACCCAGGAACTAGTATCAGGGAAACTCCATTGCCCTTGCATCCTTGTGACTCTGAACCTAGAAACACCCAATGACCCCACCCAGGGTCCTGAGATGTTTACCCTCTTTTGTCCTCTAGATTTAAGGTGGACAAAGAAATGAATCTTTATGCCTCCAGGCAGACCCCAGTCAGATGACCACCTCACCCCACCAAATGCCTAAGGGACTAACATCCTGGTCACGTCCACACCAGGACATAGCATCTAAAGAGTATATAAACCCCAGAATTGATATCATCTGGGGGACAGCCTCTCCATCCATGCTGTCCTCATGGAGGAACAGCCTCTCCATTCATGCTGTCCTCCCACAGAACTGCTCCCCATCTTGCTGTTCTACCTTGCTATCCTCCTGGCCACTCTCAACATTACTTCCTAAATTAATAAATCTCTTTTTTGTTTTTAAGCTAAGTTTTGGAGTCATTGCATGCTTGCAAAAGGTATCCTTCCCGCCCATAACATGTATGACCCTATTTAGGATTTTCTTAGCATAGACACTGGAGTGATTTACCATTTCCTTTTCCAGCTCATTTTACAGATGAGGAAACTGAGGTCAACTGGGTTAAGTCACTTGCCCAGGGTCACAGAGCTAGTAAGGGTCTAAGGCCAGATTTGAACTCAGATAGATGAGTCTTCTGACTTCAGACCTGGCACTCTATATAACTGAGCTAAAATTTTTTAAATAACCTAATGACCTTGTTGTCAGTCCACAGTCAGCAAGCATAAATGTTCTGAATGATAAGAAAACTCAAGAGACAACTCACACAAAAAAGACTCAAGTTGGCGGGCAGTTGGGTGGCTCAGTGGATTGAGAGCCAGGCTTAGAGACGGGAGGTCCTGGGTTCAAATATGGCCTCAGACACTTCCCAGCTGTGTGACCCTGGGCAAGTCACTTGACCCCCATTGCCTAGCCCTTACCACTCTTCTGCCTTGGAGCCAATACACAGTATTGACTCCAAGACGGAAGGTAAGGGTTAAAAAAATTAAAAATAAAAAAAAAAAAGACTCAAGTCAACTTGGAATATTCAACAAGATAATGACCTCAATAATAATGTTAATACCCAGAAGGGGAAAGTAGCCTATAGATCCTTAGTCACCACCCAAAAATATCTCCCAATTACATAGAAAGAGGTACAAAAATCTTTGGTTCTTTCTTGAAGTGGGATTAGAAAGATGACTAAGGCTATGACCTTCTCCATAAGCCCACATCCACACATAACCAGGAAAAATATCTCACTTATAAGGAACTCTACAAAGCCTTGAACTTAAGTCCAGCTCAAAAAAAAAAAAAGAATCCAACACAGTTCAGGCCTAGACAATGAGAAAACCATCTAGGGATAGCTAGGAGACTCAGTGGATTGAAGGCCAGGTCTGGATATAGGCAGTTTTGGGTTTAAATTTAATCTCAGACACTTCCTAGCTATGTGACCCCGAGCAAGTCACTTAACCCCAACTACCTAAGCCCTTATCACTCTTCTTGTCTTGGAACCAATACTTGTATCCATTCTAAGATGGAAAGCAAGAGTTTAAAAAATAAAAAATAGAAGAGAAAAGATGAAAAAAAAAGAGAGTAAACCACCTAATCTCTTGGAGGTTCCATTTTCCTCATCTGTAAATTGTGGATAATTAAAGCTGACTCAGCCTTATTGACTACTCTGTGTTCTTGTGAAAGCCAAATGAAAAAGCTCTGAAAACCATGGATTGTCATGGAAACATGAAGTGATATTTTATTGTTCTTCTTAAAATATGGTCTAGGAAATTTCTGCTAATTTGAATAACTACATTATAGAAATAATTAATTTTCTCCCCTCTTCCTGCCCCAAGAGTATATTTCCTAAGCTTTTCTCCACATTGTTAGTTGCTATTCAGTCATTTCAGTCCTGTCTGACTCTCTATGACCCCCATTTGGAGTTTTCATGGCGGAGATACTAGAATAGTTTCCCATTGCTTTTCTTCAGCTCATCTTGCAAATGAGGAAACTGAGGTCAACTGGGTTGTCACTTGCCCAGGGTCACTGAGCTAGGAAGTGTCTGAGGCCAAATTTAAACTCAGGTCTTCCTAACTCCAGGCCTAGCACTCTCTTCCCTGTGCCACCCAGTGCCCTTCTCTCATTGGATCTGATATCTGGTACCATCTTGTCCCATTGCAACATAAGGGGCGAACCAGAAAATTGGTTCTCAGACAGTGGTTATTAATGAGGAGCCAGACAAAAGCTGCCATTTAGCTTCTTCAGCCTGTGGAGCTAGGGCAGGGACACATGGAGGAGAATGCTGTATCTAGAAACAAAGGACACAGGTCCTTAACTATGAGAGAGACTTTGGGCCAATTCCTTAATCTATCTAAGTCTCAGTTTGCTCCTCTGGGAAGAGAGAGAGACTAGACTAGATGATAGCAAAAGTCTCTTTGAGCTCTTAAATTCATGCTCCTATTGAGAATAACCAAGCATGTCTCCAGCTTCTCATTTCTACCTTTCCTAGGGACCCATGAAGAACTACAATAGTAAGGAGGAGTGAGGTGGCTCAATGGATTGAGAGACATGCCAAGAGACAGGAGGTCCTGGGCTCAAATATGGCCTCAGACACTTCATAGCTGTGTGACCCTGGACAAGTCACAACCCCCATTGCCTACCCCATACTGCTCTTCTGCCTTAGAACTGATATTTGGTATTGATTTTTTTTTCATTTGAATTTTTAATTTTAATAACAAATTTCCATAGAAGTTGTCAACATGGAAATCTAGAAGTCCCCAGTTTATTTAGTTTGAGGATAGAAACCCCAGGTTTTGACCTTGTCACAGGAGAGGTTTCCCCCTGAGGGAAGGTCCCACTTCACTGGACAAATAGACATCCACTTCAGCTTTGGCGTAGTAGGTAGCGCCTCAGTCTTGCAAGCTGAAGGTCCTGAGTTCGATCCTCGGAAGGAGGGTGTGATATACTGGGAAAGGCTTCTGGAGACAAAAGAGCTACTTGACTTCGGATGGGGTCTACCTCCCCACCTGAAATGGATGTCTATTGTCCCGTAAAGTGGGACCTTCCCTCAGGGGGAAACCTCTCCTGTGACAAGGTCAAAACTTGGGGTTTCTACCCTCAAACTAAATTAACTGGGGACTTCTAGGTTTCCATGTTGACAAAGTTTTCTGAAGTTATATGTTCCATCTGTATTATCTCCCTCTCTTCTTCCCTCCCCGCTCCTGAAGCTGACCAACAATTCAATCTGGAATATACATGTATCTTGGTCATGATTCTACGAAAGAAGGCAAAGGTTAAAAAACAAAGTCAAAGTCACACCTGATATATGCAGGGTGATATGACCCTCCTCCTCAAGTCACCAGAGCCCTGGGTGAGCATAAAATGCAGAGAAAGTGTGGGTTTGCTTTGGAAGAGAAAGCTCCTTCCCAGGGGCTCCGCATGGATTCATAAAAAGAAGCCTCCTCTCCATCACTGCCCGCCCCTTTTACCTTCCAGCTCCCTTGAAGAAGATGGGGAAATCTGTCAGGTGTTGGAATTTGTTCCTTCGGACTGGGTGATGCCAGACATTGTTCGTGGAACGCAAGATAGGCTGAGAAGAAGCACAGACAAACCTAGGCTCAGCAGAGGGCACTCTAGACCAGGGAAAACCAAAAGCAGTAAGTGATAAGCATGCTCCATTATCATTGGGACTGTATGGAACCAGAGTGTACAAACCCTAGCTGCTGGTCCCATAGTGCTGAACACAGAACACAGCCATCAGGGAATTATTACATGAAGAGACAAAAACCAAAAACTGAAAGGGGGTTGTCAACAAATGATCTTGGAGGGAACAAATGAATGTTTTATTCAGTTCTAATTAAAATAAGTTAATGGGAAAAAAAGGACAAATTTTGTTCCTTTGCCTTAGGCCTCTATTTTTCGGTGAAGGTTTACAGATTTTACAGGTTTACATTTTTCTGAAAAGGCCTGATGTCAAAAGCTGAAATGCTCTGCTGAATTCACATACCTTCAAATCTTTGGTACTTTTGCCTTTCTTAGGTAGTAAGTGTTCAGGACAACTGCCAGCATAGGCTGTGCTAGTCAGAGACAGAATAATTTCCTCTGGGATGAAATCACATGGGATCTCCTTTTGAACTGAGGGAACTAATGCACTGGATTCCTCATCCTCTTTAGGTACTAGAAAATAGAGAAAAAAAATTGCTCACATCACCTTCAGGGGAAAACAAAAGGCTCGTCTTTTATTTTAAAAAAGAGGCCCAATACCAGGCACAGATGAAGGAAGCAAGAATGTTGAACATTGCATAGACTGTCGGATCTTTTTTAATGTATAGGTAGGTTTTGAAGATTTATTTTCTTTTCTTTTTAAAAAAAGTATTTGTTTATATGGGATGGCTCTCTGGGAGGGAAGAATATAGAGGAAAATTTAGGCAATGTAAAAACAAAAGATATCAATAAAAAAAAATTTAAGCAGGTGTGGGAGGTATAGGAAGAATATCTTTTTATTAGTTGGTGGCTATATCTTAAAAAGCCACCTAAACAAAAAACAACCAATGAAGCGACTTCTCTAAAATGAATCCTGTTGATGACTTCCAAATATTTCATGATACCCATGAATCACTACTTTTGGTTAGACAGCTGAAAATAACATTAAAATATGTGAAAAGGCACGGAAGGGAACAAAAAAGCAAATGGATCATAAATTTAAAAATCTTAATCTGGGCCCCAATTCTGGTACTTACAGCTGTGTAAGCCTTGAGAGATCACTTAAATTCCTGAGTCTCAGCTTTTTCATGTTTTCAGATGAAATATCTATTAGGCAACTGATAAAGAGGGACTTATCAGGACAGAATGGGGCTGATGCATAAAACCTGACTGTGAATGGTCCATAAAAAGATCATAGTTAAACCCAATACACCTGTTGGAGTGAATAGACAGGAGAAACTAGACAAAGGAAAAGGTACGGGAAGGATCTTTGGGAAACATTCACATTAAATGGAGGCATGAAAAGGATGATAGGCTGGCAAAGGGAACTGAGAAAATGCCATTAGTCAGAAAAGAGATCAGAAGAGGGCAGTATCATGAAAACCAAGAGAGGAAAGAGTATTCAGGAGACAGAGGTCAACAGTTTCAAAAGAAGGTTGAGAACTGAAAAAAAAGCCAGCAGATTTGGCAATGAAGAAAGCTTGGGGAGCTGTAAACTGGCATCACCATTCTGGAAAGCAATTTGGAACTGCATTCAAACTGATGAAAATGTCCATACCATTTCACCTGGAGATCCTTAGCTAAGAATATATCTTACTCATGTCAGTCAGTAAGTATTGATTAAGTGCTTTCTATGCACCAAGCACTATGCTAAACACTATGGATCCTGACCTCAAGGTCTAATAGAGGAGATGACATGCAAACTATTGCATACATACAAGATATAATCTCTTGCGTGAAGGTATTAGCAAGGGAAAGACCTCTTGTAGAAGGTAAAAATATGAGCTGAATGAAGAAAGAGAAGCCAAGGAAATTAAAGTCAGAAGGTAGAACATTCCAGCCATGGGTGATAGCTAGTGAAAATGTCAGTAGTTCAGAAATCGAGTTTCTTCTTCAAGGAACAGTAAAGAGGCCAGTGTCACAGGTTTGCAGAGTTTACAGAAGGCAGGAAGGTATTAAAAGACTGGAAAGATAGGAAGGGGCCAGTTGTGAAAGGCTTTGAAAACTAAACAGAGGATTTTATATTTGACCCTGGAGGTTAAGAGGGATCCACTGGAATTTATTAGCTAAGGAGCTATATAGACAGGTCTGCATTTTAAGAAGGTCACTGGCAGCTGTAAGTAGAGGATAACAGGGATGGAAAGAGACTTGTGTTGGGGAAAATAGCCCAAAGGTGATTGATTGCATTTGTCCAAGACTAAGGTGATGAAGGTATCAGAATGGAAACAGCATAAAGGGAGAGAAAGCAACATATATGAGAGAGATGTCACTAAGAAATGTCGTAGAAATGACAAAATTTGTTAGCACATTAGATATGTTGGGTGAATACAACTGAAGACTCAAAGGATGTCACCTAAGGTTGTCAACTTGGGTGACTGGTAGGATACCCTCAACCATAATAGAACTATAGAACCCTCGACTATAATAGAAAAGTTTGGAAGAGGGGGAAGTTTGGGGGGGGAAAGTTTCATTGTGGATATGCTAGGGGACATCTAGTTCAAGATGGTGACATTAGACTAGCGCTCAGGAGAGGTTAGGACTATGGATGTTAGATCTGAGAATCATTTGACTAAAGGTAATAATTGGACTCTCATAAATTCAACAAGTGAGGTAGTCAGCCAACACCAAATATTTATTAAGTACCCAAGAGCAGAAAGCCCAAGATAAATCTAGCCTTGGGAGTTAGGAAGAGAGAAGGATTTGGGAGGAAAGATGATGTCTGGACCTGTTGAGTTCAAGATTTTTATGGGACATCATGTTCGAAATGTCTAATAAGCTTCAGGAGATCAAATACTGAAGGTTCAGGAGAAAAGTTAGGGTTAAACTAACAGATCTAAGAATTATTTCTTTAGAGAAAATAATAGAAACTATTCAAGTTTATGAGATCACAGTGATAAATGGATAGGGAAGAGATAAAACCCTTGACAGAGCATTGTGAGATTCATACAGCTGTCACAAGGAAAATTAAAAGACAAGACAGTGAATGAAGTACACAGGGAGGGAGGTAGGACGTGCTTATGATTCCATGTTAGTGTGTTTTACAGAATAAGGACACATCAGACCATATGGATATGACTCACAAAAGGGGACTTAAGTTCAAATACAGATTCTGCTTTTGTGACCATAGGCAAGTCACTTATCCTTCCTAGTCCTCAGTTTCCTCATCTGAAAAGTGAGGAGGTTGGACTAAAAGGCTTCTAAGTTCCCTTCCTATTCTAAATCTATGATTCCAGGATTTCAATTAGCAAAGCAACAGGACAATCTGTGACTCTCTTCTTTTTTTTTTTCTTAGAAAACAAGTCCATAACAAATATAAATTTCTTATTGTTATCATCTAACAAGTTTGAATTTAGAAAGCCATTCAAGCAGATCTAGTTCATCAATTTAATCAGACTGTTGTCTTTTGTACACTAAGGGTATCAATGATCTTATAATATTGGGATATAGGTGAATGTTTTGAACATAGAGTCTTTGCTACATTTCTCAAAAAAAAAAATTATTGCCTTGACTCTGGATAATAACCATTTACATATATAGAAAAAAAATTACATTTGAATCATGGTTAATCTTTTAGTGAATCTACAAATCCCAAGTATCTGTTCCGTGGGAGCTAAGAACAAATTCTGTTATTGCTGAAAATAGGAAAAATGCATAATGTAGCACAATATCTATCCCGAAGAATAAGGAGCTGTGGTATAAGTAAGCTTTTGGAATCTGGAAGTAAAGTTTCCTTAATAGTTACTTATCTATTATTTATGGGGACTTTTAATTTAAGAATTATGGCTTTTAAAAAATACATCAACAGAGAAATAGAAAAATAGAAAAAAAGAAAGAAAACGGAAAAATAAACAAATAGGCTTGGTGGCAGCTGGGTGGCTCAGTGGACTGAAAGCCAGGCCTAAAGATCCTAGGTTCACATTCCTAGAGGTCCTAGGTTCACATATGGCCTCAGAAACTTCCTAGCTGTGTGACCTTGGGCAAGTAATTTAACCCCCACTGCCTAACCCTTACTACTCTTCTGCCTTGGAAGTATTGATTCTAAGATGGAAGGTAAGGGTTTAAAAAAAAAATGGGCTTTACAGAGGCAGCCTTGAAATTGAGACGCATCTCTGGCTGTATGACCCTGATACCTTTCCTGGTACCACTCTTTCTCTTTCTAGTGCTTTTTCACCCAGAGATCATCTTCCATTTAAACTGTTTACATCCTGTATATAGCAGTTGTTTGCATGTGTCTTCCCCCATTAGACTGTGAGCTCCTTAAGCTTAACTTCTCAGTGCCACAAGCAGTTATGTGGTAATATGCAGAGTATGCATCTATATGCTTTGGTACACGATAATTCCTCCTTGAGACTTCAGTTCTAACGAAATCACAGATCACTCCTTTCCCCTTAAAGAAAAGTAATAAACAAAGATCCCTAGAAATCCAGACATTTATTGAATGCATATATTTACTATTTCCTGGACTGACTTTTAGCTCCTTGAAGTCAGGGATCATGGGATCATAGATCTTGAGCATAATAAAGGAACCTTAGAGGACACCCAATCCCAACTCATTTTAAAGAAGGCTTAGAGTGAGGCCTAGAGAATTTGACTTGCCCAAGGTCACACAGGTAGTAAGAGCAAAAATAGTGATTAGAACTCAAGTCCTCTGATTCCCAGATAATTCATGTTCTTTTCACTATACCCTGCCTCCTATTCAGTGCTTAGCACAATTCCTGGCACCTAGTAGGTATTTACTGTATATTTAATTGTTCATATAACCCCATAGGGTGTTTAAAACACAGTTAATTCAAAACAATGTAAAACAGGGATTGATAATAAAACAGATATACAGCCAAATATGCTATATGCAGTTCTGAGACAATGTGAAACTAGGTGTTTTGATGTATTAAAAGAACCACTTTTATCTTTAGGTATCTTATAAAAAAGTTATATAGTCTTAGGTATGTTGCTAACCCAACTGGCAAAAATGAAGAAGCCACGTTTTCCACCTCTGGATAGAATTGTATAGGATGTTTCCTTGGTGGGTTTTTACCTATTATCATTTCGCTGGCAGCCTTCTTGGTCTTATCTTCTTTCCCCTTAGATGTTGTGGACTGGGGTAAAGGCAATGACTGAGACCTTTTGGTTTTTGGCATGGTGAGTGACAACTGTTACTCAGTGTTTCCACTCCCAGTTATCACCACAGTCCTGGGAGAGAGAAAAATATTTTTAAAAGTCTCGAAGTGACAGCGTGTGGGCGACAAGCACAGCCCGCAGCCCGCCTATTCCCCACCCCAAAGTCCGTTCCACTGAATTCAGGAGGAGCCCCCAAGGCAGGAGACAGGCGGACCGGGATATTGGAGGGACAGCATCAGCCCCCGCCACCCAAGTACAGTGGCGAACCAGCGAAGCCGAGGCAAAAGTCCCTTCAAACCGCCTCCAAGTTATCCGCGAACTAAGGTGTCAGGGAATCTAGCCGTGGACGCCAAATCGTTGCCTTAGAAACCGAAGGCCCCCGACCTTAACAACCGTCAGTAATGACTGTCTCTACAGAAGCCTGAGCGGAAGGCGAGGAAGTCAAACGCTTGCTTTAGCCAGTCCACTAGCAAAGCTCTTTGGAGTTCAACCTATCTCTATATAGGTGTGTTTCCGGAGACTCGAGAACGGGCAGAAAAGCTGTCTACAGAATTTAGAGTTTTTCAAGAAGGGTACTACCTCGACGCCAATGGGGGTCCTCGGACTCCCTTTCAGGGGCTACCCACACAGTGCTCGTGCACCCGACGCGCTACCTAATTTGGTCATCTGTGAAATTTATTCACGTTACGTTCCAAGCACGTGGGTGAAAGACTGAGGAAGTGAATGTGGATATGCTTACTAGATTGATCTGTTGGTGTAGGAGGCGCCCCTAATATTAACTATGAAACCTTGGGCACCACGCCAGAGCTCAATTTTCTATTTATGGTAGCTAACATTTATATATTGGCATTTAAGGTTAACAAAATTGTTGATTTGCCGTCATCACAACCCTAAAATAAGTGCCCGTTAAAGGTGAGGTACATCCAGGGACTAATCCAGGACCACACAGCTAGTGTTTGAGACAGGACTAGAACTTAATTCTCTCCGACTTGGGGAGCCATTGTGAATAATACCAAATGGTATTTTGAATTTTTATTTTATTTTATTGAATAAAATGTTTATTCTGTTTAAAGCCGAGGGGAGGGGAGGGGAGGGGAGGAGAGGGGGTGTACCAAGCCCTTAAGTTTCTGAGAATTTGGAAAGTTAATATTTTACTACAAACGGGTGATTTGTAGTAGGAACTGGTTAAGTGGTCCAGTAGATGCACAGATTGTGAGTTCTTTGAGAACAGGTGCTGTCGGACATATGGCAGGCACTTAATAAATGTTTATTTTTTGTATCCCCAACGTAATAAATTATATTAGGGTATCTACTATGGTCCAGTCACTAAAAAAAAAAAAAAGCCCCTGCCTTCAAGGAGCTTACAATCTAGTGAAAGAGACAAAATGCAAACATATACAAAGCAAGCTATAAATAGGAAATAATTAACCAAGGGGAGGTCCTAGAATTAAAAATGGTTGAGAAAGGTTCCTAAGGTGAGCTTATCAAGGAAGCCAGAGAAGTCAGTCATCAGATAGGGAAAAGAAGTATGCTCCTTGGTATGGAAGGTATGGAAGACCTCCCATAGAAAAATGCCTAGATCTGAGAGATGAAGTGTTTTGACCATGGAACTCATAGAAACCATACTTAATAGTTTACAAATATTGTCTTTTTGTTAGAGAACCTCCTTATAATGATCCCTTCACCGAGTGAATAACCACAACCTCCTCTAACCAGGCAATGAGAAGAATTTCTCTCTCTACCATGCTCTTTTATTCTTGGAGCTTCTCAGCAGACATATAGGCAAGAAGCTGATTTTTTTTTTGTCATTTGGAATAAATAGTACCATGTCTAGGAATCAGATGCAAGAAGACTGGAAAGGTAGGAAGGAGTTAGGTTATGAAGGTTGTTTTGTGTGTGTGTGTGTGTTTGCTCCTGGAGTGGATAAGGAAAAATCACTTTGATAGTTGAATGGAGGGTGGGCTGAAGTGAGGAGAGGCTTGGGGCAGGCTAACCCACCAGTAAAGACTATTGCAATAATCCAAGGGTGAGGGGAAGAAGGGTGGCAATGTCAGAGGAAAGAAGGGAGGTGTGTATTTGAGAGATGAGGTGAAACCAACAGGCATTATTTGCCCCAGCTTGCATATGGCTGGTGAGAGATAGGGAAGAATCTGGGATGATTCCTAGGTTGTGAGCCTGAGGGATGGGAGAATGATTGACAACTCCTGGTTCTTTAGTCAGGAAGATCTGGGTCTAATTTGGCCTCAGAAACTTATTAGCTCTGTGAGCCCAACTGGTCAGTCACTTAACCTCTCTGTATCAGTTTCCTCATCTATAAAATAGAGGGTTTGCAAACATTAAAGCATCACTTAAATGTCAAGTAGGGTTAGTATTATAATATCACTGCTACTTTCTAGGTCTCCTTGTTCTTTTGCTTTCCTGGAAGATTCCAGACATAGGTAAGAGCAGCAAAGATGTTCTTCCAGGAGTTGTTTGAGGGCATTCATTTTGATCCCTTTGGTCTCCCATGGTTATTGGGTTGTGTCTGACTCAACCCAGTGCACCATACTGCCTGTGAGGTTTTCTTGACAAAGATAATTAGATTTGGAAGTGGCTATGGTTCAGTGGATAGTGAGGCCTAGAGAAAGGAAGGTTTGGATTCAAACCTAGCCTGACACTTCCTAGCTGTGTGAACCTGGGCAAGTCACTTAATGCCAATTGCCTAGCCCTTACTACTCTTTTGCTTTGGAGCCAATACTTAGTTTAGATTCTAAGGCAGAAGGAAAGGATTTTTTTTTTAATTAAAAATATATATACTGGAGTGATTTGCCATTTCCTTCTCCAATGGATTAAAGCAGAGATTAAGAGACTTTCCCAGGGTCACATAGCTAATGTCTGAGGTCACATTTGAAACTGAAATTCATTTGAACTTCCTGACTCCAGTCCCCATGCTCTAGCCACTGAGCAACCCAGCTGCTTCTGGGTCCCCAGCCAATTGATGAATACAGTGACCTTTGTCCCCAGTGACCCATTGACATCTCACTCCCATTCCCCTTGTGGCTAAGAATACTGGCAGTGCTTCTATGACCAAGCAGCTATGTGGTCTTGGACAAGTTTGGTCAGCTCTGAATGACTTCTTTCATAAAACAAGAAAAAAGGATGCTGGTTGCAATCTCTTCTAACTCCCTATGTTCTATGACTCACCCTCTAATGACTCTGAAAGATCGCGTTGGGAAAGAATCTCCTTAACTCAAGCTTCCCAGATTGCTGAACACTATGTGAACCTTTCCCCAGAGCCCAAGATGGGGCTTATGTCATAGGTTGTTAATAAATGTTTGAATGGAATAAAACATGGGGTCATAAATTCAGATTTGCAAGGCACCTCAGGTATCATCCAAGCAACCCACACATTTTATAGATGAGGAAACTGAAACCCTATTGGTTAAAAAAATTGCACAAAGACCTCTGACTCCAATTCCAGCACTTTTTTCACAGCCCTGTGATATCTCTATAAACCTTACCTTCAGTTTAACAGGGGAAATGCAATGTTACAGAAGTTACATTTATTAAAATGGAGTATTTTGAATTTGATCACTGATAGAAATAACATTTCCCTTTGGGGGGGGGGTATCCTCATTGTTTAGCTGGCCCTTTAATAAAGAAGCATATGTGCTTCTTTACTTGACTTGTCATAAGAGGAATAGTAACCATGGGGTTTTAGAGACAAGAACTTCTGCTTGTAGGAATTAGAATGGAAATGAAAGAACTAAGACAGCTAAGTGGCTGTAGAGCACTGGCCTTGGAATTAGGAAGATAACTTCAAGAGTTCAAATCCAGCTCTGTGACCCTGGGCAAATCATTTAAACTTGTTTGCCTCCATTTCCTCATCTGTAAAATGAATTGGAAAAGGAAATGGCAAATCACTCTACGATGTTTGCCAAGAAAACCTGAAATGGGATCATGAAGAGGTGGTATAGTAGTAGTAGTCTCTTGGTGTCCGAGAATGACTATTGTCTTTGTGCAGTTTTATCTACAGTGTACCCTCATGTGGCTTTGGAGTCCAAGGACTGAGGCTCACAGTGTGTGGCACATGGGGCCTGGGACGCCAGTTGTTACGGGAGGTGCGGTTGTGGCCTGGTGTCGGCGTTCACGCGCAGCGGCAAGACTTCAACGTCACTCATCTTCAAATGTGGTGGTGGCATGGTGAATGTGGGTTCGCCAGCTGCTTCTGTCAGAGGTAGCGAGTTCTAGTTGCTTTGGTGTGATGCCAGCCCACTTCAAGTTGGACTTTAGCTGATCCTTGAATCTTTTCTTTGGTCGGCCTTGTTTCCTGAGTCCAGCTGACAGTTCACCATAGAATACCTGTCTTGGTATTAGTTGTGGGTCCATGCGGATGACGTGTCCAGACCATCGTAGCTGGGCTTTGAGGACCATGACTTCGATGCTGGTGGAGTTGGCTCTGTTGAGGACTTCCTGGTTGGTGATTCGGTCCTGCCATCGGATCCTCATGATTGACCGGAGGGAGCGTTGGTGGAATTGCTCCAGCTGTTTCATGTGCTTCCGGTACAGTGTCCATGTCTCGCAACCGTACAGGAGCGAGCTGAGGACCACTGCGTTATACACTTGGAGCTTCGTCTCAGTGCTTACACCTCTGTGTTGGGGGACTTTGCAGCGCAGCCTCCCGAGTGCCTGGCTGGCCTTTTGGATCCTGGCATTGATCTCGTGGACTAGGGACCCGTCGTTGGCGATGGTGCTGCCCAGGTACTTGAAAGTGTTGACGTTAGAAAGCTGTGTGCCGTCGATTGTGATGCACGGCTGGTTAGTTGGCCTCCCTGGTGTGGGTTGGAACAGCACCTCTGTTTTGCTGAGACTGATAGTCTGGACAAACAGTTTTGTTGCGGTGGAGAACCTGTCCACAATGGTTTGGAGATGATTTTCTTGGTGGCCATGAGAGCACAGTCATCTGCAAAGAGCTTCCAGGATGAGTCTCTGTTGTCTTTGTTTTTGCAGTCAGGCTGCGAAGGTCGAATAGTGAGCCATCCAGTCGGTATTTGATGTAGACGCCCAGGTCTAGATCCATCACAGCATGTCATAATACCTGGGTGAAGTATAGGTTGAATAGTACCGGAGCGAAGACATAGCCCTGTTTCACGCCATTGGAGATGTTGAAGCAATCGGAAGTCTCTCCACCAGATAGGACTTCCCCTGTCATGTCAACACGAAAGAGCTGGATCAGTTTGATGAATTTTGCTGGGCAGCCAAGCTTGCTAAGGATCACCCACAATGCGTCCCCGTTCACTGTGTCGAACGCCTTCATTAGGTCTATGAAGACAATGTAGAGACTCAGGTTCTGCTCAAGGCATTTTTCCTGCATTTGCCTCACTGTGAAGACCATGTCGATGGTGCTGCGATCTGGTCAGAAGATCTTGGCGTGTTGGAGCACAAAGGACAACATGGCCATCCAGTGCAGAAGAGGTAGACATGATTGAAAAATGACTGATAGAGAGCTAGATGGGATTTTCTAGAATGTTGAGTAGAACAGAGAAAAATCTTGGAGTAGTTGGAAATGCTGATCTCTCAGGAGAATATGCAGCTGGAGGGGTTTTTTCCTCTCTAACATAGTTTGAGACCTTTGGAATTTGAAGGACCTCTTGTGCTTAGGTAGTTGGCAGAAACTACTCATGTTATTGGGGTAACTAGGTGATTACAGATTAGGGGAGAAACTAAGTGGTTGATACAGTTGATAGAGACCAAACCTGGAGTCCTGGAAGAACTGAGGTCAAATTTGACACCTCAGATACTAGCTCTTTGACCTTGCATCACTTAACCTCCATTTGCCTCAGTTTATTCATCTAAAAAATGGAGATATTAATAGCAGCTACAAGGCTGTAGTGAAGATTCAGTGTGGTAACATTTGTAAAGTGCTTTTGCAAATCTCATAGTGCTATATAAATGCTAGCCATCTTTACTACCTAGATGTTCTCTAGATGTCTTTATAGGGGCCCAAATTTGAAAACGTGCATTGATTGGTTATATGGATTAAACATTTAAAAATATCTTTCTGCTCAGCACTGAATGGACTATTTTATACTTTTTAATCTCTGTATTTCTTTCTGTAACAAAATTCCTTAACCTTGATTTGAATCATGGATCCTGAGAGTTAAGAGAAAATCTGTTTTGTTTTTTTTACAAAGTAGTTTGAGGAAAATTATTATTTTTTACTTTTTAAATGAAATTTTTATTTAATTAATTAATTTAGAATATTTTTCCATGGTTACATGATTCATGTACTTTCCCTCCCCTCCCCCCTGTAGCTAACATGCAATTCCACTGGGTTTTACATGTATCATTGAGATATATGCAAGATACATTGAGGTACATGTACAATGACATACATTGAGATTAACCTATTACTGATAATTGCACCAGGGTAATAGTTTAGAGTCTACATCCCCAATCATATCCCCATCAAACCATGTGATCAAGCAGTTGTTTTTTTCTGTGTTTCTACTCCCACAGTTCTTCCTCTAAATGTAGATAGCATTTTCTCCTAAGTCCCTCAGAATTGTCCTGGATCATTGCATTACTGCTAGTAGAGAAGTCCATTACATTCGATTGTGCCACAGTGTTTCAGTCTCTGTGCATATTGTCTCTTGGTTCTGCTCATTTTACTCTGCATCAGTTCACTGAGGTTCTTCCAGTTCACAAGGAATTCCTCCAGTTCATTATTATTATTCCTTTTAGCTCTCCTAGTAGCATGCGGCAGTGGCCACACCCCAGACAATGGCTTCGACAAGCCAAAACTTGTGAGGGTAGCCATTGGGTCGACCCCTGGTGAACTAGGGCTTTGCTCACCCAGCATGTGAAGACTGTTTCGGCGGAACAGGCAGAAGAAACCAACAAGAAGGTTCAACGGCTGAGAGGGCGATGCAGCAAAGCACTGTGGAGTGCTCAGGGCGTGTTGGAGCACAAAGGACAACACGGCCATCCAATGCAGCTGAGGAAGTCTCCAGATGTAACGACTTTTCGTGCCACTGGACCCAGGCTTCCAACACCAAGAGAGTGGGACTGTCTCTGTGCACCGACTTTTCCACTTAAATCTTCACGCACAAGTGTTTTTGTGCACACTCATCTACATCATAGATGAAAGTGCACAAAGACAATTGTCATCCTCAGTTACCGAGAGACTACTACTACTACTACTACTACTATTCCATCACCAACATATACCACAATTTGTTCAGCCATTCCCCAATTGAAGGGCATCCCCTCATTTCCCAATTTTTGGCCAACACAAAGAGTGCAGCTATGAATATTCTTGTACAAGCCTTTTTCCTTATCATCTCTTTGGGGTACAAACTCAGCAGTGCTGGGTCAAAAGGTAGACTGTCTTTTAACGCCCTTTGGGCATAGTTCCAAATTGCCCTCCAGAATGGTTGGATCAATTCACAACTCCACCAGCAGTGCATTAATGTCCCCACTTTGCCACATTCCCTCCAGCATTCACCACTTTCCTTTGCTGTCATGTTAGCCAATCTGCTAGGTGAGAGGTGATACCTCAGAGTTGTTTTGATACAAAGCAGTTTGATATAAGATCTTGTAGGGCACTTATTAGCACACTTACATTGTTAACATAGTCATTCGCACCAGGTTAAAGAAAACAGTTATTTTCTTTATTAGTCACTTATTTAATTAGCATTTGTTAAGTGCTTCTGGACCAGCTAGGTGGTTAGTGGAAAGAGCTGCTAGATCTGTAGTCAGGAAGGCTCATCTTCCTGAATTCAAATCTGGCCTCCAACACTTACTAGCTGTGTGCCCCTTGACAAGTCACTTAAACCTGTTTGCCTAAGTTTCTTCATCTGTAAAATTAGCTGGAGAAGGAAATGGAAAACTACTCCAGTATCGTTGCCAATAAAACAACAAATGGGGTCAAGAAGAATTAGACACAGCTGAAATGACTGAACTAGGCTCCTACTCTCTGCTTTATTAAATCAAATGAAGAGAAGAGGATGACTTACTAGGACCATTCAAAGTTCTCTATAGGTGTCTTTTGTAATCATAAAATTATTTTTTCCCTATAAAGAATGAAGATTTATTTAAATTATTTGTGATAGTAAGATAAAGTCATTTTTAAAATCAGTTCAAGTTTTCTGGAATTCTTTAAAAATTTTTTTTTGTATTTTTCCATGTTTTCTGGAATTCTTTTTTGCAGTAAACAGAAAAAAAAAATTTAGGCAGAGACAATCACTCACTATCTCATACCAAACTAGTGATCAAGGTCTTAAACAATGAAGGAAGGACTAAGGCTAACAGAAGGAAGAATTTAGTAAGAGTAACCATTGTCAAGTTAATTCATCATTATTTTCTCTAAGGGGGTGTCCCTCACTTGAGGAATGACTGAACAAATTGTGGTATATGATGGTGATGAAAAGTATTGTGCTATAAGGAATGATGAACTGGAGGATTTCTGTATGAACTGAAAGAACCTCAGTGAACTGATGCAGAGTAAAATGAGCAGAACCAAGAAAACATTGTATACAGAAAGTGAAACATTGTGGGACTATCCAATGTAATAGATTTTACTATTTGTAGGAATGCAGTAATCCAGGATACTCCTGAAGGATTTATGAGAAAGAATACTACCCACATTGAGAGAAAGAACTATAGAAATAGAAACACAAAAGAAAAACATATGAATTATCACTTATCACTTGTAGATATGGGTATATGTTTTGGGGTTTTGGCTTTAAAAGATTTCTCTATAGCAAAAATGAATAATATGGAAATAGGTACTGAGTGATAACATTTATATAACCCAGTGGAATTGCTTGTCAGATCTGGGAGGGGGAAGGAAAGAGGGGAGGAAAAAAAATGAATCATGTAAACATGGGGGGAATTTTTCTAAATAAATAAATGTTTTAAAAAAGAAACCATAAAAATATTTTATTTTACCAATTACATATAATGACAATTTTCAATATATTTTTCAAAATTATATGGTATAAATTGTCTCCCTCTCATCCTTCCCCAACCCCATGCTAACCAATTTGATTTGGCTTATATATATATTATCATGTAAAATATACTTCCATATTAGTCATTGTTATAAGAGAATATTCAAATAAAACCAAAACTCCAAAATAAAAACACAAATAAACTAAAGTAGAAAAATAGTATGTTTTGAATGGCATCTAACTCCAACAGTTCTTTCTCTGGGGTTGATTGCATTCTTTGTCATAAATCCTCCATAATTGTCCTGTATCATTGTATTGCTGAGAGTAGTTAAGTCTTTCACAATTGATCATCATACAATATTGCTGGTACTGTGTATAATGTTCTCCCAGTTATGCCCAGTTCACTTGCATCAGTACCTTCAAATCTTTCCAGCTTTTTCTGAAATCTTCTTGCTTATCATTTCTTATAGAATAATAGTATTCCATCACTATCATATACCACAATTTGTTCAGCCATTCCCCCATTGATGGGCATCCCCTCAATTTCCAATTCTTTGCCACTATAAAAAGAGTAACTATAAATATTTTTGTACAAGTAGGTCTTTTCCCCTTTTTTATGATCTCTGGGATACAGACATGGTAGTGGTATTGTAGGATTAAAGAATATATACACTTTAATAACCTTTTGGGCATAGTTCCAAATTGCCTTCCAGAATGGTTGATTCAGCTTACAGCTCCACCAGCAATGCATTAGTGTTTTAATTTTCCCAAATTTCCTCCAAAATTTATCATGTTCCTTTTCTGTCATATTGGTCAATCCGATAGATGTGAGCTGGTACTTCAGAGTTGTTTTAATATGCATTTCTCTAATCAAGAATGATTTAAAACATTTTTTCAAATGATCATTGAAAGTCTTGTATTTGTCAAAGTGGTATCAGGAAGGAGAAAGGAAATAGTAACATCAAATGAAGAATAAAAGAGTCCATTAGGTTCTCCCCCCAAATCTACTTTCAACAAAGAAAATATAAACATCAGGTAGAGGTGAATGAAAAAAATAGTTGGTCCAGTGTCTAGCTACTGAAGCTCTTTTTGCCCTCCTTTGGCCAATTGTTACCTCTCCCTCCTAGCTTTAGGTCATCTGCAGATTTGATCAAGAATACACCATGCCCTCCTCCTCTGTGTTAGGGATAAACAGCCCATGGACACTCCACTGAATCATTTCTTCCAAGTTGATATGGAAATACTAGTGACATACCAAACATAAAAACAATTCCAGTCCCCCAATTATACTATTGTCTAATCTACACTCTTATTGTCTTTTCTCCAAGAGCTGCTGGAGGTTCTCTATTGCACTAAAATCTGTGATTTAGGTAGCATTTCCCTGATTTGCCCATCTGGTAATACTTTCACAAAAGGAGATTTAGTTAATCAGAAATGACATTTTTTTTTTAGGAAGTCATGTGGCTCTTTGTAATCATAGCTTACTTTTCTGGTTATTTATTAATTAAAAAAAATGCTTATAGTTTTTTTTCCAGAAATCAAGTTCACTGGGTTGTAGCATGCGACTCAACTCTAATTCTCTTCCCCATTTTTTGAAAGTAGAGGCATTTGCCCTTCACCTGACATGCTGTACTTCTTGAAGGGCAGGTATGTGGGTGGGTGGATTCTGGAGTTAGGAAGATCTGAATTCAAATCCAGACTTAAAATTATTAAGCTATTACCTTGGGCAAGTCATTGTCTAACTGTTTCCTCTCAATAGTAAATAGAAATAATCAAAGCACCTATCTCCCAAAGTTGTTGTGAAGATAAAATAAAATAATATTTATAAGGGTTTAGTACAGAGATTGGCATATAATAAGTACTTAATAAATGTCTACTTCTTTCTTTCAGGTATCTCTAACAGTCATTCAGCAATCACATTCCTTTATTACTCAGTGGATAGAGTACTGGGCCTGGCACTTAAACTCAGTTTCCTCATCTGTAAAATAGAGATAATAACCTACCTCTCAGAGTTCTTATGAGGATTAAATAATATTTATTAACCTTAAAGTGTGCTTGGTTTTTTTAAGCTTATATTCTTTTCCCAATTAACAAGTATTTATTTTTTCTTGTCCTTTCCCCCAAAATAATTAGAAAAATGAAACTTGTGATAAATATCCATAGTCAAGCCAAACAGATCCCCACATTGTCCTAGTCCAAAAATATGTTCCATTCTTGAATCTGACACCTCTCTCTAAGGAAGTAGGTTACCTATTTTATCACTGGTTCTTTAGAGTAATGATAATTGGTTATTGCAGCATGATCTGAATTCTTAAGCCTTTCAAAGCTGTTTATCTTTACATTATTGTTTTGTAGAAATCATTCTCTTGGTTCTGCTCACTTTACTCTGCAATCATTCATGCAACAAATCTCAAGTTTCTCTAAAGCCATTCCTTTATTTCTTATGAAGCAATGATATTACGTTATGTTTATATAATTTCTTAAGTCATTGCCTAATTAATGGGTGCTCATCCCCTGAGAGTACAAAAGGATTGCTGTAAATATTTTTGTACATCTGGTACTTTTCTTCTTTCTTTGATTTCTTTGGAACATATAACTTGTAGTGACAGCTCTAGATCAAAGAGTTTCCTCAATTAGTGGCTTGTTGAACAATTTCAAATTGCTTTCAAACAGTTTTCCTGCCATCTCCCCAACATTTGTCATTTTCTTTTGTCAACTTTGAAAATCTGATGGGTAGAATTTATATTTCTCTAATAATTAGAGTTTTGGGACATATTTTCCATATAGTTGTTAATAGATTTTTTAAAAAACTAGTTATTCATATAATTTGCCCATTTGTCAACTGGGGTGGTAGAGGTATGTGTTATTCTTATAAATTTAACTAGTTCCATATATCTTAGAAATTTATTATATTTATTAGCAAAATTTGCTATAACTTTTTTTGTTTCCCTTTTGTTTGTTTTTTTGTTCCCTTTTGTTGATCAAAATTGCCCATTTTATCTTCTGTGATCCTTTTCCCCCATTGTTTGGTCATAAATTCTTCCCGTATCCTTAGATCTGAAAAGCTCTTCCTTGTTTCTCCTATGATTTATAGTATCTTTAAAAAATAAAATTGGGGGCAGCTGGGTGGCTCAGTGGATTGAGAGCCAGACCTAGAGACAGGAGGTCCTAGGTTCAAATCTGGCCTCAAACACTTCCCAGCTATGTGACCCTGGGTAAGTCACTTGACCCCTATTGCCTAGCCCTTACCACTCTTCTGCCTTGGAACACAGTATTGATTCCAAGACAGAAGGTAAGGGTTATAAAAAAAAAAATAACATAAATGAGTGTTATTTAAAAAAAAAAAAAGCTTTTCCTGTGTGTACTGAAAAAAATGCTAATTTTTGTCAACCTTGTTATTAAAATGACTTATTATATTTACAGTTTTCCCAGGAGTGAACTAATCCTGCCTACCTAGTATGAATCCATCCTGGTCAGAATATGTAATCTTTTTTGACATGTTGCCACAGCTACTTTGCTAATGTTTAATTTACAATTTTTATGTTAGTATTCATTAAGTATATTGGTTTATGGCATTAGTTCTCAAAATGATCCATAGATTCTTGGGGGTCCCTGAGAAAATTTCTTGGGGTCCAGGAGGGAATTTCATAATAATACTAAGATACTTTTTGCCTATTAAAATACTCCTCCCTTTCCCATCTACAGATCTAGATAAGTCTGGATTTACTTCATATACTTCAACCAAAACAATATATCATAACCGATTGATTGCTAAAGCAAGTATGAGAATCCAAGACTATTAAACCATACATTACAGGGATTTGGGGAATTTTTAAATTCAAATTTTATTTTCAGATCCATATTATTTCCCTTCTTCTTTGTCCTTGCCTCCATCAAAGAAATTTGCAAAAACATGTATAACATCATTCTAATTTTTTTTTGTTTTAGAAGTTTTAAAAATGAGAAACATTATACTGTCACTTTAATTTTATCACAAAATGAATTATTTTAAATTTATGTTTCAATTTCTAATTTGTAAAAACAGACATAACTTGCTGTGGGGTGGGCCAGCCTCCCACAGGGTATGGGTTCTTAGAGATGAGATGGTGTTGGTGAAATGACGGATGGGACACAGCTTTTGCATTCATCCTGCACAACCAGGTTTCATAGGATAAACTGCTCCGCCTTGGCTGAGGCCTGGCTCTATTTTATACCCTCATGGTGACACAACTACTTGGCATACAGTTTCATTCTTTTTATTTTTTTAAACATTATTTGATTTGGTCATTTTGATACATTATTCATTGGAAACAAAGATAATTTTCTTTTCCTCCCTCCCTTCCCCCCACCCCTCCCCTAGCCAACATGCGATTCCACTGGGTATCACATGTGTCCTTCCTCCGAACCCATTTCGTTGTTGTTGGTATTTGCATTAGGGTGCTCATTTAGAGTCTCTCCTTGATCATGTCCCCTCAACCCCTGTAGTCAAGCAGTTGCTTTTCCTCGGTGTTTCTACTCCCACAGTTTGTCTTCTGCTTGTGGATAGTGTTTTTTAGATCCCTGCAGATTGTTCAGGGACATTGCATTGCCATTAATGGAGAAGTCCATTACGTTCTATTGTGCCACAGTGTATCAGTCTCTGTGTACAATGTTCTCCTGGTTCTGCTCCTCTCACTCTGCATCACTTCCTGGAGCTTGTTCCAATCTCCATGGAATTCCTCCACTTTATTATTCCTTTGAGCACAATAGTATCCCATCACGAACACATACCACAATTTGTTCAGCCATTCCCCAATCGATGGGCATCCCCTCATTTTACAATTTTTTGCCACCACAAAGAGGGCAGCTATGAGTATTCTTGTACAAGTCTTTTTCCTTATTATCTCCTTGGGGTACAAACCCAGCAATGCTATGACTGGATCAAAGGGCAGACAGTCTTTTATCACCCTTATCATCCAAATTGCCTTCCGGAATGGTTGGATCAATTCACAACTCCACCAGCAATGCATTAATGTCCCAACTTTGCCACATCCCCTCCAGTATTCATTACTTTCCTTTGCTGTCATGTTAGCCAATCTGCTAGGTGTGAAGTAATACCTCAGAGTTGTTCTGATTTGAATCTCTCTGATTATAAGAGATTTAGAACATTTTTTCCTGTGCTTATTAATAGTTTTGATTTCTTTAACTGAAAACTGCCTATTCATGTCCCTTACCCATTTTTCAATTGGAGAATGGCTTGATTTTTTTAAAATAATATTTTATTTGATCATTTCCAAGCATTATTCATTAAAGACAAAGATCATTTTCTTTTCCTCCCCCCCCCCCATAGCCGACATGTGATTCCAATGGGTATCACATGTGTTCTTGATTCGAACCCATTGCCATGTTGTTAGTATTTGCATTAGAATGTTCCTTTAGAGTCTCTCCTCTGTCATGCCCCCTCAACTGCTATAGTCAGGCAGTGGCTTTTCCTCGGTGTTTCTACTCCCACAGTTTGTCCTCTGCTTATGGATAGTGTTTTTTCTCCTAGATCCCTGCAGATTGTTCAGGGACGTTACACCACCACTAATGGAGAAGTCCATTACGTTTGATTATACCACAGTGTATTAGTCTCTGTGTACAATGTTCTCCTGGTTCTTCTCCTCTCGCTCTGCATCACTTCCTGGAGGTTGTTCCAGTCTCCATGGAATTCCTCCACTTTATTATTCCTTTTAGCACAATAGCACTCCATCACCAACATATACCACAGTTTGTTCAGCCATTCCCCAATCGATGGGCATCCCCTGGTTTTCAATTTTTTGGCCACCACAAAGAGCGCAGCTATGAATATTCTTGTACAAGTCTTTTTCTCCATTATCTCTTTGGGGTACAGACCCAGCAGTGCTATGGCTGGATCAAAGGGCAGACATTCTTTTATCGCCCTTTGGGCATAGTTCCAAATTGCCATCCAGAATGGCTGGATCAATTCACAACTCCACTAGCAATGAATTAATGTCCCTACTTTGCCACATCCCCTCCAGCATTCACTACTTTCCTTTGCTGTTATGTTAGCCAATCTGCTAGGTGTGAGGTAATACCTCAGAGTTGTTTTGACTTGCATCTCTCTGATTATAAGAGATGTAGAGCACTTCTTCATGTGCTTATTAATAGTTTTGATTTCTTTATCTGAAAACTGCCTATCCATTTCCCTTGCCCATTTATCAATTGGAGAATGGCTTGATTTTTTGTACAATTGATTTAGCTCTTTATAAATTTGAGTAATTAAACCTTTGTCAGAGGTTTCTATGAAGATTTTTTCCCCAATTTGTTGTTTCCCTTCTGATTTTAGTTACATTGGTTTTGTTTGTACAAAAGCTTTTTAATTTGATGTAGTTGAAATTATTTATTTTACATTTTGTGATTCTTTCTATGTCTTGCTTGGTTTTAAAGTCTTTCCCCTCCCAAAGGTCTGACATGTATACTATTCTGTGTTTACCCAATTTACTTATGGTTTCCTTCTTTATGTTTAAGTCATTCACCCATTTTGAATTTATCTTGGTGTAGGGTGTGAGGTGTTGATCAATTCCTAATCTCTCCCACACTGTCTTCTAATTTTCCCAGAAGTTTTTATCAAATAGTGGATTTTTGTCCCAAAAGCTGGGATCTTTGGGTTTATAGTATACTGTCTTGCTGAGGTCGCTTTCCCCCAGTCTATTCCACTGATCCTCCTTTCTGTCTCTAGCCAGTACCAAATTGTTTTGATGACTGCTGCTTTGTAATATAGTTTGAGGTCTGGGACTGCAAGGCCCCCATCATTTGTGTTTTTTTTTTCATTATTTCCCTGGATATCCTTGATCCTTTGTTATTCCAGATGAATTTTGTTATGTTTTTTTCTAAATCAGTAAAGAAATTTTTTGGGAGTTCAATGGGTATGGCACTAAATAGATAGATAAGTTTGGGTAGGATGTTCATTTTTATTATATTGGCTCGTCCTATCCATGAGCAGTTAATGTTTTTCCAATTGCTCAAGTCTAGTTTTAGTTGTGTGGAGAGTGTTTTATAGTTGTGTTCATATAGTTCCTGTGTTTGTCTTGGAAGAGAGATTCCTAGGTGTTTTATTTTGTCTAAGGTGATTTTGAATGGGGTTTCTCTTTCTAATTTTTGTTGCTGAGCTGTGTTGGAGATATATAGAAATGCTGATGACTTATGCAGGTTTATTTTGTATCCTGCAACTTTGCTAAAGTTGTTGATTATTTCAATTAGCTTTTTGGTTGAATCTCTAGGATTCTTTAAGTAGACCATCATATCTTCCGCAAAGAGCGATAACTTGGTCTCCTCCTTGCCTATTTTGATGCCTTCAATTTCTTTTTCTTCTCTAATTGCTATTACTAGTGTTTCTAGTACAATGTCAAATAGCAGAGGTGATAATGGGCATCCTTGTTTCACTCCTGATCTTATTGGGAATGCATCTAGTTTATCCCCATTGCAGATGATATTAGCTGATGGTTTTAGATATATACTGTTTATTATTTTTAGGAAAGGCCCTTCTATTCCTATACTTTCTAGTGTTTTCAATAGGAATGGGTGTTGTATTTTATCAAAGGTGTCTATTGAGATAATCATGTGGTTCTTGTTGGTTTGCTTGTTTATGTGGTCAATTATGTCGATGGTTTTCCTAATATTGAACCAGCCCTGAATCCCTGGTATAAATCCTACTTGATCATGGTGGATGACCCTTCTGATCACTTGCTGGAGTCTTTTTGCTAGTATCCTATTTAAGATTTTTGCATCTATATTCATTAGGGAGATTGGTCTATAATTTTCTTTCTCTGTTTTTGACCTGCCTGGTTTTGGAATCAGTACCATGTTTGTGTCATAAAATGAGTTTGGTAGAACTCCCTCTTTGCTTATTATGTCAAATAGTTTGTAAAGTATTGGGATTAACTGTTCTTTGAACGTTTGATAGAATTCACTTGTGAATCCACCGGGCCCTGGGGATTTTTTCTTAGGGAGTTCTTTGATGGCCTGTTGGATTTCATTTTCTGATATGGGATTATTTAAGAATTCTATTTCTTCTTCTGTTAGTCTAGGCAGTTTGTATTTTTGTATATATTCATCCATATCACCTAAATTGGTGTATTTATTGCCATATAATTGGGCAACGTAATTTTTAATGATTGCCTTAATTTCCTCTTCATCGGAGGTGCTGTCCCCCATTTCATCTTTGATGCTGTTAATTTGCTTTTCTTCTTTCCTTTTTTTAATTAGATTGACCAGTACGTTGTCTATTTTGATTGTTTTTTCAAAGTAACAGCTTCTTGTCTTATTTATAAAATCAATAGTTCTATCACTTTCGATTTTATTAATTTCTCCCTTAATTTTTAGGATTTCTAGTTTGGTTTTCTGCTGGGGGTTTCTAATTTGATTGCTTTTTTTATTTGCCTTTCGAGTTTTTTTATTTGCATTTCCAATTGATTGATCTCTGCTCTCCCTAGTTTGTTAATATATGCACTCAGGGATATGAATTTACCTCTGATTACTGCTTTGGCTGCATCCCAAAAGGTTTGAAAGGATGTCTCGCCATTGTCATTTTCCTCGATGAAATTATTAATTGTTTCTATGATTTCTTCTCTAACTAAACGATTTTGGAGTATCATATTGTTTAATTTCTAATTAGTTTTTGATTTGGTTTTCCATGTACCATAACTGATCGTTATTTTTATTGCCTTGTGATCTGAAAAGGCTGCATTTATTATTTCTGCTTTTCTGCATTTGTATGCCATGTTTCTGTGACCTAGTGTATGGTCAATCTTTGTGAATGTGCCATGTGGTTCTGAGAAGGTGTATTCCTTTTTGTCCCTATTTATTTTTCTCCATATGTCTATTAATTCTAATTTTTCTAACATTTCATTCACTTCTTTTACCTCTTATTTATTTTTTGATTTAATTTATCTAAATTTGATAATGGTTGGTTCAAGTCTCCCACTAATATGGTTTTACTGTCTATTTCTTCCTTCAATTCTCCTAGTTTCTCCATTAGAAATTTGGGTGCTATATTATTTGGTGCATATATGTTGATTAGTGATATTTCCTCATTATCTAAAGTCCCTTTTAGAGAATATAATTACCTTCCCTATCCCTTTTGATCAGGTCTATTTTTGCTTTGGCTTTATCAGATATCATGATTACCACTCCTGCCTTCTTTTTATCAGTTGAGGCCCAGAAGGTCTTACTCCATCCTTTAATTCTGACCTTGTGGGTGTCAACCCGCCTCATGTGTGTTTCTTGAAGACAACATATGGTAGGGTTTTGGATTCTAATCCATTCTGCTATTCGTCTATGTTTTATGGGTGAGTTCATCCCATTCACGTTCAAAGTTATGATTGTCACTTGTGGACTCCCTGCCATTTTGATATCCTTCCCTAATTCTAACCTTTCTTCTTCAGCTCTAACTTTTTAATCCAGTGATTTATTTTAAATCAGTACCCCTTGTCCCCTCCCTTGATATATTCCCCTTTCTAGCCCCTCCTTTTTTATTCCCTCCCCCACCCCCCTCTTCTTCCCTCCCTTTTTTATGTTCCCTCTCCCCCTCCCCTCCCTGGGTTTCCCTTCTCCCTACCCTTGTTGGGTAAGATAGAATTCAAGATCCCAATGGATCTGGATGTTCTTTCCTCAGAGTTTATTTCCCTGAGAGTAAGGTTTAAGTAAAAACTCTCTTCCTCTCCTTCTTAAAGGAGTTTTCCTCCCCTCCCCTTCCCGTGTGAATCTTTGTGTGAGAAAGATTATTCTATTTGGTCTTTCTTTTCCCCCTATTTACACATTAGATTTTCCCCACATATTAATATACATAGATTGATATAAATATAGTCCTTATAGAAGAGAGTTTGAATAAAAGAAAAAGGTAACATTTTTCTCCTTTTTCCTTTCCTGCATATTTACCTTTTCAGGTAGTACATGTTCTTTGTTTTTCAATATCAAACTTTCCACAGAGCTCTGGACTTTTCTTTGCAAAAACTTGGAAATCTTCTATTTTGTTGAATGATCATACTTTCCCTTGGAAGTATATAGTCAGTTTTGATGGGTAGCAGATTCTTGGTTGAAGGCCCAGCTCTCTTGCCTTTCTGAAAATCATGTTCCATGCCTTACGGTCATTCAGAGTGGAACTTGTAAGGTCTAGTGTGACCCTGATTGGCATTCCTTTATATCTAAATTGTCTTTTTCTGGCTTCTTGTAAGATTTTTTCTTTTGCTTGAAAGCTTTGGAATTTGGCAATTACATTCCTGGGAGTTGTCTTTTGGGGTTTTAGTGTAGAGGGTGTTCTGTGAGCTCTTTCAGTGGCTATATTTCCCCCTTGTTCTAGAATCTCTGGGCAATTTTCTTTTATTATCTCTTGTATTATGATGTCGAGTTTGCTGTTTATTTCTGGATTTTATGGTAGTCCAATTATTCTTAAATTGTCTCTTCTCCTTCTATTTTCCAAGTCTATGACCTTGTCGGTGAGATATTTTGTGTTCTCTTCTAATTTCTTGGTCTTTTGGCTTTGCTTTATTAATTCTTGCTTGTTTTCTTCCAGTTGGCTGATTCTGACTTTTAAAGCCTGGTTTTCCTTTTCAGTTTGGTCAAACTGGTTTTGTAGATGCGTGAATTTCTTTTGCATCATTTCCCACTTTTCCTCCCAGAAGGCTTCCATCTTTTTGATCATTTCTGATTCAAATTCTTCATGGGTTTGTGGAGAGTTTCCTTTTCCTTTGGAAGGTTTCGTAGCATTTCCTTGTGTTTCCTCTTCTATCTCCTCTGTATTTTGTATATTTGATCCATAAAATGTGTCCAAAATTGCCCCCTTCTTCTTGTTTTTCTTGCAGTGTTGAAGCTTTTGTGTGCTGTTTACCATCTCTATCTGAGTGGGGAGGTCTAGCTTTTCTTATCTCTGTCTGGTGTTCAGAGGCTTTTGCCCCATGCAAATTGTCCGTTCGTGAGTGTTACTGCTCTCAGTTCCCTCCCGATGCTTCTTCGTTGCCTTACTCCCATGCTCTGAGCCTGGCTTTGCATTGTCCCTAAGGAATCTCAGAGCCTTTGTGGGCCAGAGGGGCCTGCACTCTGAGGGTGGAGGGGCCGAGGCTTCCTGGAGCTCTGAGGGCTCCTGATAGGATTAACTTAAGTTGGGTTGGATTGAGTGTGTCTTAAAGCAGGGACCTTCCCTGAGACTCGGACAGAAGGATCCAGCCAGGGGGCTACAGGCTTCCCTCTGTCTCGCTCTGTTTCTCTGCTGTCTGGGTGCCCCCATGACTGGCTCAGGTTGTTTTCAGAATGTGGCCTTCTGAATAGCCAGCCCTGAGGGTTACTGTTGTCTCAGAAGACCCTGCACTCTGAGGAGGGAGGGGCCGTGGCTTCCTGGAGCTTCAAGGGCTCCTGATAGGATTAATTTCCCCTGGGTTGGATTGAGTGTGTCTTAAAGCAGGGGCCTTCCCTGAGACTCAACAGAAGGATCCAGCCAGGGGGCTACAGGCTCCCCTCTGTCTCTCTCTGTTTCCCTGCTGACTGGGTGCCCCTGCAACTGGCTCAGGTTGTTTTCAGGGTGCGGCCTTCAGAATAGTTGGCCCTGGGGTCCTTTTGCTGGATCTTAGGTTCCCTCTGCTGCCTCAGACTCAGGGCTCTGGGTTGGGGGGATGGGTCCTGGGACCTTCCTTCTGCCTATCCCTTAGATCCAAGTGATCTCAGGTTCTGGCTTTTGGGGGGCCATACCTTTTGATCCAGATCAAGGTCTAGGAGGAGGGTTCCCTGGATCAATCCTGTTGTTTGTTTTCAATTTCGGTGTCCAAGGATCCTACAGTTTGAGATCAGTAAGGAAGGGGTTTCCAGATATCTGAACTTTAGCTCTCTCTAAGCTGCCATTTTGACCGGAAGTCCCTTGATTTTTTTGTACAAAAAATAAACCAATAAATTTGAGTAATTAGACCTTTGTCAGAGGTTTTGGTTTTGGGTGTATGGGGTGCTCAGGGAGGGGTAGTATCTCTGGTATGGAGGGCTTGTTGTGCCCTCTTAGGGCAGCTCTCCAGCCTCTGACCCTCACCTGACACCCAGCTCTGACTTGTGGCTCCTAGTAGCTGCTAGCCTGTGGCAGTGGCCACACCCCAGGTAATGGCTTCGACAGGCCAGCCAAACCTTGTGAGGGTAGCCATCGGGTCATCGACCCCTGGTGAACCAGGGCTTTGCTCACCCAGCATGTGAATACTGCTTTGGCGGAACAGGTGGAAGAAACCAATAAGAAGGTTCAAAGGCTGAGAGGGTGATACAGCAAAGCACTGTGGAGTGCTTAGGGCGTATTGGAGCACAAAAGACAACACGGCCATCCAATGCAGCTGAGGAAGTCTCCAGGCGTGACAATTTTTCGTGCCACTGGACCCAGGCTTCCAATTCCGAGAGAGTGGGACTGTCTCTGTGCATCGACTTTCCACTTAAATCTCCTTCACGCACAAGTGTCTTTGTGCACACTCATCTATCCTAACCCCTTCCACCCTCTTCAAGACCTGTGGCGACGGGAGAGTGGTGACGCAACAGGTGGAGGTGACCACTGGCAGTTGTAGTCACGATCCTTCACGTAGGAGGCCCACGGACCAGTAGTTGCTCAGCCCTGTAGGGCAGCAGGGATGTTCGGCAGCATCCTGGGCAACTGAGCAGCCCTCTCTAGAACAGCACTGCTCACCCTAATCAAGGGAGGGGACTAGAAAAGGTGTCTCAAACATTGCCTGCACACACCACGGCTGTCGGGTCATCCCTTTAATTGGTCCAGGGAGGCCAATCAACCAGCCGTGCATAACAATTGACGGCACACAGCATTCTAACATCAACACTTTCAAGTACCTGGGCAGCACCATCGCCAATGACAGGTCCCTAGACCACGAGATCAATGCCAGGATCCAAAAGGCCGGCCAGGCACTCGGGTGACTGAGCTGCAAAGTCCTCCAACACAGAGGTGTAAGCACTGAGACGAAGCTCAAAGTGTATAAAGCAGTGGTCCTCAGCTCGCTCCTGTACAGTTGTGAGACATGGACATTGTACCGAAAACACATGAAACAGTTGGAGCAATTCCACCAACACTCCCACCGGTCAATCATGAGGATCCGATGGCAGGACCAAATCACCAACCAGGAAGACCTCGACAGAGCCAACTCCACCAGCATCGAAGTCATGGTCCTCAAAACCCAGCTACAATGGTCTGGACACGTCATCTGCATGGACCCACAGCGAATACCAAGACATGTATTCTATGGTGAACTGTCAGCTGAACTCAGGAAACAAGGCCGACCAAAGAAAAAATTCAAGGATCAGCTAAAGTCCAATTTGAAGTGGGCTGGCATTACACTAAAGCAACTAGAACTCACTGCCTCTGTCAGAAGCAGCTGGCGAACCCACATTAACCATGCCGCCACCACCTTTGAAGATGAACGACGTTGACGTCTTGCTGCTGCGCGTGAACGCCGACACCAGGCCACAGCCGCACCTCCCGTAACAACTGGCGGCCCATGCCCCATGTGTCACAAACTTTGCGCCTCAGTCTTTGGACTTCAAAGCCACATGAGGGTACATCAATAGATGATAATGCACAAAGACAATAGTCATTCTCGGTCACCGAGAGACTACCCTACAGAGGTTTTGGTTATGAATATTGTTTCCCAATTTGTTGCCTCCCTTCTAATTTTAGTTACATTGGTTTTGTTTGTACAAAAACTTTTTAATTTGATGTAGTCAAAATTATTTATTTTACATTTTGTGACTCTAAGTCTTCCTTGGTTTTAAAATCTTTCCCTTCCCAAAGGTCTGACATGTATACTATTCTGTGTTCACCTAATTTACTTATAGTTTCCTTCTTTATGTTCAGGTCATTCACTCATTCTCAGTTTATCTTGGTGTAGGGTGTGAGGTGTTGATCCAAACCTAATCTCTCCCACACTGTCATCCAATTCTCCCAGCAGTTTTTATCAAATAGTGGATTTTTGTCCCAAAATCTGGGGTCTTTGGGTTTGTCATAGACTGTCTTGCTGAGGTCATTTACGCCAAGTCTATTCCACTGATCCTCCTTTCTATCTCTTCGCCAGTACCAAATTGTTTTGATGACTGCTGCTTTGTAATATAGTTTGAGATCTGGGACTGCAAGGCCCCCTTCCTTTGTATTTTTTTTCTTATTTCCCTGGATATCCTTGATCCTTTGTTCTTCCAAATGAAATTTGTTATGGTTTTCTCTAATTCAGTAAAAAAGTTTTTTGGGAGTTCAATGGATATGGCACTAAATAGATAGATAAGTTTGGGTAGGATGGTCATTTTTATTATGTTAGCTCGTCCCACCCATGAGCAATCAATGTTTTTCCAATTGTTTAGATCTAGTTTTAATTGTGTGGAGAGTGTTTTGTAGTTGCATTCATATAGTTCCTCTGTTTGTATTGGCAGATAGATTCCTAAGTATTTTATATTGACTCAGGTGACTTTAAATGGAATTTCTCTTTCTAATTCTTGCTGAACTAGGTTGGAGATATATAGAAATGCTGATGACTTATGTGGGTTTATCCTGCAACTTTGCTAAAGTTGTTGATTATTTCCACTACCTTTTTAGTTGATTCTCTAGGATTCTTGAAGTAGACCATCATATCATCTGCAAAGAGTGACAGCTTGGTCTCCTCATTGCCAATTTTAATACCTTCAATTTCTTTTTCTCCTCTAATTGCTACTGCTAGTGTTTCTAGTACAATATTAAATAGTAAAGGTGATAATGGGCATCCTTGTTTTACTCCTGATCTTATTGGGAAGGCTTTGAGTTTATCCCCATTGCAGATGATTGTTGCTGATGGTTTTAGATATATACTGTTTATTATTTTTAGGAAAGGCCCTTCTATTCCTATACTTTCTAGTGTTTTCAATAGGAATGGGTGTTGTATTTTATCAAAGGCTTTTTCTGCGTCTATTGAGATAATCATGTGATTTTTGTTGGTTTGCTTGTTAATATATGGTCAATTATGTGGATGGTTTTCCTAATATTGAACCATCCTTGCATTCCTGGTATGAAGCCTACTTGATCATAGTGGGTAAACCTTGTGATGATTTGCTGGAGTCTTTTTGCTAGTATCCTATTTAAGATTTTTGCTTCTATATTCATTGGGGAGATTGGCCTATAGTTTTCTTTCTCTGTTTTTAATCTGCCTGGCTTTGGGATCAGTAACATCTTTGTGTCGTGAAAAGAATTTGGTAGAACCCCGTCTTGGCTTATTCTATCAAATAGTTTGTATAATATTGGGATTAGTTGTTCTTTGAATGTTTGATAGAATTCATTTGTGAATCCACCTGGACCTGGGGATATTTTCTTAGGGAGTTCTTTGATGGTTTGTTCAATTTCTTTTTCTGATATGGGGTTGTTTAGGTAATTTATTTCTTCCTCTTTTAGTCTAGGCAATTTATATTTTTGTAAGTATTCATCCATATCACCTACATTGCCATATTTGTTGCCATATAATTGGGCATAGTAGTTTTTAATGATTGCCTTAATTTCCTCTTCATTAGAGGTGGGGGTCTCCCTTTTCATCTTGGATACTGTCAATTTGGTTTTTTTCTTTCCTTTTTTTATTAGACTGACTAGTACTTTGTCTATAATATTTGTTTTTTCAAAGTACCAGCTTCTAGTCTTATTTATTAAATCAATAGTTCTTTGACTTTCAATTTTATTGATTTCTCCTTTGATTTTTAGGATCTCTAATTTAGTCTTTATCTGAGGATTTTTAATTTGTTCATTTTCTAGTTTTTTAATTTCCATGCCCAATTCATTGACCTCTGCCCTTCTTAATTTGTTTATATATGAACTCAAGGATATAAATTTCCCCCTGAGTATTGCTTTGGCTGCATCCCATAGGTTTTGAAAGGATGTCTCACTATTGTTGTTTTCTTCAATGAAGTTATTGATTGTTTCTACGATTTGTTCTTTAACTAGCCGGATTTAGAGAATCATATTGTTTAATTTCCAATTAATTTTTTATTTATCTCTCCATGTACCCTTACTAATTATTATTTTCATTGTATTGTGGTCTGAGAAGGTTGCATTATTATTTCTGCCCTTTTGCACTTGTTTGCAATTTTTTGGTGGTCAATTTTTGTGAATGTACTATGTGCTGCTGAAAAGAAGGTGTATTCCTTTTTGTCCCTATTTATTTTTCTCCATATGTGTAGCAGTCCACCCCTACCTATGGACAAGGGGAACAGTTGGTATGTACAGATTGCCTTAGAAGAGAGCATGCTCAGTCTTGAGCATGCTCAGTATTGCACATGGCTGGGAAAGCCTCTGACCCTTGACCCCAGCTTCCCCCAGGTTATGCGGGAACACAGGTTTCTTTGTGCTCACCTGGTTAAGAGAAACCACACCTATACCTTATCATTAACCAATGAGGATCATCCCTATGTACTGTGTATATTTGCATATCAAATATTATATTTAGCCCAGCAAGCTCCGCCTCTCTCTCGCTCTCTCTCTCTCTTTCAGGCTAGCTGATGGCTGTCCTGGCAGGAGCTTGGCCTCTGGCCAAGCTCCAACTTTAAACCTTCTCTATCTCTCTTTCATTTCTCTGACCTGTGGATCTCTGGATTAAATGTGGATCTCTGGACTGGTAAAAGCCTTCGGAAGGGTCCTTTGATCAAAGCTTGGCTGTGGCTTATGGATAATTAATACTCATTCCTGCCACCTCATATCTCTAATTTGACTCCGTCATCCCCCTCGTGGTATCTAAAACTTCTATCCTGTCTCTATCTTCCTACCTTAAAGCTTCTCTCCCCTCTGAGGAAGCTTTAATATGTCTACTAACTCTAATTTTTCTAAGATTTCATTTGCTTCTCTCACCTCTTTCTTATTTATTTTTTGTTTTGATTTATCTAGTTTGGATAGAGGAAGGTTCAGATCTCCCACTAGTATAGTTTTTCTGTCTATTTCATCCTTGAGCTCCTCTAGTTTCTCCTTTAGAAATTTGGATGCTATGCCATTTGGTGCATACATATTGAGTACAGATATTTCCTCATTTTCTATACTGCCTTTTATCAGGATGTAGTTACCTTCCCTATCTCTTTTAACTAGATTTATTTTTACTTTAGCTTTGTCAGATATCATGATTGCAACTCCTGCCTTCTTTTTATCAGTTGATGCCTAATAGATTTGGCTCCATCCTCTTACTTTCACCCTATGCATATCTACCTTCCTCATGTGTGTTTCCTGCAGACAGCATATGGTAGGGTTTGGGATTCTAATCCACTCTGCTATTCGCTTGTGTTTTATGGGTGAGTTCATTCCATTCACATTCAAAGTTATGATTACTAGCTGTGTATTTCCCAGCATTTTGATTTCTACTCCTGGTCCTGCCTTTTCTTCTTTCACTATTTCCTTCTACACCGGTGTGTGTTTATAATCAATCCCCCTAGTTCCCACCCTTATTTTACTTCCCTTTCTGCCCCCCTCCCTTCTTATTCCCCCCTTATTTTCCACTGTAGTCTTTTTAAAATCCCCCCACCCTCTCCCTCCCTTGTACTGCTTCCCTCCCCACCAGTACGTTTTTTACCCTTCTACTCACCTATAGGGCGCAAATCTATTCTCTGTCCCAATGGATTCAATTGTTCTTCCCTCTTTGGATCAGTTTCAAAGCATGTAAGAATTGAGTATTTCCTATCTCCAACCTCTTTACCCTTCCAGTGTATCGATGTTCTACCCCCTCCCGCCATGAGCTACTTTGTGACATATCAATTTACCCCCATTTGTTTAGTATTAGCCTCTTTTTTTTTTTAGTTCTGGTTGTGTACACACACACACACACACACACACACACACACACACACACATATATATATACACACATGTATATGTATTTATGCATGCATATATCTATATACCTATTTATGTCTTGTCCTTTCATCCTATACAGTTTGTCACTGTTCCCTCTAAGTATAATTCTTCTAGCTGCCCAGGTGATAGCAACAATTTTTAAGAGTTACCAATGACCTTTTTTCTTATAGGGATACATATTTTAACTTATTGAGTCTCTTAAAAATTTTTTTTGTAGTTGTTTTGTTTTGTTTTTCTTTTCCCCCTCTTTTTTAATGATTCTCTTGAGTTCTGTGTTTGGACATCAAATTTTCTGTTCAGGTCTGGTTTTTTCTTTATGAATCCTTTGAATTTTTCTATTGTGTTGAATGACCATACTTTCCCCTGTAAGAATATCGTCAGTTTTGATGGGTATTTGATTCTTGGTTGTAGACCTAGTTCCCTTGCTTTCCAGAATATCATATTCCATGCCTTTTGGTCTTTCAGTGTGGATGCAGCCAGATTCTGAGTTATCCTCACTGTGTTTCCGTGGTATCTGAATGGCTTCTTCTTAGCAGCTTGTAATATCTTTTCTTTCGTCTAATAGTTTTTTGAGTTTGACTATAACGTTCCTGGGTGTTGTCAGTTGAGGATTAAATACAGGAGGTGATCTGTGGATTCTTTCAATCTCTACTTTCCCCTCTTGTTCTAGGATATTGGGACAGTTTTCCTGAATAATTTCCTGTAGAAGTCCAGGCTTTTTCTTTTGTCATGGTCTTCTGGTAGACCTATGATTCTTAAATTGTCTCTTCTTGAATGATTTTCTAAATTGTCTGTTTTGTGAATGAGATGCTTCATATTTTCCTCAATTTTTTCATTCTTTTCATTTTGTTTTATAGTGTCCTGCTGCCTTATGAGGTAATTTAATTCCAGTTGTTGTAATCTGGTTCTTAAAGACTGGATTTCATCCCTGGCTTTTTGGTCATCCCTCTCCTTCTGGTCTGATTTTCTTTGGAGGTCATCTTTCATCCTCTTTACCTTGTCTTTCATCTCCTTTTTCTCATCTTTCATCTTCTTCACCTCATCTTTCATCTCCTTTGCCTCATTTTCCAGCTGGTTGATTTTGGCTTTCAAGACACTATTTTCTCGTTTTAGTTCAAGTGTCTCTGTTTCCAGATGACTTATCTTAATTTTTAAGTTCTTTTCCCAATTGTCTTCAGCCTCTCTTAATTGTGTTTTGAGTTCTTCCACAGCCTGTATCCAATTCCCTGGGCTTTCTGATTTATCGTTTGCTGATCTCTCCTCCTCTGTTCCATTTGCTGAGTAGAAGCTGTCTATTGTAGTTTATTTCTTCTTTTTTCTGTTGTTTGTTTAAATTCACCCCTTCTTTACTCCCCGTATTTGTCTGTGCTCTTGCTTTTCTCATTTTTTTTGGTTTTGGGGGCTTCTGTCAGTCTCCCCTCTTGGAGCTTTAACAGGAGATCTCTTGGTGTAGTCTATGGTGGATGTTTGTTGGGGTTTGAGCTTCCCTGTCCTCTGGAGGCTTCTGATTGGATTAAAGTCCAACAGTCAATGAGGATGGGTGTGGAGCCTGGGCTTCCCTGAGTTCTTAAGACTTTTGATGGGATTATGTTCAGCTTAGTTGGGTTGGGTGTGCTCTGAGTCCAAAACTTCCTGGAAAGCTGGCGCAAATATGGAGATCTCCACAGCTCTGGCCAGGCTGCCAGGTCTATGCTCCCTCTCTAGCTCCTTCCCTACCATCTGTGTTGGACATTCTGAACTTATCACAGCCCTGGTTGCAATGTATGCCCTCTAGACCAGCACCTTTGCCCTCCTGGAAGTTTCCGCTGCTGCTGGAGTCTGGGAGTCTCAGGGCTCTGGGTGGGAGGGGGAGATGGGTCCTGGGACCTTCCTTCTGTCTTCCCCTTAAACCCGAGTGTTCTCAGATTCCAGCTTTTTGGGGGGCATACCTTTTGAATTAAGTCCAGCAGGAGGATTCCTTGGCTCTGTATTTTTAAGTTTGTTTTTCAGTCCTTTGGGAGCATTCAGTTTATGATCAGTTAGGAAGGGTATTCAGAGGTCTGAACTTCTGCTCCTTCTAGGCAGCCATCTTGACTCCTCCCCCACAGTTACATTCTTAACATACATGTTTCCATGGAACCTAACAACAGACAGGAAGCCTAGGGAGATAGTCAATGAAACATTGTTGCTAAAGGCAGGATCAGTGGGTAGAATCAACATGACCCAGAATAGATTAGGGAATTCAGAGCACAGATTTGCCAGAAGTTTTTATGCCTAGAAAAGAGGATCCTATCTAAGTGAGTATATCAGAATCCTTAGGTTTAATTTTGTAAGTGGGATCTCCTGGTAATATCCTGGGGGGACATCTGTATTTAACCTTGCAAGCATGTTTCTCTCATCTATATTTCTTGGGGCTAAGTAAGAATACTAATCTTAGACATTCCAATAAAAAGGGGATGTTAATAAGTAAAGTCACTTAGTGGGGTTTCAGTGGGTGTTTCCATCCTTCCTGGGGGCTGCTTTGCAGTCCCCAGTTTCCACGAGTGACCGTGTCAGATAGCATAGTTCTTGATGGCTCCAGGCAAGTTGCAGGCTGTTGGTTGCTGACAGTTAGGGAGTTGCTGACAGTTAGGGCTGGTAGTTATGGGGAAGTTGGCTGCTGGGTACGAATTGTTTGTTGCAGGGTTGGTTGCTGGAATATAAAGGTAGACCTGAGCTTACCGAGAGTGGTTTTGGCTTTAGCCTTTAAAGGTCTTTTTGCCTCTGGGATCTCTGGAGAGCAGGAAATCTGTATCATAGGCAAGGATCTGCTGTCAGTTGGCTACTAACAGTTGGGTGGCTACAGGAAACTGATAGAAGGAGTGAGTGAATGGTGGCTATCCATTATTTTAGGGAGTTAGGGAGTTAGGGAGTCATTTATAGATAGAGTAGGTTAGGTAGGCCTGGTATTTTCCAGGCAAGAAGAAGCTATCCTCAGAAGACACTTAAAAGTAGTTATTAGGAATTTTAGGTATATTTATAGGGTATAAGATTAGTAATCTCCCTTTCCTCTTTTCTATCTTTCCCTCCTTTACTATATTCTTTTACTATCTATTTTAATTAAAATTAATTATTAATTGTTAAAAGTTGCTAGAAGCTTTCTTTTCTCTGGCTTAAATGTATAATATTATTTTACAACTCTACTATATTCTCATTAAAACTTAAATTATTAAAAACTGCTCTTATTTTGTCAAAACCCCTATTTTAATCCTTACAGTAACTAATCAAAACAATGACCAAGCAGAATTCCAAAGGACTCCTCATGAAATATTCCGTGTATCTCCAGATAAAAACATATAGGATTCCAGGCATATACATCAGGAAGCCCCAGAAGGCCCCAAGGAGCTGGAAGAGCAAGCGTCTGACCAAGGTCCAGAAGAGGCCAGCCTGTGGAATGGGCCAGTAGCTGCTAGCATGTGGCAGTGGCCACACCCTGGGCAACAGCTTCAACAGGCTGGCTAAATCTTGTGAGGGTAGCCATCGGGTCGTCGACCCCTGGTGAACCAGGGCTTTGCTCACCCAGCATGTGAAGACTGCTTCGGCGGAACAGGTGGAAGAAACCAACAAGAAGGTTCAACGGCTGAGATGGCGACGCAGCAAAGCACTGTGGAGTGCTTAGGGCGTGTTGGAGCACAAAGGACAACACGGCCATCCAATGCAGCTGAGGAAGTCTCCGGGTGTAACAACTTTTCGTGCCACTGGACCCAGGCCTCCAACTCCGAGAGAGTGGGACTGTCTCTGTGCATCGACTTTTCCACTTAAATCTCCTTCACGCACAAGTGTCTTTGTGCACACTCATCTATCATAGATGAAAACGCACAAAGCAATCCTCATCCTCAGTTACCGAGAGACTACTACTATACAATACTATACTATACAACTGGAAAATGTGGTTGATGTATTGATATGATATTATACTTTGTCAGAGCAGTTAATGAGACAGCTCAGAGGCCAGAAGAATCTCTAGGCCTGAGCCACACAGAGGGCTCAGCTCTGGCCTAGTCAGACAGCATTCCAATGCATGATTTATGAGCAGGCCATGCGGTCTTTGTTCTGGGAGTTTGAAAAGAGCAGGCTGAATTTACCGTACCTCTTACCTCATAACCTTAATAAAAAGTCCGGACCAGGCGCAATTCCTCTTCTTCCTTTCTTTTCTCCTCTCTCTCTAACCTGCCTGCTGGCCATATGGATCTCGCTCCTTCTGTGGAGCTTTGCTATGGTCTCCAAAGTCTTCCTTCTTTATTCTTTTCTTCCTTCTCACCTGACCGCTAGGTAGTGTAATCTGCACTTGGAGTTTTATTTCCCAATTCTGCCAGTAGTACCTTTTCTTAACTTATCTCTATCCTCACACCTGATTCCTAATCTTATCTAAGAATTCTACATTCCATGCATTCTTGGGTATTTTTATCTTCCTTCACTGTATGCCCTACAAAGGAAGATAACAGGAAGAAGTGTCCTTCCTCCCCAAAATCTGATCTGTGTGTGCCTCAGTTTATCAACCCTCTCTGGCTTCTGTTCTCCTCCTCAGAAATCATATTCTTTTAGATATTCCCTTTTATGCAGTGGTTACTGGCCGGCTGCTGTAAAAAAACTAATGGATTCAGAGTACAAATTGAAGAATATGTCCTTTTCTGCTTTTTCCTTAATTTTCTTTAATATGTCAAATATGGGAATTTATTTTGTGTGCTTATAATATATAATGAGTTTTGTTTTTCTTGCCTTCTGAAGGAGTGGGACAGAGAGAGGGAATTTGGAACAGAAAGTAAATTTTTAAGATACATAGATCTTAGTATGAAGGGGAGCACATTAAGGTCTCCTCTATGATAGTGTTACTCTCTATTTCTCCTTGTAAGTCATTTGATTTTTCCTTTAAGTGGAGAGGCACTATACTATTCAGAATATCTATCTATCTATCTATCTATCTATCTATCTATCTATCTATCTATGTATCTATCTATGTTAAGAATTGATTTGAACATGAATCATATAACTTTGGAAAACTCATGTGTAAATTTTTTATTGGAATAAAATAAAGATAAGTTTTTGTAAAAATAATTGATTTGGTACCTTTGTTTATGGGACATTTCAGAAAAATGTAATTTTTTTCCTTACCAAGTATGAATTTATTTTGCTTTGTCTGAGATCATGATTGTTATTCCTGCTTTTTGAGTTCAGCTAAAGCATAATAGATTTTGCTCCAGCTCCTTATTTTAACTGTGCAAATCTTTCTTCATATTGGATTGTGGACTTCTTGAAGGCAAGGACTGTCTTTTGCCCCTTTGTTTCTTTGTAACATTAAAATTCCAAAGTATCGCATTGTTTCCCTCTCTCTCTACTCTAAAGATGGCATCATTTGACAAAAAGATATATGTATCTATAAAGCCATGCCTTGCTTTTTTTCTATTTATCAGTACTTTCTCTGGAGATGGGCATACACAAAGTCACCCTTCAAACAATATTTCTGTTACTGCATATAATATTCTCTTGGTTCTGTTTATTTCACTCTTCATAATGTCATGTAGGTATTTCCATGTTTTTTAAAAATTAACCTGCTCATTATTTCTTAGAGTACGGTAGTATTCCATCATACCATATGCCACAAGTTGTTTAGCCATTCCCCAATTGATGAGCATTCCCTCAATTTCTAGTCCTTTGTCACAAAAAGAACTGCTATAAATATTTTTGAAATATTTAAATAGGTTCTTTTCCTTTTCCTTGATCACCTATCTAACTCCTGCACTTAGCACAATGCCTGCCATATACTCATGTTGTTGGAGCTGCTTGCTTCAGTATTCTTTTCCACACTCAGCACTTAATAATTGATTGACTGATCAACTATTTTTTGTTTATGTTTCTTGTTTTATGTTTTGTTATGTTTCTTGTTTGACAAATTTTGCTGGGCAGCTGAGCTTGCTAAAGATCACTCATAATGCATCCTTGTTCACTGTGTTGAAGGCTTTTGTCAGGTCTATGAAGACAATGTAGAGACTCAGGTTCTGCTCAAGGCATTTTTCCTGCATTTGCCTCACCATGAAGACCATGTCGATGGTGCTGCGATCTGGTCGGAAGCCACATTGTGATTCAGGCAGGTTCTACTCTGAAACAGATGACAGGAGTCTCTTGAGTATAACACGGGCGAGGATCTTTCTGGCAGTGGAGAGTAGTGAGATGCCTCTGTAGTTGTCACAGGCTGCTCATGAGCCTTTGTTCTTGTATAGGGCTACAATGGAGGCATCTCTGAGTTCTGGGGGCATGTCTTCCTCTTCCCATATGCTGGTCAGTACTATGTGGAATGCCTGGAGCGCCTTCCCATTTAAGGCCTTGTACACCTTGGTTGGGATCCTGTCTTTACTGGGTGCCTTGCCTGCACTCATTTGTTTAATGGCTTTTTGGACTTCCTCTATTGAAGGAGGGACGTCAAGTTGTTCAATGGAGCGGTTTTGGGGGATCTGGTCAAGGGCGCTTAGGTCGACTGAAGAGGGTCGGTTGAGAAGCTGACTGAAGTGTTCTTTCCACCTGTTGCTGATGCCTTTTTTATCTTTTATGAGTGTCACCGTCAGAGGATAGCAAGGGGGTGGTGGTGGGTTTTAATGGTCCAAAGACAGTCTTGAGGGCACTGAAAAATTGTTTGTAGTAGTTTTTCATATCAGCAAAGTGCTGGATTTTTTCTGCCTTTTTTTCCACCATCGGTCTTGATCCAGCTCTTTCATGTCAACATGACAGGGGAAGTCCTATCTGGTGGAGAGACTTTCGATCGCTTCAACATCTCCAATGGCGTGAAACAAGGCTGTGTCCTCGCTCCGGTACTATTCAACCTATACTTCACCCAAGTATTACAACATGCTGTGATGGATCTAAACCTGGGCGTCTACATCAAAAACCGTCTGGATGGCTCACTATTCGACCTTCACCTCCTGACTGCAAAAACAAAGACAACAGAGAGACTCACCCTGGAAGCTCTCTTTGCAGATGACTGTGCTCTCATGGCCCACCAAGAAAATCATCTTCAAACCATTGTGGACAGGTTCTCCACCACAACAAAACTGTTTGGCCTGACTATCAGCCTCAGCAAAACAGAGGTGCTGTTCCAACCCGCACCAGGGAGGCCAAATAACCAGCTGTGCATTACAATAGATGGCATGCAGCTTTCCAACGTCAGCACTTTCAAGTACCTGGTGTAACAGTTAAAATTTAGGAAAGCTAAGGCAGTTAGAAATTAGTTTCTCTCTGCAAGGAGTATTATATTTTTATGAGGTTTATTAAAGGTTAAGGATTAAAGAAAATACAGAATAAGAAAGCACATGTCTAGGCCAGAGAGGCCTAGACAAGATAACCTCACATCATGAAAGAGATGTGTCTGCTCCAAAACAGAAGTCCAAAAAGAGGCTGAGCCTATTCACAAACAAGTTTAAATACCCCATCTCGCTCTCGGCCCAGGTGAGAATTCAGTGAAATTAGAGGGCAATTTGGGGAAGTGGAGCAAGGATTTCTGGGGACTGAAGTCCTGGATTCGAGTCTTTTTACACTGGGCAGCACCATTGCCAACAACGGGTCCCTAGACCATGAGATCAATGCCAGGATCCAAAAGGCCAGCCAGGCACTCAGGCGGCTGTGCTCCAAAGTCCTCCAACACAGAGGTGTAAGCACTGCGAAGTGTATAATGCAGTGGTCCTCAGCTCGCTCCTGTACGGTTGCAAGACATGGACACTGTACCGGAAGTACATGAAACAGTTGGAGCAATTCCACCAACGCTCCCTCCGGTCAATCATGAGGATCCGATGGCAGGACCGAATCACCAATCAGGAAGTCCTCGACAGAGCCAACTCCACCAGCATCGAAGTCATGGTCCTCAGAACCCAGCTACGATGGTCTGGACACGTCATCCGCATGGACCCACAGCAAATACCAAGACAGGTATTCTATGGTGAACTGTCAGCTGGACTCAGGAAACAAGGCCGACCAAAGAAAAGATTCAAGGATCAGCTAAAGTCCAACTTGAAGTGGGCTGGCATTACACCAAAGCAACTAGAACTCGCTGCCTCTGACAGAAGCAGCTGGCGAACCCCCATTAACCATGCCGCCACCACCTTTGAAGATGAGCGACGTCGACGTCTTGCCGCTACACATGAACGCCGACACCAGGCCACAACCGCACCTCTCATAACAACTGGCGTCCCGTGCCCCGTGTGCCACAAACTCTGCGCCTCAGCCCTTGGACTCCAAAGCCATATGAGGGTACACTGTAGATGAAACTGCACAGTGACAATAGTCATTCACTACTACTACTACTACTACTATGTTTCTTGTAAGCAACATATTGTTGGATTCTGTTTTATAATCCATTCTTCAGTTCTCTTCCATTTTATTGGTAAGCTCATTTAATGTTCATTGTTATGATCATTAAATGTTTTTTCTCCTTTCTTCTATTTTCTGTTACCTTTTGCTCTGTCTCTCACTTCCCTCTTTACAAAGAGAGTGATGGAAAGAATTGTATAAAAGGACTGTATAATCAATGTTTTATGCATGCTCTTACTCCTTGCCCCTCTTTTCTTCCCCTCAGCCAGACAACATTTCTTTGTTTTTAAACCTGTCATGAGCCTCTCTCCAAAGATGGAGCTCATTTTGCTCATAACAAATCCCTTCATAAAAATGAATAATATGGAAATAGACATCAAGTTGTATAACCCAGTGGAATTGCTTGTCAGCTCTGGAAGCAGGTTAAGGAAAAGGGGAGGGAAAGAAAATGAATCATGGAAACATTTTAAAAATAAAAAATTTTAAAAATAAAATAAAATAAACATATCCCTTCATGAGTCACTCTCCCTCTCTCTTTTCCCAGTTTTGCTTCAAGTTGAATGTATTTCTAGACCAAACTGATATTTGTGTGTTTTCTACTCTTCCTTGATCAACCAGTTCAGATAAAAGGGAGGTTCAAGTGAAACCAACTCCCTCCATTCCTCTTTGTTCATATGTTTTCTACTCCTTTCATGTTGTATTTCACTTTTTTCATTTGATATCTTGCATATACCATTTCTCCTTTTTCTTTTATCTTTTAAGATCATCAAAACATTTTTAAAAATTCCCAGGTTCTGTCTTATTAAACTCCCTCCGTGACTTTTAATAATATTAGGGTTCTATGAGATTAGGTGTTTCTTTTCCCCTTAATTAGAATATAGATACTCCAAGTTTTATAATTCCTTTCAGTTGCTCAAATGTATTTTTTTTTCTTTATTCCTGTGTTTATATTTCAAAATTTCTTCTCAACTCTGGCCTTTTCATCAAGAATGCTTAATGTAGGATTCCAGACATATACATCTAGAAAATGTGGTTGATGTATTAATATTATATTATACTTGATCAGAGCAGTTAATGAGTTAGCTCAGAGGCCAGAAGAATCTCTGGGCCTGAGCCACAAAGGGCTTAGCTCTGGCCTGGTCAAACAGCATTCCAATGCATGATTTATGAGTGGGCCATGCAGTCTTTGTTCTGGGAGTTTGGAAAGCTTGGGCTGAATTTACCCACGCCTCTAGCTTGTACGTCATTGACATGTCAAGCCAATGTAAATCCACTATGCGTTGTTACATATGTATTTCATACCTCACAGTCATTACCATAATAAAAGACAATAAAGGGGCTGCCCCTCCCTCTCTCTCTGACTCTGGCTTTCTGCCATCTGGATAGCTCCTTCTCTGGAGCCCCACTATGATCTTTAAAGACCTTACCCTTTGTTTCCTCCTGCTTGGAAGCTTCTCCCCTGTAACTCTGATTTCTATCCTCATGCTTGATCTCTATTCCTATCTAGGAATCTCCTATTCCATGGTGTTCCTTGTTATTTATATCTTCCTTCATTGAATACCCTATAAAGGAAGATAGCAAGGGGGCAAGCGCCTTCCCTTTTTACAATTAATCTGTCTGTGTCTCTCGATTTATCAACCCTTTCTGCTGGCTTCTTTCTCCTCCTCAAGTTACATCCACTAGGAATTTCTTTTGTGCAGCGGTTGCTGGACGGCCGCTGTACTTAGAAGTCCTCTACTTCATTTAAGATCCATTTTCCTCCAGTAGGATTTTACTCAGTTTTGCTGGGTAAATTATTCTTGATTACAAGCCTTTACCTTCTGCCTTCTGGGAACAGAGTACTGTATTTAAAGTTCTCTTTAAAATAGTAGCTGCCAAATCTTGTGTGATTCTTACTATGGCTCCTCAGTACTTGACTTATTTTGACTCATTTTTTTTCTAGATGCTTGCAATATTTGTTTTTGAACCTAGAAGATCTGCATTTTGGCCTGAAAATTTTTATTTTGAGATTTCTTTCAAGAAGTGACTAGTAGCCTTTTTTCTGTTTTTATTTTGCACTCTGGTTCTAATAGGTCTGAAAATTTTAGCTTAAGATTCCTTGAAATATATGTAGGTTCTGCTTTTGGTAATTACTTTCTGGTAGCCCAATGATTCTTAGATTTTTTTTTCTCCCTAAACTGTTTTCTATATTGTGAGATTTAAAATGGTTGAGGTCTTAAACTGTAGTGATTAAAATAGTGCAAGATATAAATTGTGATAGATATAAGAGAGGGTGAGCAAATTTGACTGCAGAAATATGTTTCACTACAGTGTCTTGGGTTTTAAAATCAAATATAAGGTGGTCGCCAGGGAAATATTCCCAATTATTCAAATACCCAAGTCGATTGGGTTTTATGGAGATTTTTAATTAACAATACATTGAGTAATCAAAGAAGGAGAGAAAGAGTAAGAAAAGAATCAGTTTTTTAACACTCACCACAAGGTCTGACTAAACAAGGATTCTAGTAACACCAGGCCAGCGTCCTTCCTCAGAGAGTCTTCCAGCCAGAGATTGTTTCAAAGGGCCTCTCTCAAGAGCCTCCAGAGCTCCTACCCCAGAGGGACAGAGCCCCTCAGAGGAGCTCCTCAAGGAGCTCTCCTTCAGAATGAGAGTCAGAAATCATGATCCTCAGAATGAGTCTTCTCAAAATGAGCTCCCTCAGAATCAGATCCAGCTCTTCTCTGAGCTCTTATTTTTAAGGGCAAAATCTCCTATGTCACTTCCCCTAAGTCCTTACATCTACCAATCACTGTAGATGTTTCTAAAGGACCGCCCATTTTGAATTCACAGCTGAGTAATTTTAATCTCTTTAGTAAGTCAGAAAAATATGCTGCTGTATCGACAAATTTCATTAAGAAAAAACCTCTGAATAAGTTATCACCCTTTTAGGTTTAAATAGTTTACAAGTTGCCCCACCTTTATAGGTACTTAGTATCCCATTGTATCAATTCTAAAACAGTCATGACTCAAAGAACTTCCTGTCCCTTCCATAAGCATGGATCAAAGTACTTTTCATTGTTCTCAAGGAGCTCTCTGTCCTAAAGCAGTCCTAAGTAGGGTGGAGTAGAGATATTCCCAAGGCAAGGAGCCCCCACACTCAAGTAGAGTTCTCACCATCTGCTAGGGAATTTTTTTAAGTAGAAGATTCCCCAATGAGGGAAACCCCTAACATTCATAAGTCTGAGAAATTTTGAGGTTTACAATATCAATTATTTTTGTTTAGAGGTACCTTGAATTCTTATTTCAATATTTTGACCTAGTTTTACTATTTCTTCTTGTCTCACTTGTTTGGACCAATCTAATTTTTAAAGGGCCTTTTACTCTGAAAAGGTCTTATACCTCTTCACTATGCTATACATTCCACTTCCAAGTCTTTCTTTCAGAGCTCTCATTTCTTTTTGAATTCTTTCCTCTAGTGATAACATTTCACTTGTGAGATGATTAAAAAAAATTCTTGGATAACTTCTTCCAAAAATTCTAGTTAATTTTGTGGGCAAAGTGTCTTTCTTTGATATTTTACTATTAGATATTATGGAGTTATTTTCTTCTCCTCGGAGTATGATGTGGGTATTCTGAGCTTCATAAGAGCTCTTTATCATGGATTGAGTTTTTTTGTAGTTGTATACTCATTATTCCAGCCTTACCTACCAAACTGGAACTTTGTGATAGGACTAGGATCTCTGCACTTCAGGAGAAAATGCTACAATCTTGTTAGATCTTGAATCATATTCTCTGGGGCCCTACTGCTGCTTTCTCCAAATATTAGATAACATTTTTTTCCAAGATCTCAGGAGTTGCCCAGTTTAGGGACTTGCAAAGCTCTAGCATGCCCTAAGGAAAGGGTAAAATCCAATCATTGCCTTCCCCATTTGAACTTTTACCAACTTTCAAATCTTGTGTTTTGGTGGGGTGTCTTACAGTGCTATTAGACTGCTACTGACCCTGTCAATTAGCTCAGAGACTGTACAGATTTAAAGAAACAGAACTGTAGGGCCTCCTTGATTCTGTACTCTGCCCTAGCTAATTCAGCTGCAGGATCCAACTTGTTTCTGTAGGATGAATTTAGGAACCCACTCTATGGAGAGCTCCATAGCTGCCTCTCACTTCTGTTCTTCCTTCTTGTCCACACTGAATCCTAGATTTCTTCTTACCCTAATACATGGATAACCACAGGCTCCAGCCCAGTTTCCAGGCTGGAATAGTTTGTGCATAGTTCTTGGATAACCCCATCCCCCTCAACACACACCTCCATAACCAAGGACCTTTGGCTATCACCCTATGCTAACCTGGGCTAGAAAAATGGTCCACTGAGGATTCTTCTTGGATTTCCTAATCATTACTCAGTCTAGTGCTATTCCTCTATTTTTGTTAGACCAAATATGGGAGAAAACTGGGCTGCTGCATTCCTTCCTTCTATACTATCTTTTCCAGTTTTTCCCATCCCCTCTTTGATCTTCCTTTTTTCTCCCAAAATAATTCCCCAAAAGAAACTTTTTGTCACATTTTCCTCACTAGCTTCAGTTATTTGTGAGCTTTCACCTTCCAGACATATTTTTACCATGCTACAGTCACATCATTCTGCTACTTGTTCTTGCTGTCTTGTTTTACATGCCTTTTTTTTAAACATCCAAGTTGATTGACAAATTTCCTTTAAATCTGCATCAGTCTGTTCAAACAGTTCATATTTTCTTTCTTATTGGATTGTCTTAAGAATTTCACTTCAGAATTTTCCTTTTTTCTCTTAGATGACTTCTTTAGAATTTTGGTTTATGAAATCCTGTCCTTCCTTTGAAAACTGCTCTTCTTGAATCTAGGACTTATTGCAGACTATGTCTGATTTTCCTCTCACCTGTTACAAATTTTAAGAGGGAATGGTCACTTCCCCACAAAGTTCTCTCCTTTTTTCTCCATTGTTTTTTTTTAAACCTTATCTTCCATCTTAGAATCAATAGTGTGTATTGGCTCCAAGGCAGAAGAGTGGTTAAGGACTAGTCAGCAGGGGTTAAATGTGATTTGCCCAGGGTCACACAGCTAGAAGAATCTGAGTCCAAACTTGAACCCAGGATCTTCCATCTCTAGGCCTGGCTCTCAATCCACTGAGCCACTTAATTGCCCCCAACTCCTTTTCTTTATCACCTCAGCAACTAGTTCCTTGATAATGGTGAGAATCAAACCCAGATGATTTCTCTTATTACCTCCTCTTTTTAAAGACTGAAACTATCATTAGGGCAAACCAGGAATTAGTGCTCTTCTTTAGGAAGTATGAGAGCTCCAGCAGCTATGTGAATAAGTGAACGCTGCTATATCATTCCTGTTAGCCTTGTGAAATTTCCAAAAACCCCATCTATTCTTCATTCTAACCAGATGATCTTTAGTACACTGATATGACTTCTTCATGAGTATATATTCTTGATAGTTAATGCTAGAGTCACTTGGAGGCTCAGTAAATAGGTTAAGGGTAAATTTTAGGGTTGAGACTGAATATAATTTTTAGTGGTCACCAGGTCATAGAGGATAAATATTAAATAATTACCAGAGGGAAGGCATTAGAATTAAGAGAAATTGAGAAAGGCTTCTTGGAAAAGAAAGAAATTGTATTTAGGACTTGAGGAATGCTGGGGAAGCTGACAGTTGGCAGATGAAGAGGGAGAACATTCCAGGCATGGGGGGAAAGGCAGAGAATATGTCTGTAGTGAATGAGATGGAGTTGTCAGAGGTTGATAACTCTGAGCCCATCTAAGATAAAGATCTGGGTGCCCTTGTCAAGAGGCTGATAACTCAGAGTATTCGGAGAATGGGTCCGAGTGCCCTCCCCTCCACCTTCTGTGCTTAACATCAATGCATGTTGTTGCTAAACCATTCTATGAACCTGGATGATACTTGGCATCATTATCCTACCCCAAGTGCCATATCTACAATTCCTGGAACCATTTTCTATATTTCTTGTTATACTTTCCAAAGGATTTTTCTCAGAGGATTGCTTTCACTTTCTGTGATCTGAACCTTTAAAAGATGTAACCAGCTTGCAATAAACTTGTATTCACCTGCAACCAGCCCGGTGAGACCTTTCTGACCCCACACTGGGTCTTTTCACCTCACCCTTATCTATAGGTGAGGCCCTTCTAACTTCAATCTTTATATTCCTCTATGTACTCCCCCTTACCTGGGGAACTGTGGTCCCGGTTTGGTGCCCCCAAAAGGGGACTCACAGAGTCATTTCCCAAAGAGCAAGGAGGGCAGTGTCTCTTGATCAGATCCCAGCATACTTGGGGGGACGAGGGGGAGATGAAGTGTAAAAATGACCGGAAGTGTGTGTGTGTGTGTGTGTGTGTGTGTGTGTAATATGATATGAAGAGCTTTGAATACTTGAGGATTTTGCACTCAATCTGGTGGCAATAGAGAGCCACTGGAATTTATTGAGTAGTAGGGTAACAGATCAGTGCTTCAGGAAAAATCAGTTCGATTCCCTCTCCTTCTGTACTATAGTCATATACTATGTATGATTTTTTTACATGAAATAATTCATATTTAACATGGGACACAATTTTAAACAGGTTAGTTCCTGCCATTTTTCAGTGTCTTTAGTGGCTACCAAATGAGCAGTTTAGTACTCACAAAGCAGAATTTCCTTTATACTTAACTATGTCTAAAAGTTGGTATTTGGGGGGCAGCTAGGTAGCTCGGTGGATAGTCAGCCTAGAGACAAAAGGTCCTGGATTAAAATCTGCCCATCTTAATTTTTTGCCTCGGGGCATGTGACCTAAATCCAAATGCCTAGCCTTGACTAATTTTCTAGAACTGATACTTAATATCATTAATTCTAAACCAGAAAGTAAGGATTTAAAAAAACAAGTTGGTATTTTGTCTCCCTCAAAATTTCTCTGAATCCTGATTTGAGAAGCTGGGATAGGTTCCTTTGAAATGAGACAATTTCTGTGAGAACATCTGCTTTACTGAAACTGTAGAATCAAACATAATCCTTTCACTATGGTCTTTCCTCAGCCCTCATCAAATGCTCTGCACTGGGAATCAGATACTCTTCCAGGCCTTCCAAGACAGTTATGCATTGGTCTCCTCTACTTTTCTAAACACCCGATTCATTCAGTGTCTATCCTTTTCCTGATAACTTAATGGTGGTATTCCCTAAAGTAAGTCTTGGGTCCTTTTCTTTCCTCTCTGCAATCTCTTTCTTAACAAGATTACCTGACCCCTCTTCTGCCACCTTACTTTACCTGCATATTCCACAGGTACCCCAAAACTCACTTATTCAAAACCAAATTTATTATCTTTCTGAAGCAGACTAATCTACCTGATTATTTCTGTCTATTGCTTGGCTTCCCAAGTTAGTATGTCTTTGAAATTTTCCACTTCCTCTCACATCAACACAATTGCCATGGTCCTGCTTATCCCATTTCTAAATTATCCATCTAGATCAGATTTCAGTAATATATATAGAACTCTCAGGTAAGGCTTGACACTGGGTAGGTGCTTAGTAATTGCTTATTCCCCTCCCAGAAGGTCACTCTCTCTCTCTCTCTCTCTCTCTCTCTCTCTCACACACACACACACACACACACACACACTGGAAAGAGAAAGTCTTAGAGAAGTCACCCACTGCCTCCCTTCTTGATCTTAGATTTTGTCGAGAGGCAACTAAATTTCCTGCTCTGGATCCTCCCAAAATCCCAACTGCCACCTTTCCCTTTGAGACTTAGTTCACTCCTCAGCCCTGATCTTGAAACTAGTTCTCCCTTTTGGGGAATGGCACAATTCTCCCCAAATCTTTAGTCTCTTTTGATATCAGCAAGTAAGCAGACCTGATCTAAATGGTGACACTATTCTTGAGAAAACAGGGTAGGGAGAGTGAGGGTGAGGAAAGTGGGAGATAGGAATCCCTGCAGATTAGCAACTGACCTCCCCACCTCAAAATCCTGAGGGATTCAGGCTGTCTGCCTGACCCTCCTTTTGGTCAGTTGTTGGGTTTGTCCTTCCTCCTAAACTAATCTGGCTTTGAGATGAAGTTCAGGACAATTTGGTGAGAGATCTCAGTAGATGGCTTCCTATAAAGTCCCCGTCTACTTTTGTCTGCAGCTGGAACCAGAAAGATTTAGGGGTTCACTGGAAGGTAGTCAGTATCCAGAGGGATCCTCCGTCTCAGAGGTCCTCCTCTCAGACCGTCCACTCCAGGAGAGAGCTGACTAGAAGCAAGCTGACAGTTTTGAATTCTCTCAATTCTTCTTTCTAGAATTTTGAGTCTTCCTTGCCCTTCCTGTGCTTGGGCTGTTCTTTGCACTGTTGGATCTGATTTTTTCTCTCCTTTCCTAACTTCTCTCTTACAGGACCCAGTCAGGTCTCTGTCCACTATCTCACACTTACTGTCCATCTGAATCACTCCAGTAGGGTTGGCCCTTCCCAGGCTTCCTTCTACCTAATCTAATCTACCATTCCAACTGCCAAAAGAATCCTTGAACCTGGATCCATCCCTGCCTCTCCTCTACTTAAGCTCCTTGTTGACCACTGATGCACATTTAATCTTCCCATCCTAAAAATAAGGCCCTCTACACTTGGCTGCTGTAACCCTTCCAGCCTTCTCTCTTAACTTCTCTACTCCAGCCAGCCTGGCCCATCCCCTGCCCTATACCTTTAATATTGGAGTCTCTTTCTGGTGTTGGGGTCATCTGCCTCGAATGCTACACTCACATCTACAGAAAGGTTATGAGCCGTTGTATTCATTGGCAAGGCATCCATTATCCAGATTTCCAATCAAGTAATGCTGTTTTGGATACAGCCCAATGATCTCAGTAGTGTCTCTGGCACATATGGGAGTCTTCCTAGAAAGCTACAGTATTCCCAACTGGCTAATAATAGCATTATTTAACACCTATAAAATGCCAAGCACTTGCCAAACATTACAAATATCCATCTCGTTTGATTCTTTCAATCCTAGGAGGTAGGTGCTGCTATTATTCCCATTTTATGGATGAAGAAACAAACCCTGGCTCTATATCTGGGGCCCTAGCAAACATCTGGCAGCTGCCACAATCATTTGTGCTATTTCCTCTAGCTCTATAATCTTTCTTTTCTTTGGTTAAGTGATTTATATTTGCTCTCTGCTTGTTTTCTCAGATATGTTTACACATTGTCACCCCTCACCAAGCTCTTGGTTTTTATTTCTATTTTAAAAATCATACCAGTTTTCTTTCTTTTTTCTCTTTGGTTCATCAATACCTTGATTTCCTAAGTTTCTTAAAGTGCACATTCAACTTGCTAATCTTCTTTTGTTAATGATGGGAAAATTCAGTGGTAAAGGTGGTATGGCATGTTACCAAGGAAAGATTGTTTCCTAGCTGTAAGATCCTGAGCAACTCACTTGACTCCTAATGTCTAGCTTTTTACCCCTCTTCTGCCTTGGAACCAATACAGAGTAGTGATTCCAAGACAGATGATAAGGGAGAGAGGGAGGAAGAAATGGAGGAAGGAAAGAAAGAAGAAAGGAAGGAAGAGAGGGAGGGAGGAAGGGAAGAAAGAAGAAAGGAAGGAAGAGAGGGAGGGAGGAAGGGAAGATTGCTAAATTGATAGTATAGGATTATTGTGACAATAAAAACGCTCTATAGCAAATGCTGTAAAAACTTCAACATATATTAGTTCCAAGAGAAATTCAGTGTTTTAAACTAAATAGCAACTAATAACCATTCTAATTTGTCACAAGGGGCCCACTGAATCCCTAAGTGGTTCATTTTCCTTTAAATCTTATTCCAAGTCACTCTTACTCATTATTTATGTATTTTAATAAAAAAGATACATGTTGAGTATAGAAAAAGGAGAAACAGAATCTCATTAACATTATATAAATGTGTATGCACACACATACATCAAAATTACTATTTTTCTCTAACTTATTTCATTTTTGAAACTAATCCTATCTAAAACACCAAAGGAAGTACAAACAAAATGTATAAGGAATTTATATGTGGTTCCTGCCTCTTCTGCAATGAAGCACTGATTTCTTTTCATTAAGAAAAAAATTAAGAGAATTTCACCGAACTCAGTTATATTTTAAATAACAACACAAAAGCTGGTATTTTTCCAAATATATTTATTATATTCTTCATGTGAGCAGTATTTCTCCATTTCCCAAATATTTCAACGTTTTAAAAAGACATCGTTTGTTTAAAAAGTCAATCTGAGTACAATGCATACTCAACAAATTGTAGTACCAGTGACTAGACAAAGATTCAAGGGGAAAAAACAACCAGGAACCCAGAAAAATCAGATGAAAAAGGATCAACTCTGATAATATGTAAAAATAACTTCAGCTTTGAAGTATACCTTCAGTTTTCCTTGGAATAATATTATGGATAATGTACAATGCTTGAATGGTCCACCCAAGGGAAGCTGCTGCTCCGGCTCATGCAGTAAGTAGGATCCCCACTGGGGGACAACCAGCTTGTTCCTTGGCACAACTGCTCTAAGCTTCAACTCTACACTGTATTACTGCTAAAACGTCAGCATTCGTTGGGGGGGCCAATGTTCTCACGTGACAAATGTATTTAAAACAAGACAGACGACAAAAACACACCCACCCACCACTTGAGAAAAATGAAAAAGAACATCAGAGACCACCAACAAGCAGCTGTTAAATAAAAGGCGAGGGTCCTTTACTGAGACCCGGGGCAGCTCTAAGTGCAAGGGGAAACACACTGAACCCTGCTCCTGAGTTCTACCAAAGCAGAAAGGCAAGTCAGTGATCATTCAATGGAGAAAAGTGTGAGGAAAACAGAGAAATTACGAAAGATGCTTTTGGGAAGAAGTACCTTCAGCAACTCTTCTGAATCATGTGAAAAAACACGCAGGTATGGCTATCATGGAAAAGTCTTTATTCCTATTTCTAGAATTAACCTTCTTTTCCCACAAAAAATGCTGCTTCCTAAAGATCTAGTAAAATATATACAGAGGGAGTTAGGTGGCTTGGCGGAGAGAGAGCCAGGCCTAGAAAAGGGAGGTCCTGGGTTCAAATCTGACCTCGGAGACTTCCAGTCACTTAATATCAAGTACCTAGCCTCAACCACTCTTCTGCTTTGGTGACCTCTAAGACTTGATACAACAAATTTCTCTCCTCGCCTTCAATCTGCCCTACAAATGTTCCTAGTAGTTCGTGATTTATATCCCAGTGACTTTAATTTAGTGGCTACAGCACTAACTCTCCTCACTATCATAACGTGTGAGGAAGTTTGAAATGCAGTGTCACAAAGGAAGACAATGCTGATTTTCCCTAGAGGGCCAAAAATATCTGAATCTCCATTGTATAAGAATATACGGAGCCCGTCTTAGAACAAGGAAGAAGTTACAAATACACTTTTATCAACAGTGGGAATCTATTAGCAATAATACTACCTCCAATAGAGAGATCCAACTTGATTCAATTAACGCGGCACTCCTTGTACTCTAAGTGTGCACTTTGGTTTCCAAATCCCCCTAAATCACTAAATAATAGCAAGCTCCTCGAGGGCAGGGGCTGCTTTTACCTTGTTGTCTTCCCATTGCTTATCACAGTTTATCACACAGTAAGGAATAAATGCTTAATGGAGGGGGGGGGGGGGGCGTCTAGAACTGATTTCATTCGTTGTATTGGCTTACAGACTAACAACTGTTCTGTAACCTGGAGAGATGCCTGTGCCTACAGAGACACGTCTGGAGTAGGGTATATGCATGCTATGTAGACAATACTGCTGAAAGTAATTGCTGGAATAAATTCTGCCTCAAGGGAAACTATTTGATTCTAAGAAACACACAGGATCCATTTTCTTTCAAATAGAAGAAAAAAGAATTTTTAAAAGAACCTAAAGAGGAGGAAATGGGATTAAATGTGATGGTCCAAAGGCCCACTTTACATTTAACTTGTTTTTGCTATTTTCTGTAGGAAGAGGAGAGATGCTTAAGAGGTCAATTCTAAATCTCCGATTAAGCATAATTATGCAATACAAGCCTTATTCTACATTAAATGGATTTCCTATAATGTTTTATCATTTTTCTGCCAGAAAGTCCTCACAGATCTAGAGATTACATTTCTCTCCAAGGACAAAGTCAAGCTATTTTCTTTTCCAGAGAGGACATTTATAATGATCAAGATTTTCTAAAATCATACTGAGCAACAGTAGCTATGCTATATCACCTATGGAAAAATTCAAGTCATGAAATAACACAATAGTAGAAAGTTACCTTCATATTCACTCTCAAGGGAAAATAAAAGTTGAAATGATTTTTGTGACTCCGAATGCACCCACATCGAAACATAAAGCTTTTGTTGACATGCCAAACTTGCACACGGGAAGCAAGAGCACCTTCAAACTAGAGGGTTCTGCCTGAAAGGGTTTCGAATTATTTAGATCCCAGACAATTGCTACTTTACAGTTAGAATGGAATTAATCTGAGCAAAAAAAAAAAATTTTTTTAATGGCCAGGCATTCAGTGATATTGACATAATTAATCTCTACATCTCCATGAGATTAGAATTAGATATTGAATTAAAAACTGTAAATTAAAGCATGTAAATGCTAACCAAAAGCTCCGGGTGAATGAGTTGACATAGTTAAAAGAACTTGCTCTATTTACCCTCCAACCAGAGTTTCGTTTCGTCCAGGACTTTAAAATAAAGAGAGATGGGGGCATCTGGGTAGCTCGGTGGATTGAGAGCCACACCTAGAGACAGGAAGTCCTAGGTTCAAATGTGGCCTCAGATAATTTCCAGCTGTGTGACCCTGGGCAAGTCACTTGACCCCCACTGCCTGCCTTTGAACCCATACACCATATTGTAGTGTAAGGGTTTAAAAATTTTTTTTAAAAAAAGAGACATTCCACCCTGTATTGTTTCAGAAAACTCTTTTCAAAGTAATCATTAAGGGAGGCCAGAGGCTCATTTCAATGTGGGAAACAGTCTTTTGAGGATTGTCAATGGTAACAACTTTGGTCTTATGAAAAGACATATTTGATTTTCAGAAGGCATTTGGAATTAAGGTTGGTAAATAAGGTAGTTGATAAACCTGATTACTATGTTGTGAGTCAAAATTAGATATGATTATAAAATAATAAGACTGATTTTCCCAAGATGCTTGAAAAGTACCTCCAAAGGCAATTTTCAAAAGAGGAATTTAAATATTTTTTTGAGCAATGACCATACACCACAATTAAGTATATAGTTTTTACTCAGTTGACAATAGAGAAAAACAGAAAAACACCCAAATAAATGTACTATTACTTGTTGGAAATGCAGTGTTATTCTTTGGATCACAGAAGTGGTGCTATACCAAGAATGCAGAACTTTCTTATCACAAAGATCTGGGTTCAAATCTCGTAGTCTAGCTGCATGACTTCAGGAGACTCCTCTGAAACTTCCTACTGCTTTGGTGAAGAGAATCTCCAAATTCTTCACATATCTATAAACCTGAGTCAGAGGCTGAACTTGATGGTCGAATTCTAATATTTTAAAACCAAACAGTCACATTTACAATAATAGCAAAATTCAAACTTTCCCTCTGGCAGACCATTAAAAGACATTATGGAAGAAACAAAATATGACATGGAATAACATCTATCACTGAAAAGTCATGACGAAAACCATGCAGGAGCCGGCTTCTGAGTTAATCACTCAACTTACTAGGGAGGAAACTGACCCGGCTCATGATCTATTTACAGAATTTAGTCTGCATCATATTTTAAGATGATTCAATCTTGGAGAACAATAGTTATGGCAGAAGATAATTCGAAATAACACCAAACTAACCTGGATTTTAAAAAACAGACGCTAATTTTAATCTCTAAAAATCTATGTATTATTTCCAGTTAAATTCCAATGTTTATTTGGTCTCTAAAACAAGGAAACAAATGGTTAAGGAGGACTATGAGAAAAGCAAAATCACTGTTGCTTTTCTGTTTTCTCTCCCCACTTCTGGGCATGCTCAGGAAGAGATACAAATTTTAGGAATGTGAGCCTACCTAAGATTTACAATACAAAGGTTTACTTGTTTCACATAAGTCACATGGCCTCTATTAGGAAATAGAGAACCAATATGAAAATGGTAGCTTGAATTCAAAACATTTTTTAACTCAATTAAGTGGATTCTTAAGTTTCTTTTGGAATAAAAACAATACAAAAAAGTATTAAGAATCACCTTTCTAAAAATCAGTGACATAGGCTTTTAAAAATATAGTATTCCACATTAACACTGTTCTCTTTCAAATACATTTTTAATCAACACACATAACAACAATGTTCGGAGAAATAAGTTGCGAACAACAGATATTCAAAGCATGACCTTTTCACATGTGTTTTGGCTACTTCAGTCACTAAAAAACATACCCAAGTGTTTAATAAATGAGTACAGAGAGATAAATAACGAATGAACATAACCCTTAAGCTTTGTGTAGAACTGACTCGGTCAAAAATCTGTCTGTACCTTAGAGATTACTCTCCAAAGAGAGGAAAATTCCTGCTTAACAAGAGGCTGCTGGACTTCACTCATTATCTTGGCTTTAGGTGACTGGCATGGCACAGGCACCTTTTGGACGGAGTCCCTTGCAGCAACCCAATTGTACTCAACGCGGCATAGCTTTTTATTTCTAAGTAAAAAGCTGCTTCTCCAGAATCAGGTGGCACATACATTCAATCAAGGAAAAAAAACTTCAGGTTTTCAAAACACATAGTGACATGTCCAAGAGCGTGGTCTTATGTAGTCTAGAAATGTGGACTGCAAAAAAAAAAAAAAGATAGGAGGGTTAGTATGCAAGTGAGGGATGAGAGGGCAGATCTCTACATTACACATTTCTAAAATACCCAATAGGATTTCTGGTAGTTTTTAGGCAAAATGATAATGAATCACTGATTTAACCCAAATTTTAAAAATCAAATAAATTATATGATTTAAATGATCCACAGCAGGTTCATTCAATTCCTAGTTATACCTTACTAGGCATTTTACATATTGAAGGACAGTCACCTTTATTACCTCAGTTAATGAAGGCATGAAGAAATGAAGATAATACAAAGTGATAGACCCACACTGAGTACCCTCTCTCTCGAATTCCAATCAAAACTGACAAGAAGATATATATTTAGGGGGAAGCTAGGTGGCTCAGTGGATTTACAGCCAGGCCCAGAGACTGGGTCTTGGGTTCAAATCTAGCCCCAGATAATTCCTAGCTGCTTTGCCTACTAGCCCTTACTGCTCTTCTGCCTTTGAACCTATACACAGTGTTGATTCTAAGATGAAAGGTAAGGGTGTTTTTTTTTTTTAAGATCTATTCATTATAAATCTAGCTCCTGATAAAGGCATTAGAAAAGGCCAAAGATATCCACAAAGCAGGTAAACTTATTTTATTCTACAGGTAGATTATGTTTCTTCAATTAAGATATAAAGTTTGATAACTGTAAACATAGACAAGTAAACAGAAAATCTTAACAAGGTAGAACAAAATTTAAAAGTTTAAAAAAAGAAACAAAGCCTTTCTGATCGATATCTCCATACAGGCCTATCAGAAGTTTCTCCACTTTCTCTGAAGAGTTACCTAGAACAGCAAAAGGTTTATATAACCTGGCCAGGATCCCATAGCTAGTACATATCAGTCAGGACATAAACCCAGGTCTTCTGTACCCAAAACCAGCTCTCTACTATATTATGGCTATCCCTCATGTATCACCTCTTATCCTAGAATTTTATTAAAATAGTTGAGAAAGGCTTCAGGGAAAGAACAACTGGAATCCAGTGATCTAAATAAAGTTCTCAAGAAAGAAAGAAAAAGACAAAAGAAATAGTTCTAATGAAGGAATTCTGGAAGGAATGAAGAGGACACACAGGGACCTCAACCAACTAAAATTTAAAAAATATTGTTGCAAGATAAGTCAAAGAAAGAATATAGAAGGATAACAGTTCAAGTGGATTAGGAGGACTGAAATTCAGATGAGCCAAGGTTGAAGAGGAAAATTAAGGAAATAAAAAAGATTTTGTTTTTCTTAAGGCTAAAATGAGGAAAAAGAGGATCAAAGAAATAGTGGCCAAGACAATGATAATGTACAACAAAGAATAAAAAAGGACATAATACAAGTTAATACTCAAGACATTAGGTAGTCCAATGCTTAGCTGCTTTTAATGATTAGAGTTCAGGTCATCAGGCCAGATGAATTGCATCCAAACAGAGATGATTATATTAAAGGGTGTGACTTCAATTGAAGGCAGAATTCTTGACTGATTTATTCAAGGAATGGTGGGAGGACACCAGCAAACAGAGGAGGTGACTATCCAGGGCTTTATCAAGAACAGATCATGCCATATTAATCTTGCTTTTCTTTTTAATAACTCGTTAATAGACTGGTGGACAAAGGCAAAGCTGTAGGCACTGGTTACCCAGATTTTAGATAAGGAATGGGAAAAGTCTTCTATGCAATTCTTAGAGAGAAAGAAAACGTGGCCTTAATTTATCACTAGTTAAATGACTAGCCCCACAAAGCAGTCACCAACAATTTGTTACACAATAATCCAAAGCAATCCCTAAGGACTCATGTTAAAAAAATATAATGTTCTTCCAGAGGAAAAACTTATGGAATTTGAATCTAGATCAAAGCAAGGTTTTTTTTTCATTTTCTTTTTTGTTTGAATTTCCTTCCACAAAAGGATTAATATCGAAAAATTAAAAATCTATATCAGATTTCTTACCATCTCAACCTAGATGGGGAAGTAGGGTGAGAATTCAAGATTCCAAATTCTTTTTTAAATATTGGAAACTGTTTTTATATGTAAAAGGAGATGAAATTAAATAAATCTGTTACCATCTAAGAAGCAGCTGTTATATCTGTGTTGGACCTTGAGTCAAGCGATTGTACATTTTTTAAGATAAAATATTAATGGTAGTAAGCTAACAAATGCTTTGCATATAAGATTTCATTTGACAAAATAGCACACTTATCAATTACAAGTTCAATGTGAGTCAACTAAGAGGAAGAAACCAGGGAAGTTTCATGGAGATTTAGGTTTAATGTAAAGGGAAAAGAATCCAATTAGAGCTATCCAAAAGTGAGATGGTTTGCCTAATAAGGTTCTGGTTTCTCCCTTACCAAAAACCTTCAAACAAAGGCTAAATGATTACTTATCCGTGGCCGGGGGCGAGGGGGAGAAGCCACCCTTCAAGGTGTTGGGTCAGAGAGGGAGAGGATTCAAAAGACTTGAAATTCTCTTAAAATGTTGCAGTATTTTTATGTATAATGGGGGGAGGAATAGGATAAATTTTAAAAAATAATAAATGTTTTACAGAGAAAAAAATTGGAATCATTTTTTGGGGGAAGAGTTTTAAGTGCCAAGTAAAAGATTTTGTATTTTATCTTAAAGGCAACAGAGCCCAAAAGAATAGGGTTTAAGAAGTCAGATTTTTTTTTTTTAATGTCATTCTGTAATGTCATTCTACAGGGAAGAGAGTGGAAGAAGGGAATTCAACAAGCAAGGATGCTACTGCAGTAGTATAGTTAAAAACTCCTGAAGGCCTGAATAAGGTTAGAGAAGGGGAGTAAGAGATGGGGGAGACGTTTATTATGGAGGCAGAAATGACAAGACTTAGCAACTGATTTCATGAGAGATGAGGAAGAAGGATGAATCAAGAATGACTCGGAGCCTGAAAACGGTTGACTGGGTAATGATACTCTTACAAAAAAAGGGAAGGTTGCAGGATTCCTGGAAAAAGGAAAAATAATGCAGTTTTATTTTTAACATGTTAAGTTTTTTATGTCTCTGGGGTATGAAATTGAGAAAGAAAAAGAAAAAATGTAAAATGACTACAACAATATAAGTGGAGAGACTCACTACCACCAAAAAATCAAAACTGAACATGAAAAAATTAGAAAGAACCAGCTTGGTCCCAAAGATGTGAATATATGTTGGAAGCTCCTCTCCTTCCTTTATGTAACCCTATGAAAAGTTAGGGAAGAATATACAAGTCCAGAATGATGTTGGGGGTGCACTGGGTGAGTGTGGCTGTTGTCTTTGTTGAATTTCTTTGTCTCTTAAAAAAAATTTTTTTTTTAAAGATTTATTAGAAGGAATAGCTCTCTGGAGAGAGGTTCTCTGAGGGAAAAGTAAGTCATAAAGACAACAGATATCAATAAAATGCATTTTTTAATTAGCAAATCTGAACATATATACTCTTGTGTATGTTTGATACGATATTTTTTCTTTGTTAAGTCAATGCCACTGACACAGATCTCTTTCTTCTACTTGACTGATAAAAATAACCTCCTTCATAACTAAGACAAATCATTTTCCATTTTTTAAAGAATTAGATTGCTATAAAGTAAGCATGTACTATGTAGCAAATATCATGAATCTGTTTCTTTGTTTTTAGTTTTGTTTTTGATATTCAGCTATTCAACTTTCCAAAGCAATTTCAACTAAATAGAAATTCTATTTCCCTGGTGGGTGTAAGTGTGGGTTTATCTAGTACTAATTCTGAATTCTATTTCTGGATTCTCTAATCCACTTTGTTCTATTCCTGTACTTCTCTGTTCTTTTTCTAGTATCAGTTTTTTTTTTTAATTTGTCAATTTTGAGATCAGGTACTTAGTGTCCCCTTGGATTACTTACATTTTTTAAAGGGCACTGCTGACGTGCATACCACTCATGAGAATATAAGCACACTAGGATTCCATGCCCCAAGAAGAGAGATGTCCACATCATGATGTTCCAAATAGGTCGTTTTCGATTATCATTGGCAATGAAATTGAAAATCACTGGAAGATAGAAGCAAAGAAGACAAAAATATTACAGTTGAGGTTACCTAAGACAGTTATCATAATTCCTTAAAACCCAAAAAGTATCAACTGGGTATTTGCTACTGTACTTTTATTAGTTTAGTCAAGAGACCAATGAATAAAATGAAGCACTACAACTAATCCATCTATTTAGTAATGATTATAAACAGTTCAGGAATGGTCTTAATAGCATCAATACAGTAAAGGGGCTATTAATAATGGACAAGAGCCCCAAGATCACCTAGTCACCCAACTGAACTTCACCTATCGATTCCATTACTGCCAATGCCTCTTTCAGCAACACACCTTTGTCTCTTTTAGAAATACTTACTTCCAAAGAACATGAAGAGTACAAAGAGGACTGGATAGAAAAAGCTGAAGCACAGGGCCAGGGCATACTCATGCACTATGGCAGACACTGCAAAGACAGACATCATGGCAGCTGTTTTGAACCTCCTGCTAAAAAACTTGGGGGGTGGGGAGGAGAATGAAATTTAAAAGTTATGTCAGACATATAGCATTCAAAGACATTCAAAGAGATTCTTGGTTTTATGTTTAAAAGGGATTTGAGTCTTTCTATTTAAAGAGCCAGGAATATCTTTCCATTATAGTTGAAAGTTCATAATATGAATGGAGATAAAGGATTACTCTAAAAGAATTAAGTATGATCCCATAAACAAGGGTCTGGAAAGGAGGAATAGAAAGAGAAAGACAAGGAAAAGGGGAAGAAAGAAGTGTGCCAAAAGAACATGATTAAGATTATATACACTATATAATACCCTCATAAGTGGAGAGGCTACAAGCATAGGAACTTGGAAAGTCTTAGATGATATAGCCATTTGAGAAATCAGAAAATAACACATATCTGAAACTGGAATGTTACAGAAACTTAATTCACAACTTTCTAGGAGCATATCTACTTTAATCAAGTTGAATATATTTCTAGCACTACTGATTAGTGGATACATTCTTGTTAAAACAACTATTTTATGACATAAATAAGGCAGGTAGAAACTAAAGTATCAACTAGGGAATAGTAAACTTCTAGGGATACTGCCCTGAGTCCATCCATCTCATAAGCCAAAATCACTGAATTGTTTCAATGAATCAGTTAAATGCTGAGTAATACAAACTTCATACATGTCATGCAGCTCTGTACTAGGTATTATTGGAGATAAAAAAAAAGATTAAAGAAAGTTTCTGCTCTTAGGGAACACATTACAGTGTGTGCGCGTGCGGACAAAATGTAGTGAGATGATGGGGATTAGACGGAAGTGGGTGGGGACACTAGATGTTTATCCCAAAGAGATTTTTTTTTTAAATGGAAAATATCTCTGTACATAAATATTGATGGCTGTCCTTTTTATGGTGGCAAAAAATTGTCAAATAAAGGGGTGTCCCTCAATTGGGGAATGGCTGAACAAATTGTGGTTTATGATGGCAATGAAATATTATGGTGCTGAAAGGAATGATGAATCAATGGACTTCTATAAGAACTGGGAGGACGTCCATGAAATGATAGGGTGAAAGAAGCAGAACCAGGAGAACACTGTACACAATTAACACTGTGGGATAACCAAATATAATTAACTTTGCTACTAGAAGCAATGCAGGGGACAGCTAGGTGGCTCAATGGATTGAGAACCAGACCTAGAGACAGGAGGTCCTAGGTTCAAATCTGGCCTCAGACACTTCCTAGCTGTGTGATCCTGGGCAAGTCACTTGACCCCCATTGCCTAGCCCTTACCACTCTTCTGCCTTGGAGCCAATACACAGTATTGATTCTAAGACACAAGGTAATGGTTTAAAAAAATGATATGAAAAAAACCAAACAAACAAAAGTTGGTGGGGAACCAGAAAGGAGAGAAGGGCAGATTCAGAGAGACAGGGAAAGACAGAGTAAATGACAATGTGAGAAGTTAAAATGGAATACAGTCTCTTCCTTAGTGCACAAGATACCTAGTACTACTTTTGCTCCCCTAACAGTTTTTGAGAAAACAAGAATCCTAATTTTTAAAGGAGATCACATGAAATAAAACATGTAACTCACCCATAGGAAGTCTTTGTATGCATAATAATAGAGCCAGTCATGAACCACCACATTCCATGTTCTATAATAGTTGGCATATGATGTTGAGTTCCACCAATCCTTTAGGAAAAAAAATTTTTTTTAAAGAGAGTATACAGTTAAGGGGAAAAAACAATGTTGTTATTCCAACTCTGATCCCATTTGAAGTTTTTTCGGCAGACATACTGGAGTAGTTTGCCATTTCTTTTTCCAGATCATATTACAGATGAAGAAACTGAGGCAAACGGAGTGACTTACCCAGAGTCACACAACTAGGAAGTGTCTGAAGCAAGATTTGAACTAAGAAAGACAAGTCTTCCTGATTCCAGGCCTGGTATGCTCTATCCACTGAGCCACCTAACTGAAACTTATCCATATGTCATGGGCTATGCAAAATGGATCGTTCCCCGCAACCTCTCAAAAGCCAAGGTCATCAATTATTGGCTAATCTATGCTATACTGATCCCCACCCCCCAAAAAATCAAAAGCATAATTGAAAATATTCAAAGAGGCAAAAAATTCCTAGAACTACCTATAATAAAACCACTATTCAGTAAGAAGATGACAAATGTACTTCCATCAAGTTCTAACAATAAAGAACTATTCTGGTCTATTGTTTTCTCTACAGGACAAAGATATCACTTCCCCGAGAATGTGACAAAATAATTCTAAAGATATGAGACTAAAATTACAAAGTTGCATAAAGGATTGGTGACTGGAGGTTGAGAATAAACCAGAAGCTAGACATGAAAATTGCCTTCTCACTCCATAACCATTGTCTATGCTTCTCTTCCTTAATTATTAAAGTCTACTGGGTACACGAAATATAAATCTATTAATATGCAAGAAAAATTAATAGTAGTTAAATATGCAAGAAAAATCTTCTTTGGATATAAGGAACAGGGCCTTAAAGAACTGTCTCCCTTAAAAGGAGATGGGGTTAGAAAAAATAAAGACTAAGGTGTCAGATTAAGGCTAGACATTTCACACATAAGAATTATTTTAAATAAAATTTGAAAGCAAAATAAAGACCCCCTTGTTACATCCCTGAAAACATTTCATTTCAGAAATTTTCTAAAATCATTTTAAGGACCCCAGCAATGGAAAAATTATGAATAATCATTCATAAAATCTCATAATGCCATATATGAAGCAAGTTTATCCTGTTTTAATTAGCAGTCCAGTTCCACAAAAGGTACTAAGAAACTTTATAATTATAAAACTCAGGACTAAAAGGCACTAGAAAGGAAGAAGGAAAATGGAAAATGCTAGATAGAGCTAAAGCTATTTTTTAAAGTTCCACTTTACTGCTGACAATATTGTATAAAAGAATGTTTGTTCTCAATTTCCCTATTAGATAATTTACATAAGCTTGCAGATCTTCATGACATACAAAGTTAGCAATGAGAGCATAACACAAATAATAAAAAGAAAATGAGAAATTATCTGCTTCTATCAAATCTCTTACCCTATAGAACATCCTGTCCCCAAAGCGTAACATCTCCGCAAAAGCATTAAACCAACAGTGCAATATCGCAAAAAAGGACAGAAATAACATCAGCACACCTGAAAAAATTAGATAAAATGTCAGATTCCTTCTTGAGAGCTAACACTTTATAATGTAATAACATTAGCATTTGCTTAGTAAAAATTTTATGCTTAAAAATCCCAGAATGGATATCTCTCTTTTATCTTCATCCAACTGTCCTCAGGACTTGCAAGAAAGCCATTCTATTTGTTAATTGTCCAAAAACTGGCTTTTTGAGCTATGTGGTCACACTATCATTTGTGCATTGCATTAGCTCTAGTGACTCCCAAGTCTAACCCAGCTAGATTTAGAACACTATTAATCTTTGTTGCATTGTCAAGATTTGACACGTAAAACCCAGTGGAATTGCTCATTGGCTGTGGGAGGGGGAGTGGAAGAAGGGGAGGGAAAGAACATGAATCATGTAATCATGGGAAAATCTTCTTAATTAAAAAAATTTTTTTTAAGTAGGTAAAAAAGAACAACAACAAAAAATTCCTTATAAATGGTAAAGTACTATCTCATTCTCACATTGAAATGTATGACCTGGCCAATTGATTTTCTGGAAATCACCTTCTGATTTGTGATTATGATGAAGAAGACAGGGAAGAAACAACCAAAGAAATATGGCTATACAGAGAGAGCTCACCAAGGAGCTCAGATTAGAAGCCAATATGCATAAAAGAGGGAAGAATAACCTTAACAAGGACAAAAATCAAAGAATGTACAAATAACACAGGAGAGATAATAAACTGAAGCTGTCAGAAATACTAAGGATAACAAAAAGAACTCTTAAAACTCTATATTCAGTGCAAGAATAAAAAAGAGATGATGACAAAGAAATAAGAAAGAAGGCAGAATAACTCGACTGTTGCTGATCATCACTATCAGGATGAGATACTTATTAACATGAAAATTTGCAAGACAAGTAAAGCAATTGAAAAAAAGAAAGCCAAGACTGCAAGGGGCTCAATAGATAATGGGAGGTCCTGGGTTCAAATATGGCCTTAAATTCTTCCCAGCTGTGTGACCTATGGCAAGTCACCTAAGACCATTGTGAGATATTGATTCTAAGAGACAGAAGGAGAGGGAGGGAAGGAGGGAGAAAGAAATCAATTAAAATGAATTCAAATTTCTTATCCCAGAAGAATAATACCCATTGTTGGTTATCTCTGAGAAATTATGGAAAATTATGGAAAACTGAACATGAATTAATGTTCCCATTTTTTTTTTAAGATTTGGGGACAACTAGGTAGCTCAGACTGAGTTAGGCCCAGAAATGGGAGGTCCTGGGTTCAAATCGGGCCTCAGACAATTCCTAATTCTATGACCCTGACCAAATCATTTAACCCCTATTTCCTAGCCTTCACCACTCTTTTACCTTGGAACCAATACATAATATTTATTCCAAGATGGAAGATAAGGGTTTTTTGATAAATTAAAATAAAAAAAAACAACAAAAAACCATAGATTTCAGAAACTACAGATAAATTATCTTGAAGTTAATTCCCTAAAGTATGACAGGATATTTAGATATTTCATTTCCCTTCTTGAAAAGATTGCTACATCTTTGCCCAAGACAAAATTTACACTGACTTCAGAAAGGACTCTAACACTATCTCATCACTAATTCCAGCCCATATTTCTCTTAATTTTGTTCATAAGGAGAATAAAATATTATTGTATTCATGTAATATTTGTGTTCAATAAAATATATGTGTTCAGCTCTAGGTAAAAAAAAAAGCAACCCAAGAGAATACAACTAGAAAACAATGAAGAGTATGATGGAGGAGCACATGAGGTGACTTAATGAGAACTGAAAGTGTTTTGACTTGACGAAAAATAAAGAATAAGTTAGTAGTTAAACATTCGAAAGGCTATCATGTGAGTTACACACTTAATTTGTCTATCTTCTAGAATCTAGGAACATCTAGGATCAGAGAGGAGTTATAAGGAGGCAGATCCTGACCTGACATAAAGAACTTCCCAACAATTGTGCTTTTTAAAATGGAATGAGCTGTCTGAAAAGGTAGTAAGCTCTTTCTTCAAGAGGACAAAGAGCCAACTATCAAGCATGTTGAAGTGGTAGTGTCAGCAGTTGGTAGGAAATTGGATAAGCTGTTTTCTAAGGTTCCTCTCTCAGCACTTAAGATTTTATGACAACATATCCTCAAACAACAAGCAGGCACATCAATGATGGATTTTATATATCTATTTCTAATATGACATAAGCGTCATCACTGAAAAAATGAGTCCCTCAGATTGTCGATTATAGCCTCGTTAACATGAGGCATAAATCTACTCTGCTTATTATATTGAAACCAACATCCTATATTTTGTTACCCTAATTAGGCAAACAAATCTATGCAGAAGTACAATGCACAATATTCTTTTGAGACTACCACTGTAAGTTTGTTCATCTTTTTAAGAAAATCATTTGAAAATGGTCATCCAAGGCTTTGGCTATCTTAAATGTTCACTGATTTTTGTACAAAAAACATGAGGGGAAAAGTTTCTCCCCCATGTTCACCTTGGTCAAGTGAAGATTACACTATGCCCAAATGGCCTTCAGTAGCAATTTCACAATACAGCTCACGGCCTTGAAACATGGCTCTTCTTACCTGGCAAAATGGAGTTGAATATGCACAGAACCAAAACCCGCAAACTGAAGGGCTCTTGTTTGATATTCCGAAACAAGGGAACACAGAGTCTTTCAAAGATGTAATATGTATAAAACAAGCAACCAAAAACCTAGAACAAAACAACAATGAGCTTTTTTACCTTTTCTTTCCCTTATCCCCCACCTTGGAAGGAGGGAAGGGAGGGAAATGAATCTAGTTATTATTAGCACATAGAGTCTGGACCTATGATTTCTTGGTAAGGGAAATTCCTCCTACCCAAAGCAAGTCAGTACCTTTTCTGCAAATAATAGCTTCATATGTTAACTAAGATGGGAAGTGATTTGCCCAGGATTTCACAAAATTTGTGTCTGAAACTAGATTTATATCAAGGTCTTCCAGGCTTTGAAAGCAGCTTTATATCCACTCTACCAACATGTTTCCTCTGAAAACATATGATGCCAACAAAATAAAGGGTGTTATGGCAGGGTCATGTCTGATCATAAGTAAGCAGTAGATTTCCTTTAAATTACAACCAAATATCACCACCACCCTCTAAAATTTACCTCCTTGATCCTGTGGCCATTTTTGCCACAGTTCTTTTCCAACTCTTTCCCTAAACAACATTGTAAAAGATTATTTTGTCACCTGCTTTTTGTACCAGATAAAATACACTAATATGCAATAATATTTGTCTTAATTCAACTGATTTAAACATCAATTATAAGCAAGGTACTATGCAAAGCACTAGTGGTACAAAAAATGAAAAAATTACATGATGGGGGAGAGAGAGAGAGAGAGAGAGAGAGAGAGAGAGAGAGAGAGAGAGAGAGAGAGAGAGAGAGAGAGAGAGAGAGTCCCCACACCCCACCCATGTGTAAAACATAGCACACACAGATTAGGAACTACAAGATAGAATTATAAAGAAGAAAACAAAGGTATAAAAGAAAATCTAGTGATAGAAAAGCACTTAGTTACATTGGGGGAAGAAAGAAACCAAAGGAAAATTCATGGAAGTTAGCACCCACAGCAGATCCTGAAGACTCAGAAGGCTCTCAACAATACAGAAATGAAGGCAGTACGTTCCAGGCTGGACAATGGCTTGGGTAAGTCATAGTGGTAGGAGAGGGCTGGACCACATCAGGGAAAGAGTTAGTCATCCAATGTGGCTGGAATGTAGCATATAGGAAGCAATAAAGGACAAAATAAAGTTGAAAAGGTGGGTTAGAAGCAGAGAGTAACAAGTCTCAAATGCAAGCCTAATGAATATTGATTTGATATTGTTAGTAATAGGAAAGTACTGAAAGATTTTTTGAGCAAGAGAGCCATATAGTCAGCCTTTGCACTGGGAAGATGAATTTAGCAGCTACATAAACAGAGTGGAGAGTGGAAGAGAATGAATACAGAAAAGCCAGCTGGGAGACATTTTAACAGTTCAGTAAGAGGTGATGATGAATGTGTAGGTGAACACTCTCTGATAATCAACTGAAAATCTGATGTGGATTAAGTAGCAAAGATGGAGTTCTTCTGGATGAATGTTTCTTATTTTAGAATGATAATTATACTAATTTTAACATGTATATGTTACCTCAAGGTTTACAAAGTCCTAAATTTACAATGTGTAACTCGAGGTTTACAAAGTCCTGCATTTACAGCATCTCACTGGACTCTTCAAAATTACCCCATGAATGTGGTATTGCTATTCCAATTTCAAGAGGGGTTAGGTGCCTTGTCCAGCCAGGGTCACACAGCTTATATTTGAGAACTCGTTCTAACTCCCAAGTCCAGTACTATTCCATGTCATCAATGAACAAAAGATAAAATTGCAGCCTAGATAGAAAATTTACTCAACATACTTTAATTTACAAAAGAATTATCTTAGGAATAGCTAAACTACTATTTCCCCTTCTAACTGAAACTGTCCTACTTCAATCTAATTCATATAAATTGGGTTAATGCCTCAGCATTTCCAAAAACAAGTAAATAATTCACTCCGACCCACCACCAATCAAACTTGGTATTTATTAGCTGACTGACTCTTTTTGCTTACCTGTGCAAACCGGGTAGCTACATAACTCCATCTGATAGTGGAATTCCTAAAAAAGGAGAATTATCCTAGAGTTAGAATCTGGTTTTTTGAACTTGTGCACACAATCATTAAACATGACTACATATCTTCTTTGACACAAATAAGTTTTATCACTAAATTGAAGTAAGCTTAACTTAGCATACTTATTTTGGAGAGAATATTATATAATCAATTCTAAAAGACAAGTCTTGTTAGTTCTCCCTAACTAGTGCTTCACGTATATACTTATATACAATGCTTACAAAGCATCTCCATTATGAGAGTAAGCCCTGGCTTTCCCACTAAACTTTAGTGTTGTTCAGTCTTTTTATCAGTTATGTGCAACTGAAAAAAAAAAAGATACAGAAATGGTTTGCCATTTCATTCTCCAGCTCATTTTACAGATGAGGAAATAGGTTAACAATGTTAAGTGACCTGTCCAGGGTCACAAAGGTACCAAGTATCTGAGGCTGGATTTGAACAGGCAGGTCTTTCTGACTCCAGAAGCAGCGCTCTATCCACGTGGCTGCCCACTTAATAGCATGTTGTAAATATAGTTTTTGAACTTAGATCAGGTTCCACTGCTTAGTGAATTGTGTCATATTATGCACTTCAGGTAGCTATTCAGGTGCCCAAGCTAAAAGAAGTCAGGCAAGGCAGGGCAGAAAAGGTACCATGAAGAAAAATTAAGAATTTGAATATATTCTCAAAGTAAAACCTCAATTAATTGGGACTAAAAGAATTGTCAATTAACTGAAATTTATTTTCTGTGTAAATTTACTTATACACACACAAAAGTTTAGATTTTTGTCCTTTAAAAAGAAACTTCGGTCACAGATTTAGAATTGGAAGGGACCACAAGAGAGATCATCTAGCCCCAAACCCTCATTTTGTAGATGAGGGACTTGACAAGATAGTCAATGTCAGAGGCAAAATTTGAACCTAGATCCTCTAACTGGATCTTTCAGGAATATGTCAGAGAATAGGACATAAACAGACCTATCTAACCTAATGTTTGAATTCATTCCACAAAAACACAAACTACAGGCAAACCCATTTAAAGTACTTAAGTTTCCATTGGGATGGTGCCCCCAGCAGAGCTGGGAGCACTAGGGTCAGTCGGTGAACTAGTAGATTATCAAGTGCCTACTATGGGCCAGGCACTACTAAGTGCTGCAGATAGAAAGGCAAAATACAGTCTCCGCTCAAGGAGTTCAGTTTAATAGGAGAAATAATCTACAAACCACCATGTACACACAAAATCTGTATCCAAGGTCAATTGGTTGTATCTCAGAGGGAAGGCACTAAGTAAGATAAAAGAGGACTGGGAAAGGCTTCTTGTAGAGGTGGGACTTCAGATCAGACTGGAAGGCAGGAAGTGGACATGGAGACACAGTGTGCCAGCCAGGAAAGGCAGCCAGTGAAAATGCTCAAAGAGTATCATGTGCAAGGAATAGTAAGGAAGCCAGTAAAGAATGTTTATAATAATAATGTTCCATTATTACATCACATGCTCATAAAGTTAATGACTGATACAATATGTTCTGTACCGTTTAAAGACAAAAGTTCAAAACACTGGGGCAACAAAGTATTCTAATTCAAATAAAAACTCAATATATTCACTATCAGTAATTATAATAAAAAATATCAATAAACCAGAAACATTTTCAGAAAATTAAAACAAAAGAGGTTTTCTAGTAAAGTCTTAATAGATCACATTGTCTAGTTATCCAAAATACTCCATCCCAAATATTTTGGCTAATAAAAGGTTTTTATTCTCCCAACAGCTAGGACTTGGGTGCTTCCCAGATAACCACTTTGCCTCCAAGGTTTCTAACTTAGTGCAAAAGAACTGCTGATGAACAATCAATGTTTCAAGGTATCCTAGGATCCCCATTCACACTGTTCATTCCATTACCTGGGATAATTGTCTCTATAGATAAGAGTAGGTGCAAACAAAAAGTACAAGTACTGGCTGACTTGGGGTACTGGAACAGTGCCTGAAAAAGTAAAAAATGTATTAAATATCAAAGCGCTAGATTCTGCCTAATAAAAAGAGATGGGGAAATGATGATCTTTTCCTCTGGCCAACCTTCCTTTCCACCTTCATTCCTTCCCTCTGTTTTCCTGAATCTTGCCTATTTATTCTATAAAGATCAAAGTCCTCTGAGCCCTGGGAGTTCTCAGGGTACAAGCTGATGCTATTCATTTGGGGCCTATAACAGGATCACTTCCTATCTCCAACTCTATCCCACCCCCCACTTTACCATAATATATATTTAAAAGGTATCCTACAGAGATCACATGTCTTTGATTGGTGGTTGATTTTATGTAAAACTAAACTTACATTAAAAAAAATTTTCAAACATGAAAGATACCTATTTGAAAAATAATTAAAATGCAACAATGATAACTATAAATGCTAGTAAACATTGAAAAGGATGGCTCGAATAATCATTCAACAAGCATTTGTTAAAGAATTACGTGTGTTAAGAGCCACAGTAAAATTACCAGGACCCAAAAAAAGGCAAAAACACAAAATCGAGAGGCCTAGTTCTCAAGGAGTTTTCATGCCAATGAGTGAGAAATGTTACTACAGATATATACAAAATTCATGGAAAGGAGCCTTGGAGGAAGAGATGGCTGGAGGGAACTAAGAAGTCCTCCTGCAGAAGATAGAAATTAAGTTGACTAAAAGAATGTGGGATGTCAAGAAGCATAGGTGAGGAGGAAGAACTTCTTAGCATAGAGAAAAGTTGGTACAAAAGCAGGAAAATGGGAAATGAGAATGGCATGAACAAGAAACAGCAAGTAGGGCCAATATCACTGTGCCAATTAGTATAGGAGGGAAAAGTAAGGTGTGAGAGAACTCAATTAATGTGAGAAGACATTTTATTCTGTCCTAGAAAAAACAGGGAGCCATGGAAGAATCACTCAAAGAAGGGATGAGTAGGGGCATTGATATTGTCAGAATTACACCTCAGGAAAATCACTTTTGTCAGTTGTGCAGAGGATAAATTTAGTATAATAGTCATTTGAAGCAGGAGGAATTAAAAGGTCATCTTAAAAGCCATCTCCCAATGCATATATGTCAAAGGATATGAACAAACAGTTCTCAAAAGAAGAACTGCAAACTAACAATAACCACATGAAATAATCAATTCACCAATAAAAGAAAAGCAAGTCAAAACAACTTTCAGGTTTTGATGACATAAATAATATGTTCAATTATCATTAAATTAGGGAAAAAGTGACAAAAGATGTCACATAAGACAACGGGAGGGGTTATGAGAACAACTAGTGCACTGTTGGTAGAACAGTGAATCAGACAATCATTTTGGAAAACAATTTACTACTGAGCTTATATATCCATGGAGGCCACTGATAAGAACAAAGTCCCTATAAATGCCAAAAAATATTATAGGAGTATACTTTTTTGATAGCAATAGAGTATAACTGAGTTGTAAGAAATAACGAATGGAAAGAAGCATGGAAAGATATTCATGAACAGATGCACAGTGAAGTAAGCAGATGCCAAGAAAACAATTATATACAATGATAACAATGTAAAAAGAACTAAAAATTAAAAAATGGATGTTGCAAAATTATAAAGAATAAGCATGAAGTGAAAGAAGAGATGTGAGAAGTATGCCCAATCTACCACTCTGAAGAGGTGACAGTCCACAAGAGGTAACCATTGCATACTTTTCAATGTGTTCATCAGTTATATTGATTGCCCCTTCCCCCCTTTTCTTTATTTTTCCTTAAAAAACTTTGTTGGGGGCAGCTGGGGGGACTCAGTAGATTGAGAGCCAGGCCCAGAGACAGAAGGTCCTGGGTTCAAATCTAGCCTCAAACACTTACCAGCTGGGTGACCCTGGGCAAGCACTTATTTGCCCAAGTGACCCTGGGCAAATACACAGTATTGGTTCTAAGACATAAGGTAAAGGTAAAAAAAAAAAGACTTTGTTATATGGGATGGTTCTCTGGATATGGAGGGATACTAGAGGAAACTATAGTTATGTAAAAAACAAAAGACATCAAGAAATACATATACACATATATATTTATGTATGTATATACATATACACACACATACATATATATAAAGGTTTTTGCAATTTGCCTAAGTGAGAAGGTGGTACCTATGTGACTAGAGAATAATGTGGAATAAATAGAAGAGATGCTGGGAGGATAGAAATGGCAATATTTGATAACTGAGGGGCTTATGTGGGAGGAAAGTGAAGAGAATGCTTAAGCTGTGAACATGGAAGCCTGGGAAATGGTGATGCCCAACAGTAACAGAAGTTCAGAAGACAGGAAGGTCTTTTGGAGATTATTATCAAGTTCTGTTATGGTCAGACTAAATAAAAGACACCTATAGGATATCAGATTTAAATGTCTAATAGGAAATTAAAGAGGAGAAACGGGCTCAGAAAAAAAAAAGACTAAAGCTAAAAAGATATATAGAGATTTGAGAATTATGTATATAATGACAATTGCCCCTCCTCAACCCCCCCAAAAATAAAAGGCCCAGAACAGAACTTAAGGGAACACTTACCATTCTGGAGCATGAGAAAAGGATCGAGAAACATTGGTAAGAGAATGAGCAAAAGAAGAATGTCATTAAAACTAAAGAGAGAGGGGGCAGCTGGGTGGCTCAGTGGATTGAAAGCCAGGCCTAGAGACTTGAGGTCTTCCTGGATTCAAATCTAATCTCAAGACACTTCCTAGCTGTGTGACCCTGGGCAAGTCACTTGACCCCCATTGCCTAGCCCTTAGCACTCTTCTGTCTTGGAACCAATACACAGTATTGATTCCAAGATGGAAAAGCATCAAGTGTAGGTAGCTTTTAAAGGAAATGAAAGGAGAGATAAAGAATGGTATCTAACAAGGATTCTAAGATCAAGGAAGGGCTTTTCCAGGACAGAAGAGCTGTGAATAAATTTTAGTCAACAGTCAAGGCAACACCCATTTATTATATAATGCAATGTGGCAGGCAATCGGGAAGAAACTGATTACACTGTAGAGACAATTTGCTAGAGAAGACAGAAAAAGATGAGATCAAGAATAGAGAATATGGGATATTAAGGGCACTAGAGACGGATAGCTCCATTTTTTCCATGAAGCATCAGATAAAGCTGGCAAAGGTGGGAAGAAACCTGAAGATAAATGAAAGGGTGTGCAAGAACAGCAGTCATTATGCCTAGAAGCAGTTACAGAAGAATAGAACTGCCCCATAAGAATGAGGGTGCAGCTAAAATTAGGTAACAAATGCATAGCAAATCCATTGAACACACTTCTCAAGCTCTGTTGAGTAACAAGTCTATAAGAAGGAAGAAAGCAAGAGGTTTGCAATTTGGCATGGTATTACCAGTGACTGGACAAAGGGGCAAAGGATGAGAATTGAGGAAAGTATGCAGTTGAAATGGCTCACTCAGAGTGGAAAGGGGAAAAAGTGTAGCCAGTACAGGGGTGACAGCCTGGGAGAATGATGAGCAGAAAGGGCTCAGAGGACAGAGAATAGAGTTGGAATAGAAAGTCATAAAGCTAAAATGTT